>NW_022196906.1:46636315-46639420 GCF_008632895.1 Mastomys coucha | reverse complement strand
GGTGGAATCTCAGGATTGTTTTGATTTGCATTTCCCTGATGACTAAGGATGTTGAACATTTCTTTAGGGAGCACCCACATTTTCTATAAACTATAGAAACAAAATGCATTTTAATCAAAATGCAAAATGAGTCATTAAAACATTTTAAAGAAGGAAATGATGTGATACATTTATTATTTGAGACTATCGTCTTGGTGACAGATCCAGAGAAAAGCAAGGGTGAATATAATCAATCACTTACTAACTAGGTGTGGTGCTATGTGACAGAGCTGACAAAGAAATGGAAATAGAAAAGTTCTCTGACTTTGAAGCTTAAAATACAATGGATTCAGCAAGAGCAATTGGGAAGCCATTGTGGTACCCAGCAAGCTTGGTGGGAATGAGAGAATACAACACTGAAGATGGGACAGAGAGAAGGGGAGCTAATGAGCATTACTGAGTGTGTGTGATGAAGAGTTGAGAGCATTCCATGAAAATATCCTTTCTAACATGGACTGCAGGTGCATGATGGCAACCTTGCAGATGTGAGGGTCACTGTGAAAGAGCAGATGAGGCAGGCGGGAAGCAAAATGAGTTCCATTTTACTCAATGTGGAAACTAATCACTGGCTGTTGTTGTAATCAGCTGTATTTGACAATTGCTTTATGCAATTGTTTAGAGAACTGCACACATATATGATTATAAAGAGGAAGCATTTCAAGTACTTTCTGGTCTGCACCCCTGTTCTAATGGGGCTTAGTAATCCCAATCCTTATCTTTTCTCTTAGGCTTCTGATGGTCGAGGCTGAAGTTCCCCTTTCCCTCGTAGAAGTGAAGAGATGTTCCTTCAGATGACATCACCTATACTGCTTCTGTTCAGAGATTTTTTTTTTAGGCCACTGTTTAAATTAAGAGTGTTCACATATCATAGTGTTAAAGGTAGGGGCTACATACCGTAGATAGTCACATGGTGCTGCCTTAGCATACTTATGTGACTTTGAACATGTACAGATCATGTAAAAACATATTTAATCCATGTCATGTCTTGTGGGGCAGTGGTCTGTTCAGGCAACCTGGTCCCAGTAGAGTAACAGGTCCCGGAGACTCGGTGGGTGGTAATTTCTGCCAAGGTGTTCGGCCATGCCTCCTGGATCCCCGGCTCCTGTTTCAGTCACAACCCCCCACAAGCTCCCTCAGGAAAGGTGTGTGATATTGGTCACGTATTATTAGCATCAAGCCTTCTTACATGCAAATAAAGATTCCCCAAACTCTCAGCCCAAACCAATGAGAAATAGCTGCTGTTGAAATCTGAATGACCCTCCAAAACTGTATGTAAATCCTATCCAGGAAAGTAAAAGGTGTGCGAAAGATCTACTTGGTCGTCTGAGCCTTTTGTTCTAAGAGCTGTAGCACGTGGGAAGAGGTCTACTCTCCTGAAACTCAGCCTGAAGCTTCACGCACTGCACTCCTCACTGGCTAGTTGGCCTCTCATCAAGCCCAGCCCAACCCGACTCAGTGCAGTGCAGCATGGAGCCACTGAACTACTAAGAGGCCTGGAAGGCATGGCAGAGATGAAGGTGAGCCAACTACAGCCGCAGACAAGCAGCGGAAGTGACTTCTCCTCCTATCCCCTGTCTGCTTCCCTTCGCTGGAGCTCTTGCACCAGGCTGGGCCAGAGATCTCCGTGGAAAGCCTCTGGCACACGGGCCCACGATGTCTGTATGATTACTTTATGTGTCCTAAGGAATCTTAAATGTATTATATCCCCAAATCTATGAACGGAAATATGTATTGCAGAATTTCTTGTCATATTTAAACCTTGAGACATCTAAGTATTGGGTGAGTAAGGAATGTTAATATTATATCTACAATAATGGACGTGAACATATAATATCTACAATTCAATACTCTAGACAGTTCCCACACACACGATCAGTGAAAGGAAGAAGCAAGATGAACAAGAACACGAAGTGTGGCCGTTCGGTGGTGGCGCACGCCTTTAATCCCAGCACTTGGGAGGCAGGCGAATTTCTGAGTTCGAGGCCAGCCTGGTCTACAGAGTGAGTTCCAGGATAGCCAGAGCTACACAGAGAAACCCTGTCTCGAAAAAAAACAAAACAAAACAAAACAAAAAAAAGAACACGAAGTGTCATCCTACTCAATCAAGTCACAGTTGTAAAGACAGACAGATCGAATTGGTAGTAAAGAAAAGCAAGCAAGAATATGATTAATCAAAATGTCAGGGATTTTGTCACCTCTGGAAGGAAAGTAGAGATGGAGCAAAGGAGCTACACCACAACTGGAAGCTTCTTGGGGCATCGTCTGTACTGTTGGGTTAAGCTGGCTGCCACATTTTGGTAGAGAAGAATTAATTTAGTTCTGTTTTTAAGCCATGATTCCTGGCTTTGTCTGGTTTTGTTTTTGTGATTCTGGGAAAGGAACTCAGTGCCTCAAATATGCTGGGCAAACATCGTCAGTTGTCCTGACTCTAAACATAAAGTCTGAATTCAGAGGTTAAATAAGAACTTAACCGTAATTCAGAATCTCTATGCTTATATTTATTTTTTATTTTTTAAAAAGAGGTTTGTAGTTGTGTGTTTGGATGAAGAACGGTGGATTAAAAAACTGGTTGGTGTCAAATCTCAGCCACTTATTGAAAAAACATTAATACTTAAGATCATGGACTAGCTTCTTACTGGTCTTGCACTGCTATAGGAATTCGGGACTCTCTATCTTTTCTCTCCTCCATTTTCTGCATGAATGACTATCTAGTTCATTCTTTTCTTCTAATCTGGCTTCCAGTTGAAACATCTTCCAAGGTGATTTGTCTTTCATCGAAAGGCGGGACATGCCCAGATTAGCATCACACACTACATGTGAAGCAATGGTTTCCTGGTAGTCACTGGGTTACAGTAAAGTACATTTCTTCTTTGTAAATTTTCATTGATTGTAAATTTTCATAATTTTTTTGGATTATTAGTGTGGTATATGAGACCGATATACATTAACTTATAGAAGATAATATAATATAATGTTGAAGAAAGGAAATGATGTTGTAAGTGTATACATAATTACACCATTTATTTATTTATTTTTATTAGATGTTTTCTTTATTTACATGTCATA
>NW_022196906.1:46627747-46636305 GCF_008632895.1 Mastomys coucha | reverse complement strand
AAAGAAAAAAATCAAAACCAAAACCAAAACCAAACCCATGTTCCCTTCTCCCTCCCCCTGCTCACTCCCCCACCCTCTCCTGCTTCCTGGCCCTGGAATTCCCCTACACTGGTGCATAGAACCTTCACAGGGCCAAGGGCCTCTCTACACCATTTATTTTTATCATATCTGTCTTACAATTCTGTTTGTGTACTGAGCCAGAGAAAAAAGGACTGGAAAACAGAACACCAGTGATTCTTAGTAAGGGGTGAATTGTCTTTCCCAAGGAGATTTAAAGATATCAGGAGATGTTTTAGGATGTTACAATAAAGAAATAGGTGCTATCGGCATCAGGGGTAGACACCAGGGAGACTATGAAACATCCCACATTGCATGAAAACATCATTGTCACTCCAGACTGCTAAGCTGTCTGACTTGTCTACAGCACTGTCGCTGAGAACACTGGCTACACACCAAAATTACTAACCATGCTGATCTCTGGTGAGGGTTTCAAAAAGTAGGACATGTAAGGAGTGTTCAGTTCTCCTTATACTGCTTGTGTTTTAAATAAGAGCTTCTTCTCATACAAAATATTGATATCCATGAGGTAGTAATAAAAGTTTAAAATTAGTATGCATTTATTACAAAAATAAAAAAGTAGGAAAAAGGTAAAAGCTAATTAAAATCTTTAAGTCACTCCCCACGCATACTTGGTATGTTTCTCTGTAATTATTTTTCTTCTGTGTCTATTGGTAAATGTACAACTGATGTGCCTACTATCTGTTAAGTTGAACCTACTTTTCCATCCAAATTATATTAAAAACATCTTTTCAAATCAATAATTTTTTTGGACAGAGGATTTTAAGTGAATATGAGGAATTAACGTTATTTGGATAGTACAAAGATATGTTCGTAAGATAAAAAGTCAGGGTTATTCTAATAAGGCAATGTCTATATGCTTAGAATATATCCAAGTGGAGACAAATTTCAGAAGCAAAGAAGATTAGGTAGAATAGCCTATAATCTCAAGCCCTTCACTGTGGTAATGACTTCTTTCTGTTATCAATACTGAACAGAATTGACAGAAATTTATAGATGGCACACACATTTTAAAAGAGAAAGTTGAGAGCCGGATGCCAACTTAGGAAAGATATTACTTAATAATGTTTCTCCAGCAAGAAGCCTCCTAAAATGCAAGTAATTGCCACTTGTGGCTTAATTATTCCATTTTCTCAAGAACCAATTCTGGAGCTAAAGTATGCATATTGGATAGTGATTAACCTTCAATAGTGAAGCAGAGGACATGAAATAGATTGTTTAAACATCTCCCTTCTCAAAATGCCACGAAAGTGAATTAAAATTCCAATTTCTATTCATGGATTAGAGCAAATTGCTCATTACGGTCAGGCAGATAGAGACCTTGTGACAAGTGAGAGGTCACTAGTTAAAAACGACTGTCTGCAAGGAGGCCTCTGTCACTGGAAAGTTGGGATGGTGAGGTCTTCTGTAGCAGGTGCCTCAACTTCCTTGTGATTGGATTTCCCATGATCCCACATGCCCTGTTAATTCATCCCTGCCTGATCTGAAACTGATGTGTAGCCCCCGTCCAGCTCACATTGTCTCACCTCTGTCCCCTGCCCTTGGTATTCTATATCTTCAAGATAACCTGAGGATTCAATGGGATGATTGGAGTTTGTTTGCTTACTAAAGTACCATTCAGTCACAAAATATTTTTGTGCTTTTTGTTCCTTTATGGTGACAGAATGATGTGGTGGTGGTTGGCTTGAGATAAGGTAAAACCAAAAAGAATTAAATGTGGCTAAAGGTGGGACTCTGGAGCCAGAATTCCCACTGAAAAGGTATGTGTCTCAGCAGGACTTCCCCTCTTGATGCCCTGTAATAATAACACCAGTTTCCGTTTCTTTGGACTGTTTGAGGACTAGTGAGGTTGCTGCAGCCTGTTGGTATTGCTACTGTAAAATAATTCAGACAAATTGTATTTTGGTGGTAGGACCTGTAAGTCCCAGAGTGAGGTACCAGCAAGTTCAGTATCTGGAGAACATCCAGTCTCTGCTTTCAATGTGGTGCCTTGGATGCTGAATCTTTCAGAGGAGGGCAGCTGTCCTCACCTGGCAGAAAATCCAAGAACACAAACACACAAGCTCTCCAGTCAAACTCTTTTATCAATGCTTCCATCTATTTATGAAGGAGAAGCTCTTAAAGTCGAGTCACATATAACACTAAGACAAGGCCCCACATCTTAGTATTATATTCTATTCGCAAGCCCTGGATTTTGTGAGGACTTAGACTCCAGCACAGATGATGCTCATGAAGCTCTATGCTGAGTACTGGGTGCATGTTCAATCTACAAGGTGTTATGTGTCTCTGTCCTCATTTCCATTAGACCAAAACATCTCATTACCCACACCAGGGAAGGCTGTGGTAGCTTAGGGGAGACTTCTTCAGTAAAAAGAAGACTCAAGGCATATGAAGACATTTGATGGAGAACATTCCTCCACCATGGCCTGTTAGTTGCATTTCAATGTGCTGTGACCCAAGAACCTCTTGGAAACTATCCTTCTGAGAACACTTGCTTTTAGTCTGCTAGAGATAAAATCCAGGCTGCTTTATAATTTCCTCCACATTGAGGAAGAGTAAATAAATGGTTTTCTGACATAGCGCTTTTAGGGAAATCAGCATTTATATATACCAACTCATCTTTCCCTCAGTTATTTAACAAATCTGTCTTGGCTGCTTGCTCTCTCAGATATCATGAGATAGGGAAGAGAGTGAGGTGCAGATCCTACTGAGAGAACGCTTAGGGTTTAGTAAAGTAGGGAACTATTTTAAAAGTCGGCTATCGAGTGATGAAAGCTATTAGCAGGAGAAGTAAAAGCAACTGACCCCTTTCTCTAAATAGACTTTTCCTGCCTCCTTTCTAAAGCACATCTGCCTCTCCTCACAGCTGCTGGTTCAAAGCCGAAATTGTGGCTTAGAGTCAAAATATTGAACATCTAGCAGAAACTCCTTTAGGAATTTGTCAGTCAAGTATGGACTCTGAACCCCTAGTCTTTCAAAACATTGCTGGGCCCCTCCTCTGTTTCTCTGTTGAAAGAAAAATAGGTCAGTATAAAGGAAAATTGAGTGAAGTCTGAATGCATGCCAGGACTTACATCAGTGGTTTCTGGACACAAATCTCTATGATGTTGACATGATGAATTTCCTATTAGGTCACCGTGATGAATTTCCTAATTCTATTATGGCTTTCACTATGGTTTTGTTTGCGGAGTCTGCTTGAATTGATAGCTGAGATATTTTCTAATTGGACTGGGAAATTATATAACTATTTTATAAAAACATTTCCCTTCCAGCTTATCCAAAAGGGTTTCTGATGGGACCTATGATCTGTCCATTTGGCAGAAATGAAAGACACTACCATAATGGTATCTAGTCAAGAGCTGTAAACAAGCTTTATCATGCTGAGATTCTTTGACTCAGTAGGTATCCTAATAGTATGGGCTACAGTATTGCATATTATAAATGCAACCTATCTTAGACAATATTATAAAGCAAGAGGACCAATACTCAAGCCTGGAGTTAAGAATTTTGCAAGTACCTCTGTTTCAGGAGAAGTAGGGCGTCTCCCAGGGAACACACATTAGACTTGGGAATCTGTTCTTGCCTTGCCAGCCTCAGGTAAACTGTCCATATGGATAGACCATACAAATGAACCTCTGGAAACACACAGAATAGTCAGATCAGCCGGGCCTTCTTAACGATTGAATTGTCTGATGGGATAATGACTTTCTAGGGACTTGTCCTCAAATCTCTGAAATTCATCGTCTGAGCCTTTTCATCGCCATCCACAGGCCCAGAGCTACTCCATGCCGGAGACTTTTCTAACTCTGAAGAAATCTGATGCTTTCCAGGTTCTGCATCATCGACTTTGCTCTGATTCTGCTCTTGTCTGATCATCAGACCTTAAAGAGTGTTCTCACTGTGCCCTTGAAGCACAAACCCTTACAGTAGACACTGATTCCAGAAACTGGCTCTCTACATTAAATTTTTATCCAAGAAGTTCTTTGAGGATTAAACTTAGGCCCTGGATTGGACTATCTTTCTACATGTAAGAACTCAAAGACAAATGAAAATCTAGTAGCTACTGGAAGTCCAGTGCCTGTCCTTCAATATAGGTTTTACCTGTCTTGGGGTCATCTATCTGCGATATCCCATTGGCATTATAATGTATTTATCTCATGTATAGTAACTATTAAGCCAGAATCCTCTTTATTACCTTCCTTTAACAGTATACTGTGTGAACTTAATTCATTCTAAAAGTGTTCATTTGAGTACAGTCATAAGCATCTTGGAATCAGTGTTCAAAACATATATCATCTATAATTATACATATATATAATTATAGATAATATACACTAAAACATAATGTATATATTTTTATGCATGTCACAATATACATTCTCATCTTTATACTTGGTATGAAACGGGCAAGTCTCACAGAGCATAGAAATGTGGTCGAATGGGTGATGGATGCGATGGAAGCACTCAAGAAAGGACTTTGGATATGGAAGGGGACTTCCTAAGGGAAGTAATATTCAAACTAGGACCAGAAGGTTGAGCGTGGAAATGAGCAAGAGGTGAGAAAAAGGATAAGGAGAGGGGAAAGCACAAGAATCTGCTTAATTCTAGCATAGTTGAACACCAGGAGATGAAGAAGATAGGCTTGGCATACTCAGTTGTTTAAAAGAAGACACAAGAGAAGCTGAGTGGGGATGGAGAAGCTGGTTGGTTCCAAGCCATGCAGGTAAGAGGTTTTAACTCTATACAAGTGAGATGGGAAGTTACCCTCTTATGTTATATGAATGCCACAGCAGTTTTGTGTATCTGTGACACATACACTATAAGTAAATAAATGTTAAAAAAATGTTTTCAAAGGGCAAATAATAAAAAGAAGCTTTCACTTTGAATGCTTTTGGTGAAGCATTCCATAGGGAGTGGACCCCTATAATTAGACTCCTGATTTGGGATAGCTTACTTGCAACCCCAATTAGGTTTCTGTTGATGAATCTTATGTTTGCTTTATGCATGTCATGTCATGGAGACATGTTTTCATCTCTTCTTATTTGAGACAAGGTCTCACTATGTAGCTCTGGCTATCCTGGAACTCCCTATGTAGATCAGGCTGGCCTTGAACACACAAAGATCAATCTGCCTCTGCCTCTGCCTCTGCCTCTGGAGTGCTGGGATTAAAGGTATGCACCACCATGCCTAGCTGAGAATACATCTTTTGTTTGGTGATTGCTTTGATAACTTTAAGTACTGGTAGCTTCTCTCTTCCATCCGTAAAAGGCACTTTATTGAGGGTGATGTAGGTAGATTGTTGTGTTGGTGATGTCCCCAGAAAGAGACAACTGAAGCCTGTCTAGCATTCATCAGAGGCCATGTATTACTGTTTGCATAACATAATCCTCAAGTATTTCAAAAAATTGTTGGTTTCTAGGTGGTTTCAAAAGCTGAAGAGAAGATCAAAATTTTCCCTTTCTGGAAAAAACTAAAACATTAGAACCCACTCTTAATAAAATAATCATAACAAAGTTAATATAACATAGCAAAAAAGTCCACTGATGTACTGTTGTAATGGTATTTCTTCTCTTTGCTACTTTTTATTAGCTAGCCTACATATATGAGACACACAAATATTAGTTATAACATGTCAATAAGGGACCTGTAGTATTATAACTGGTCTGTCTTCTTTCTACCCCTTACTACTAGAATATATAGGTGAGACATGAGATGATACTTTTTAAAACAGGTAATGGATTTGGATTTTTGTGGTCCTTGTCTACTCTCTCTGTCTGTCTCTGTCTGTATCTGTCTCTCTATACTTCTTTCTGTCCCTGTCCCTGTCTGTCTATCTGTCTGTCTGTCTGTCTGTCTCTGTCTGTCTCTCTGTTTCTATCTATCTATCTATCTATCTATCTATCTATCTATCTATCTATCTATCTATCTATCTATCTATTTCTCTTTCTCCCTCCCTCTCTCTTCCTCAGCTTTTTTTTTTTTTCTGTTTTCATATGGGTCTAACAGAGCCATACTGACTAAAGATGTTGGAGCCTGGTCTTAGACTCTTCAGAGAAAGTCTCTTGCACAACCTCAACTAGAAGTTAGGGCCTTGGATTTACAAATCTGTTGTGTCTCCAAGCACAAAGCATGCTCCATTTTACTTACTGAACCCAAGGCTTCTTATTTCCCTCCACTTGAGTGTAGTACATCTGTATGGACAACAGCTGTCCACCTTCTCAAGAGACACATTGAAGTTGTGAGCTATGTTGCAACTACAGAGGCAACTTTCAATTCGTCAATTAAAAAAAAATTTATTAAGAACAAAGAGAAATAGAGAAAGACTCATTCCCTCTATCTTTGTCCCTGTCCCTGTCCCTGTCTCTGTCTCTGTCTCTCTCTCTCTCTCTCTGTCTCTCTCTGTCTCTCTGTCTCTGTCTCTCTGTCTCTCTGTCTCTCTTTCTCTCTCTCTCTCTCTCTCTCTCTCTCACACACACACACACGTATGTACAAGTAAGCAAACAAGTAGATGCTGCATGGATGAAAGCTCCAATTCCTCCATTTTTTTAAGTAGAGAAATTTCGGCAATTTTAATCTTCTTTGGTTTTTTAAAAACTATGCTTCAAGAAACAGAAAATATCCCATCGAAGAAGCACTTCTATATAAGAAGTGCAAAACATTTTGAACTGCATATCACAAAAAGTTGAAGAGAGGATAAAATGAATATGCTTACAGAAACACATACAAATAATATGCATTGTGTGTGTTGTAAGAATGTAGTAGACAGAGTGACATTTGAGGAAAGAAAAAAGCCTGTCAGAATGACAATAAGGGAGACCCACAAGGACAAGCTCACAACACAGAAGAAAATCTGAAAGCTACAGTCAGACAATATCCTGGAGTTGCCGACCTTCCTATCCACAAGGCCCAAGGGCATCACTTCAGTTATAGTTACATCATATAACCACTTTTCTAGTTTCCTTTTTGTTGCCATGATTAAACAATCTTCCCAAGAGCAGCTCAGGGAGGAAAGGTTTTATTTCATCTCCTATTTCCAGGTCACAGTCCCTCGCTGAGAAAAGCCAGGGCAGAAATTCACATGGGAACTAGAAGCAGAACTATGGGGGAAGGCTGTTGCTAGCTGGCTTACAGCCTCATGCTTAGCCATTCTTCTTTCGACAGCCTAGGACTATCTGCCTAGGAAATCATGTCAGCCACGGTCAGCTAGGTCTGCCTATATCAGTTAGAGATCAAGACAATTCCCCACAGGCATGTGCCAAGGCCAATCTGGTCTTGAATATTCCTCAAGCAAGATTCCTTTCTTAGGGGACTCTAGGCCATACAAGTTGACAGTGAGAGCTGACTGCACTCACTGACTTTCTAATACTGCAGTGAACTTCTTACCATTTGGAAGCCACTGTTTTACCAGAATAAAAATATTTTTTTTCATTTCGTTTGTAAACTTCATATTTAGAATATTAGAAATCTTTTTTTACTGAAGGTTTAAAATAAACTAGAACCTGAGTTGAGCTCCAGCTCCAGGTTTTCCTGCTGTCATGGGGTTCCTGGCTACAGCACTTTTACTACTGTTAGTTGATGCTGTAGCCTTTGTCATTTCTGTGTGGCCTCTGTGTATATGGTCTCAGTCTCAACAATAGCCTTCTCTCTGGATCTATGAGTAAGACTCGAATATATGACCTCCACATTTATGCTTATGGTAAAGTCCTGTATATTGCTGTGTTTTCTCTATCTTCAAATACACACACACACACACACACACACACACACACCACACATACATATTATAAATAATGTTAGGTGATAGTGATATATATATATATATATATATATATATATATGTATATATATATCTACCAAGCTCTACCAGCAAGCTGTATCTCCAGGCCTAAATGTAACTTTTGTTCCAGGGGACTCTGTAAACATATGTGTTGAATGGTTGATGAGAATATGAAGACAATGGAAGTGGACACACTTGTATCTTGGGACTTTGGCTGTGACCCAAAATCCGTTCCTAGCCATCAGTTCCGTTTTCATGCTTCAGTGTAAGCATCTTTGGTAAAGAACTCCATTTGAGTGTTGCTCTTGTCCTCTCTAGAACCTTTTCTAGCTTATGATCTAAGGCTAGAGTTCTCTTAGGTGTTTTCCCCCATTTCAGGTGCCAGCATTTCCATAGGAGATTAGGAAATGAACTGGCAAGAGGCCAACCCTCAGCCTTTGCACTCCTCTACCTCCCTCCCCACTACTCAATGTTCAGGGCAAGATGAGGAGACAAGAAGAGTGTACAGAGCTTGTGTGGCTTCCAGTCAAACGAAAGCAGAGCCCAGCAGACAATGATCTTCTGGTCTTTGTTTCAGTTGGATCAGATTGCTTTTAGTGTGTCTGAATTTCTTGTAGGTATACTGAACATGCGTGTTCATATTCCCAGTCTTTCATCTACCTGAAGGTCCAATGGGACATGGCACTCTCTACCTCTTACTTTT
>NW_022196906.1:46586453-46627737 GCF_008632895.1 Mastomys coucha | reverse complement strand
GTCACAGTCATGAAAGTCTGACTCTTAGTACTTTCAGTACTGTGGACAATCTGGGTCTGTCCTGCTGCCCTTTAGTGATCACCCAGTAGGTGCAAACCCTTCCCTTGACTTTCCTGTGATGAGACCTTGACATCTCTACACTGGTTTAGTTTCCCAAATTCAGTTGTGCTGAATTTATGTGTTTACAGTTTTTCAAGAAAGTGACCTCAGAATTCCTGGATTTTGACCTTTCTTTGGTGTTTGCTTTTTCTGTGTGTCCAGTGGGTAGACACAGTGTGATGGTCAACCCTTGTTCAACGTGAATGAACTGGAGTCACTTAAAAGATTAGGGGGATATAATTCTGGATGTGTCTGTAAAACCATTTCCAGAGGATGAAATGAGGTGAGGCAGACTCACTCTGAAAATGAATTGGCACTGTGCATGGGCAGGGCACCCAGACAGGATAAAAGAGGAAACAGGAGGCCAAAGAGTACTACAATTCCCATCTGCCTACTCTTCACCAGGCTGGTAACCCCCGTCCCCCTTCCTGAACAGCACAGGAGAACCCTCTGAACCATGAGCCAAAAGAAATCTTTGCCCCTTTTTAACTAGCTTCTGTTAGGCATTGATCCCAATGACAGTAAAATTTAGCCAATACACATGGGTTACCTTGTTACTCAAGGATTTTTAGTCCCTTCAAACTAACTCCTACCTGCCAAAAGGCTTTATTATCTCCTGGTTAAGACATGAACAGCACCCCAAAGCTTGTGAATGGAAGAAGGAAAGTGTGGATAGGTGTGAGCGTGCCTACAGCATGTGCTTTTTTATTCTTACTGTAATTTCTGAGCCAGCAGTGAGGCTAGGAGGCACCACACACCGTTTTCTAGTGTAAAGATGAGCTTGCTTGAAATCTTGGTGTAGAGATAAGGAAGCAGTGGCCCAGAAGGGCTGCATTCTGACCCTGCCTTTCTGTGAGTTAGAGCTTATTGTTCTGGTCTGAAAGGAGGATCACAGAATCTCGAAGAATGTAGCACAGCACTGTGAGGTTTTCCTCAGTGGTGTCTAATTGTTGTCTAATGAGAAAGCCTGAGGCAGTAATGTTTATAAAAAAAAAAGTGAGCCTCACTCAAGTTGAAAGAAAAATGGGGAAGGGCAGTGTGGACAGAGCAGTCCAGGATGACTATGGTAACTGCATCCCCCAGTCTGTGGAATCTCTTCCATTCTTCACTGTTAACTTATTATCTGGGTTAGTTCCGGCTTTCTAGTCATTACAACTGTGAAAGAAAGAGACAGTGAAGAGATGTAACATTTTGTATTCTCCAGATACCAAGAAATGTATTTTTAGCCACACATATTAAAAGCCAAACAAACCATTTCATGGACGAGGAAGAAGAGGAGGCAGATACTAGGTTGACACTTTGAAGTTTTAACATATTTATTCCCACAGTCCCTACACACACAAGACTTCCATGTCTCAATGCTCCGGATATTATTTAAATTATACATCATGAACACACAGATGTGAGTATTAGGTGATCTCCCCTCACCAGGCACTCTTTCTAGGAAGTTTTCTTAGTTTTTCTCTTCTAATTCAAACTCGAAGTTGGTTAAAGGAGCACCAGTCTGGTGTTATGGAATATTTTTTCCTAAGTGTTAATTGGAATTGTAATCGATACATCTGAAACACAATCAGCTGGTATGACTTTAGGAGGGCTCTGGGTTTCCTCTGCCATTCTTCCATCTCTAGAGAATTAGGAAGACTGATTCCATGTATCTTCCTTGACAGGTCTTCTCTGACAGTTGAGGCTAAAGCCTTGTCTCATGGCTGGTGCTTATTCATTTTTTTTTAAACCTGTCTTTATATTCACCTACTCCACAGGGATCACACACCTGTCTTCTATGTGCACAGTGGACTCCTGTTAAAGTCATAGTTCTCTGGATGCAACAGCTATCCAGGCTGACATGTATTTCCTAAAATGAATTCCTCTTCAGAGAGGCAGAGCCTCTCTTCTGTGATTTTAAGGCTAATGACCGTGGATCTAGCTTGTGGGCTCAGGTAGCCTATGAGAACAGAATCCACAGAGAGGTGTCTCTCTGGCTCACAAGTCCATAGAATTCCTCCTAAATTTTAAAAAATTTATTTATATTTATTTTATATGTATGAGTGCATGACTGGATGCATGTATGTGCACCACGTGAGTTTGGTGCCTACAGAAGCCAGAAAAGAGTCCTGAGTCTACTGGAACTCGAGTTGCAGGCAGGTGTAAGCCACCATATGAGTGCTAGAGCCACCATATGATTGTATCCAGGTCAGTCACAAGAGCATCAAGTGCTCTTAACTTCTGAATCAGCTTTCCAACCCTAAACTATGCTCTCAGGGCTTCTACTGCTATGATAAAACATTGACTAAAACTATCCCGTAACGGATAGGTTTATTTCAACTTTTGGTTTGTAGTCCATCATCCAGAGAGGCCAGGACAGTAACTCAATGCAGGAGCTGATGCAGAGGCCATAGAGGGATGCTTTTTACTGGATTACACCTTATGGCTTGGTCAGGCTGATTTCTTATAGTATCTAAAACAACCAGCCAAAAAGTAGTACCACCCACAGTGAACTGGCCTTTCCCATATCAATCACCGGTCAAGAAAATACACCACAGGTTTGCCCACAGGTTAGTCTAGTGAGGGCATTTTCTCAATTGAGGTTAACTCTTCCCAAATTATTCTAGCTTGTGTCAAGTTGATACAACATTAACCAACACAATTGATTACTTGTCAGCTTGACACACTAATATGTCACCATTGAGCCATAACATTATCTTTCTGTTCCCAAGATGTCATTAACACCAACGTCACAATCGAAACATTCCAAACATTAAAAAGTCCTGTCATCTTTAAAAAGCAAATAAATTCTAAAAATTCATCTTTTTAAAATATCAAAAGTCTGTCTACAATAACCAAAGTCTTTCAACTGTGGGCTGTTGTAAAATCAAAAGTAAGCTAAATACTTTTCAATTCAGGAAAAAAGAATCATTACATAGAACAAAAATCTGAACTAAGCAAAACCAGATCCCAACAGTGTAAATAACTCAGTGTCCAATCTATGGGATTCACTCACAGTCTCATGGGCTCCAACGAGCTTGGGCAGTTGCAATTTCTGGTTCTACTATACACAGCACACAGACAGCTTGTGTAGGCTCAAGCTGCCTTTACTTCATAGTTACTGCTATCACTGGTCATAATCCCATGGTACTGGAATTTCCAAAATGTTGTGGTCTCTGCAACTGAGCTGTGCTATCTTCTTGTGGGTCCTCTGTGCTATAACTTCTTGTGGGTCCTCTTTGGGGACTCTGACCCTGTCACATAGTGCCGAATCTTAGTTTCTCTCCATCATCGCTTCAATCCCAGGGTTTCTACTTTAGGTGAAGCTGCACATTCATCAGTGGCCTCATGTAACCTTTCAAAGCACCAAGCTTCAACAACTTTCTATAACCCACCATCTGGGCAACTCTTACATATCTCCATGTTGGACTGCCAGTATAAGATGCAACCTTAGTGATAGCTCTGGCCACACCTTCTATATATTGACCCTGAGAAAACATTTCCAATCATAGTTTACCTCAGTGATGCTGGTCTCTCTATAAACACCATGAATTTCTCATTTCTAGTTAAGTAGCCAGTAATGATTGTCTTAGCAAAGCAAAGGTTTAAGATTAGTGGTTCTTAATTCAAAATATTATATAAATGGCCCTGATTAAGTCTTTGCTTCCTTCTGAAACTTCACAGACCAGGCCCCCACCATCTGTGTTGCTCTTAGGGTTATCTTTTAAGTTCCCACAATTGCTCATTAAAGTTCTAAATAGTCAAGGTCTTTTCCAATCCAAAGTTCAACACTCTTCCACAATCCTTCCCCAAACATCATGATCAGATCTGTCATAGCAATACTTCATGGCTGGCTTGGTACCAATTTCTGTCTTATGGTTTCTATTGCTGTTATAAGACACCATGACCACAAGGAACTTGGGGGTGGGGAAACAGCATTATTTATAACCTTACAGCTTAAAAACCTATCACGGAAGCTGCAGGAGGAATTCAGGGCAGGAATGTAGAGGCAGTAACTGCAGCAGAAGCTATGGAATGGCGCTACTTACTGGCTTGCTTCTCGTGGCTTGCTCATCCTGCTTTCTTATAGAACCCAAGACCACAATCCCAGGGGTAGCATTGCCAACAGTAAGCTGGGCCCTCCCAAATCAATCATCAAATGTATCAGAGGCTTGCCTAAAACAAGTCTCTCCAGGGCTTTTTCCCCAACTGAAGTTCCCTCTTCCAAAATGACTCTGTCCTGTGTCAAGTTGACATAAAACTAGCCAGCACAGTTCCTCTTATCTCTCATCATTTCTCCAGTGAGCTCAGATTTTCTTTAGCATCAGTCAGTTTAGCTTTTTATCTAGAACCAGAGACTTGAATAACAAAGTGACTACCATGGGGTGACAGCTGTGATGTCACATTCCATTCTCATTGGTGTTGCTTGAATGCCCTTAATAAGATTCTTGTTGAAATTTAACTCCCACTGGGAGGTATTAAGCAATGAGGTAAAATGGAACCTGTAAGAGGTGCATGGGTCCTGAGGAGTCTTCCCTTGTGAAGGCATCAGCACACTCACAGGGCTGTAATGAATTAATGGGTTATGTGAGGCTGTTATTTATCTGAGTGGAATCTCCGTGTATGTATCCTCTTGACATCTGATGCTCCTCAGTGCCTAAGAGGTCTTCAGGGACTCTTCACCAGCAACAAAGCATTTCCAGATGTAAATGCTTGACATTTAACCTTGAATCTCCCAGCCTCCTAATCATAAGCTAAACGAACCTTCATTTTTTTTTTTATAGTTACTCAGTCTGATAATCAAGATACAGAAACAAGAATCCAAGGAATAAATGGTAATACTTAGGTCTCTGAGCACAAGGTCTATTTCACCAAAAGTCAGTAAGTAGATTCGCATCGACTCTCCCAAGTTTTCACAGGTTTGAGATGGTCTTGAGCAATTCTTCATTCTCTCTGATGCTCTGAGGGGTAGTTGACATAGAATGGGCCCTCTCCATATCCAGCATGATACTGGAAATGTCAACTCACTCTCAGAAATGGGAAAGGAAAGAGATATGGAAAGGATCTTCTTGTGGTGGAGAGGTGACTGTGGGTTTTCACCAAGTTCAGAAGGTGGCAGGTTTGATATAGAAAGGCACAGATTGTAGGTATCCACATTTCTCTTTGAGTAAGTATTCTCAACTTGGAACACAGCAATGAAATCTGACAATGGGAGTTCCTTTCTGAACAGTAATGACTTCTATTACTGCTGCGTCTCAGGCGCCTTCCTCTCTGAAGAGTGTGGGAAGCATGTACTTTGCTACATCTTGCATTAAAGGTGTAGGTTAATGGTACATTTCAGCATCTTTCTTACCTATGTCATTTTCACCAAAAATTCCCAGTATTTTGTGCCTTGTCCTTCTATCTGCTTTATAGCCCCCTCTTACCTCACAGTGCAGTTGCTAATAAACAATGAAATAAGCTAAAGCAAACAAGAAAGACAAACAGGGAAGCAACTGCACAGATTACTCCAGACAGTACAGCCTCTCTGAGCACCCAGGAGCTGCTGATTTGTAAAAGGATAGCGCATCCTAGAGAGCCCCTTGTTCTCCAAATCCTGCTGATGCGGCAGTAATTACCTGATCGATAAGCGCAATGCCCTACACTGAGAAGAGCTGCAATTTTCAAGTAGAGAAATGAGAAATATAGAGCCAGTGAGGGAATTAATTTATTGAGAAATTCTTTGCCTGTGTATGGAAATGTATAGCTCATGGTGAATTCTCACATTTCTTATCTCATCAGCTAGCAACACTATTAGATAACTGGAAAAGGTCTGACGGCTCACAATCAATGGATGTACAATCTCAAGTTCATGTATGCTTTATAAATAACTCAAATTCATACACCAAATTCCTAAGTCTTGGAAGTGGGACTTCAAACCAGGACCCATGACATCTAGTCTTTTTTAGAGTCTGGTGAGACTTCTCAGTGTGCTAAATGCATGCTGGGCTAGCATGAAGACACAGGTTTGTATCAATGGTACTCACATAAAAAGCATGCTGCGGTGACATGTGCTGTAATCGCAGCAGTGGAGGGTTGGAGGCAGAGACAAGGTGTGTTGGGTGCAGGGCGTCGGGAAATAAAGGGGTAGGAGAGACCCGTGTCCCACCAGAGCTCAGAGACACTGAACGGGCAGAGGGATGGGTGGGATGGGTGGAGGGCCTCACAGAGCACAGAACCCCACTCTGCAGAGTGGGGGGAAAACACAGTCTCTGCTCTGGCTCTCGGATACCACCGAAGGTTGGGTACCGAGGGAGAGCTGGCTCTGGGGTTTCTGGGCCCCACACGGAGGTCAGAGACGGACAAGTTCTCAGGCTTGGGCATCTCAGACCCCCTGGATGGCGAGGAACAGCTGGGAACAAAGTAGGGCGTCAGGGGCAGCTCATTCAGCCCGGGGGCTGACAGGAGAAGGGGCAAAGGGAGAAGGCAAGAGAGCCCTTGGTCCAGTCTGGTGGCTGGAAAATTCTGAGAGGCTTTCCTTCAGGAGATTCGATACGGCTCTTTAGGGGAAGGCCTATTCAATTGTTCCAGCATGGTGAGTCTAGATGAAAAGAGGCTGTCCTTGGTTTTAGAGCTTTACTGTAGAAAACAGAGAGAGAAAGAGAGAGAAGGTAGAAAAGTAGAGGCCAGCCATGGCCACAGAGGGGAAGGAAGAGGGAGAGAAGGAGCAAGAGGTGAGGGTAAGAGACAAGAAAGAGAGCAAGAGCTTCAGAGAGAGAGGAGGGGCCAGGCAGCCCCTTTTATAGTGGGCTAGGCTACCTTGCTGTTGCCAGGTAACTGTGGGGTGGGGCATACCTGGGTGTATTCAGGTGACTGTGGGGGTGGAGTCCAGCCAGAACACCAGGAGCTTGGGGCATTGGTCTACATGACTGACAGTCACAGGATTATGGAGTTGAGGGCTCCTGGTGTCAGCAGCCTAATGACAGGGGGCACAGCTCACTGTTCCATCCTTTGTAGAATTTCATACTGGGTCTCTGGAGTAAGCCTTGCTCAACCAGAACACAGACTTTCTTTCAGGGTCCAACAAAGGTGATCCCTGAGTTTGCTGGCCAGCCAGTCTGGCCAATCCATGAGTACCTGGTTCAGTGGGAGGGTTCCTATCTCAAAAAAAAAAGGAGGACGCTGACTTGACCTCTGCCCTCTATGTGTGCACACATGGGCACAGACACAGGTTCGTATGCCTAAAACATATACCACACACATGGACACACAGAGAAAATTGATTATTAATTTTTTGATGACTTCGCACATGTGTACTGTATTTACATCATTTCAACCCCATATTTTTTCCTAAATTTCCCTTGTCTTCCCCATTTTCTCAACATTATCACCTCTTCTTATTATAGTTTTACACACACACACACACACACACACACACACACAGAGTCCACTTAGTGTTGTTCATCTGTATACTATGTGCTTAAGGCTGACCCCTTGAGATTAGATAACCTGTTAGGGAACTCACCCTGGAGAAGACAGATTTTCCTTCTCTTAGCAGCCATTAATTGCCTATAGATCTTCATCTAAGGATGGAGCCTTGTGAGACATCTCCATCCACATGGTATGTCAGCCTGTGGTGGTGGTGTTCAGGTCCTGTTCAGGTAACCCTGATGTTAGGACTCCATGGGTGCAATTCCCTATTGTATAGAGGAGATAGTTTGTCATTGTAGATGTCCTTAGTCTTCTGTCTCTTACAATCTCTTCTTTGATGTTCCATAAGCCTAGGGTGCAGAGTTTATTCTGTAGATGTTTCAATTGGGGTTGAGCACTACACAGTTGTTCATTGCATTTTGACCACTTGTGGCTATCCATGATGGTCTATGTCTGCCTCAAAAAGAATCTTTGCTGATGAATGATGAGAGCCACACTTGTCCAAGTATGAGAATAAGTAGTTAGCATGCAGCTGAGAATCTTCCTAGTTTAGGAAATGACAGCAGTACATTTTCCTTTAGCTTCCATGATCTCAGTAGTCACAGGTAGCTGGCTGGGTTTGCAGGACCAGGAAATTCGAACTCCCTACTCTTGAGTGGGTCTATTGAGTTGCTGTTGCCACCCCACTCCAAGATAGAAATGCCAGTACTGCACCCTTGGGTGTTTTGCCATGCTGTTCATTGTTATGGTTTATAGGCTTTACAGCTGTGTAGAACTGGACTAGTTCCCATAGCATCTAAAGCTATGCATGTTGCAGAACAGGTAAAAGTCTGAACGTCTTTTATTAGATCATCTGGCCTTGAGGATCTGGGATATTTGCCTCTTTAGACTACTTGATTTTATTTTGTTAGTAAGAATAGCTCCCTGTGATTTAAATCAATAGATGCCATAGATAGATAGTTTATAAATAAGATTAAAGCAGTATATAATACAATACAAAGCACACAAAACCAACAGGCCAGACACTGAACGCTGAAAATGGCTCAGTGGGTACTTCTAATATTGTTCCTGCTGCTTCAGTAGTAATAACATCGCCAGTGCGATCAATGAGCTAAGCACTGGTCTAAGTATTTTGCTCATATTGACACAATCCATACAATTTGGAAGGTGGAACATATTATCCTTATGTCATTAATGTATAAACTACCACATAACAGGGTTAATAAACTTACCCAGCATTACATAGCTATAGTGTAGAACACTTGGGCTTATGGGCTCAAGTTATTTAAAGTTTATTTTTTATTTTTGTACATGTACATTTTGCCTAAAAGTATATAAATATACTACATGTATTCAGAGGCCAGAAAAGGGCATTTGAACCTGGGTCCTTTGTAAAAGCAGCAAATGCTCTTAATACTGAGTTGTCTCTCAACTCCTGAGCTTATGATCTTAAGTACAATGAAATGTAAATGTACACACTTCTACATGCACACTCTGTGCAATTCTTTAACAATTCTTTTAAATTTATACTTCTATAGTATTAATATGCATTAGTTGTTATTATAAATTTGTTAAAATTTCCTCCACCTTCCTCTACTACTTAACATTTAGCTTCTATTTCTATTTAGAAAGAAAATGAAAGTGGACAAGTTTTCAATATATCCCATCTATTCAACTATTTTTAATTTTTGGTTTATAGTTTTTAAAATAACATTAAAAATTTTTATACAATATATTTTGTTACACACTTTCTCCTCCCCCAGTTCTTCACAGACACATCTTACTAACCACCCAACATCATATTCCCTTATGTGTATGTACACTTACACAAAATTAAATAAACAAAACTATGGACTCCATTTTGTGTTGTTCACCTACTCCTGAGCATGCAGCCTGCCCTGGGTATGGTTGCTATACTCAGCATCACTCATTTGAATAAAACTTATTATCACTTCTCCATTATGGGTGGGACTTTGTGCCTACATTCCCTTGCCATGCTGGGAGTTTTGTTTGATTTGAACTTTTGCAGATTTTTTGCATGTTGCCATAGACTTTGTGGGTTCATGGACCCCTCAGCCTTGTTGTGTCTGGAGAATACTATTTTCTTGGAGTTATTCACCACCTCTGACTCCAATTCTGTTTTAAGATACATTCTTGACTGGGCATGGGGACACATGCCTTTAATCCCAGCACTCAGGAGGCAAAGGCAAGTGGATCTCTGTGAGTTTGAGGCCAGCCTGGTTTACAGATCAAGTTCTAGGACAATCAGAGCTATTATTACACAGAAAACCCTGTCTTGAAAAACTAGAAAACCAAACCAAAACCAAACCAAACCAAAACCAAACCAAACCAAACCAAACAAACAAAAAATTCTTAAGAAAAGTTACAAATTTCCTAAAGAGATTTAAGAAAGCTTAACGTAATGATTAAAATTTGATATTTCCTTCCTGAAATTTTTCTTTGGATGTAGATGTCAAACTGTAGAGTCCCCCACCCCGTTTCTTTCTTTCTTTTCTTTTTTTTTTTTTTAGCGACATATTGTAATGATTTCCCATGTCATTTAAAAACCCTGTGTTACTATGATAGTAGTGAATCTGTAGAGACAGGAAAGGATCGAATGAGACTAGAAGGTGTAAGTGCTTGCTTCTTTCACTTCTTGTTTTGCTGTGGTACCCACCCCACACTCATGCACGCTGCAGCTAGATTTCCCTTGTATATGGAAAAGCTCTGTCTTTAATGGCTCTGCTGGCTGCTTGTTTATAGATTATCCAAGCTCTTCCTTGGGACACCTGAGACCAGAAGTGACCCAGCTCCATTTACACCTGGAAACCCTCTAGTCACTCCAAGCTGTGTCTCATGCTCTGAGCTCTTAAGGTTCTCATGCCCTGAAATCATCCTTTTCCTCTCTTCTGGATTAATCTATGCTAATTTCTCTCTGCTCAGGATGGTGCCTGAGAGCTAATTCCTCTGAACTCTGGTCACGTGGCACCCTTGGGCTGTGGATAAAGTGTGAATAGCCATTGGGTATTAGGAATGAATCCATCCAGGGCAAAGCATACCTCAGTGGTCTCCTAGCTTTCTCAGCTCTCCCTTTAGGGCTCTAACTTCACTCTTGGGTGAGCTTGTGGAGTCTCAGAGGGAGCAGATCAGAATTTCTTTGGGTGGAAAGTGACCCCTGAGGGGAGTGTCTGGCAATAGCTTCCCTTCCCTCATCCATCTTCCCTGAAGCTCGATGAGACTCCCTGGCTCAGAAACCAGTCCGTGCCTCAGAAAAATTTTTAAAAAGATTTCAGTCCCCACTACTGTGATTACCAAAATTTCTCTTTGGTTTCTGCTTTAGAATTCCCTGTAGGAATTATGAATTTTCTACATGGTACTATGGAAGAAGTCCTGGGAGGTGGGTCGAGAGGCCATGAAGCACAACACCTTGAGTTCCTTCAAGTTGAAGATGAACCTAGGTATCTCTGATCTTAGAATATCCATAACAATTTCTATTATATGAGGGTGATCACTATGAATTTGCTTTTACTACTGACTAGAGAAAATAGACAATATCCAGAGAGTACTGACTTGGCCAAGTGTCAGGACCTGTTCACAAGGTTCCTCTGACTTCTCATTCAGAGCATGAATAAAGTTTACCTCTGCAATGTGAATAATCCGAGATTTTATGGAAGACTGTGGCTTGTGAAAGGCAGGGTACCTGTGTCATCTAACACCCTTAAGGACAGTTCTATCTATCTTTCTCATGACTTTTTTAGAGTTAATTCAAGTTCATTTATTTATATTCTCTATGTCATTTGTCTAACCTCCCTATCATTATGAATGGAGTATGGTCAATTGCTATTTTTTACCTTCATGTCACACTCAAAGTCAAAGTCACCTTGTTAGAGCAGTTCTTTCTGTCTCCGTGCAGATCTTTATTTTAAATCCTTTCACGGAAGTCGGGCAGCTTCCAGAAACTACTATCTGAAATAGCACAACTCTCAAAGCAAATGTTGTTCTAATAATGGAAAAGCCTCGGACAAGAGGCCAGGGTGAGAATTAAGGTTGCTGGGGCGATAGCTAGCTTTCGTATATGGGTTGTAATGATTTGAATCAAATCATTTTACTTCTGAGTTTCAATTTCCTCCTGCATCAGAGAATCGAGACCTCTTTTCTATAGCCAAGTGCTGATGGAGTGCAGTTGATGAATGTCCCCTCCACTCTGGACTTAAACATCTGCCTTTTCTAGCAGGGACTTGCTTTTAGTAAAAGTCTTCAGGGGCTCAGTGTGGCTCAGGTAAAAATTGCCTTTCATCTATTTCCTCCTTGCTTTCCAGATAATCCAGGGCTAAAATTAGCAATGCTTAGTTCAGTAAAAAATATTGTTAGAGCAGGCAGCCATGGAAACAGTGTTTGAGCAGCTCCCCTTCAGGGAGCTGCCTTTTTCAGGATGTGCTTTATTGCTGATTAAATGAAAGTACCCACTGCCTGTGAAGCTGGCCTTTGAAATTAATTTTGACCAAAAGCAGATCCTTCAAGAGAGGCTCCCCATATTTTCTATCCTTTCATTTTACCAAAAAGAGGGGAAATGTATAAAAATTAAGTATTGGGTTTCAGTTTTGTAGAGCGTGTAGGAATCTGTTGACCAAGCACACTGCCTACATTTGAGAGGTTTTTAGTTTGTTTGTTTGGTTGGTTGGTTAGTTGTTTTCTTGGTTCGTTCATTGCTTTCAGTAGCACTAGTGCAAAATATCATTCATGCTAAGGAATATTTTTTCTTCTTTATAGCACTTTTAAGTTTACAAAAAACTTCTATGACTACTATTACTAATGTTTTACAGTCTGTCCAAGGATATAAGAGTATGATGAGATTCTCTTACTGGTGGATGAGGAGACTGAGGCTTGGTAAGGCTTGCCCACTCCGTGAGTCACTGGAGGAGCTGAGATGAGAGTCCACACCTGTCATCTCTGCTTCATCGTCCTTTTCACACTTCCTGCTCTATATCCTGGTACCTGGGTGTCACACTGACATGACTAAGGACAGTATGTTCAGAGGTAGACCTGATTCCCCATGGAGGATGTAAATGGCTAAATCCTCATTTGCTTAACTCCTACTCCTCCAATCTCCCCCCTTAAAGAGCAGAGTTCTGGTGGCCTGGGCAGGAGCCAGTATTTAGATTCTCCATTCTGATCTGTCTGCCTTCCCTTCACAGATAGGTCCTCTAAATCTTTAATTTGCTTCAATTTCCAACATTCAATTTATACTAATTTTAGGGGAGGAGTGTTGGTTGTTCTTTCTTGGTTTGGTTTGGTTTTGGTTGTTGTTGCTGCTGTGATAAAAAAATATCCTGATAAAGCCAACCCATGGTGGGACATACTTACTTTGTCACACTGCTAAAGCATATAAACCATCATAGCTGGGAGTAACAGTGGCCGAAGCTTGGTGGAGGCTGCTGCATCCATAGTCCAGGAACAGAGAACAATGAATACTTGTGTTTGACTTACTTCTTCCTTTGTATTTGGGCAAGGACTCCAGCCCATGGAATAACGCCACTGACAGCTGGGGTCTCCTCACCTCCATTAATTTCATCTAGGTAACATTTGAAGAAGCTTGTCTCTTAGGTGGTCCTAGACATCTTCACATGGACAATCAGTAGTAATTCTTATGCCACCCATCCATCCTCATCTCTTTCCTTCTGGCCTCCAGTCTGATAGAGCTTCTAAGGAGTCAATTTATCTAAATATGCTTCTAGAGCCTAATGAATTAATAGCTCTTAGGGCAGGGGCTTCTGCCTTTCAACAGACACTGTAATTGCTTTGGCTCCTTAATGTAAGTTTGATCAAGATCAGGCTTGCCAAATGTAAAACCAGATCCAATTAGACAATTTTAAAGTTTAGTATACACACAAAAGAACTATAGAGGAACTGAAGGCAAATGGAGAGTGCCAGGAGCCCAGCATGGTCTCAGAGTTGAAGGACGAAGTACTGTGTCCTTTCTTCTTGATTGACTGCTGCACGTTAACATTCCTTCTCAGGTACATGGAGTTATTTAAGTTAATTCTTCTGGAGCTGATTGGCTTAATTTCATTGAATTATGTTGGCAAGGTGATGGGGGTGTTAGTTTATAATTAGTCTGGTAGCATTTTCAGGAAATCAGAATAACTAGAATTTTGGTCATAAGGTTCTGGGCAGTGACGATTAGGGTATGTTGAAATGTGGCCTCTATTTTTATGTTCTTAATCATGACTTAGTCTCTATAGTATTTAGTAGGACCACAAAAGAGCTTTGAGGGCCATGAGCATAATAAACTATTTTTGTCAACATTGTTATTATTAACTTTTGTCGTTTAGTGGGACATCCTCAGGAAATTGTGCTTTATATTATTGGAAGGATTTATGGTTCTCCGAAAGCTGATCATTCCTAGCATTTATCCCACCAGTGGCCTGCTCCCTTCTGACTCTGCTATAATAAGTGCTTCTGGAACTTTGCAAGAAACTCTAGGGTCAGAGTGTGGTTTGTGTTGGCAGAAGCCACCACTCTCTGGCCATGGTGGTGGGCTTTGTTCTCATCCTCTTGGGCATGAGCACACAGCATTGTTCAAGAGATGCGTGATGGGTTATGAGGTTGGGAGAAACTCACATAGAACTTTTTTTCTGAGTCTAGAATGCATCTGATCCTGTCATATTGGGGTTTCTTTCTAATCTATGTATGAGACTTTCTTTTGAAAATGACTGGGAGATATGAATTTTATGGTTTTCATTGTTTGAATATTCTTTAGACTATGATTCTGTGCAACTGCTATGAAACTTAGTATACTTTCTTCTTTAAATATGAATTTTAGCTAACCAAATAATATAGTGTGATGATTTTTAGGAGTATATTTAAGGAGAACAAAGTAAGCAACTAATGACTACTGGAAGGAGAATTAGCTTCTCCCAGGGATGAGACAGCTGATTGGTTGTCCAATGCAGAGTGGTCAGCCCTAAAACCGTATACACTACCAACAAAATTGGACTCCACCAATTATATGGTTTTAGGTTATATTTATACACATCTATGTACACACACACACACACACACACACACCAATAATCAAAGAAAAAGAGGCTAACGAGAATGGGAAGATAAGGGGAGGGCTCGAAGGAGAATAGCTAGGAGGGCTAGGGGAGGAAAGAGAGGATGGATAGTGATGTTATTCTGTTTGAACTAAAACATATTAAAAATAATAACCATAATTTCTGAGAATTCCTGAGTATATTGATCTTTTTATTCCTGAATCTCAAAGAGAAATGTGACATGCAAAAATTTTGAAAATACTGAGAAATTTGCTTTTTATAATTCTGAAATATATTATGATTGCTGAATAAACATACATTGGAATAATTTTACAGAAGAAAATAGTATAATTTTGCTAGTTTTCAACATTGTGATGATCAACTGCATACTTTGAGAAGGGGGTTCCAGCAAAAGACACATGATCCTGAGATGCTGTGCAGCTCATTGAAGAACATCTTCTCCACACAGAGTGACTGCCTGCCTGTGTGATGTGGGATGGAACTGTTCAGAGGCTGGACATGGACTTTGGATGGAAAATGGTAATAGATTCCCCTCCAATAACCAACAAGCACCATTCACAGCGACAAGCCTGGTCTTCATCCTGCATCAAGCAATCTCCTCCCGAAAAACAAAACAATCAAACTGCAGGGGAGGAACCCAGTTCAACGTTTACATCTAAGAACACTCCCACACTTAAGGCTCAGTGAAGATTGTGGAAGAGAGCGCCAAAGAATTGTAAGAGCCAGAGGTCTCAAAAATTTTGCTATGACACTAAGTCTCCAGATATCAGAATCTATAGCCATAAAGTCTCACCAACATACCGCTCAGATGTGAGCTGAACAAACCAGCACACCACCAAAGAGCATGCCAAATTGGTTGGGAAAAATTCCAAAAGGCCTCAGGCCTACACAAAGAAGTTCAGGCAACTGAGGAAATCTGGGAGCAGGAGAGGTAGTCTTCTAAAGGACCACACTGATTGGTTATCCCATGCCAGTGAATCTTGAAAATATACATAATCATTCTGCTGATTGAGAAGGTTATATTTAGAAATTTAAGTGTATATAGAAATGTATCTATGCATGCAATAGCAATTAGTATAAAAAGTGGTTATGAATTTGGAGCAGAGAAGGGATGGCCATATGGGAGGGTTTGGGGGGTGAAAAGAGAAGGGAGAAATGTTATAATTAAATTTATTTTCATACATAAACAAAAAATGAAACACAGACACAAAAGAGGGAGGAAAACATGTCACTAATGATACGGAGTCTTTGCTATGCACCTGGCACATTCCAATCACTGGAAACATAGGAGATGGAAATCTTTATCAACTCTATGTTTAGAGAATTCTGAACAGTTGTAGAACTAGCTTGAGACTGCATAACAAAATCTGAAATGTATGGACCCCTAATTTAGACCCACTAAAGCTCTTTGAATTTAGATCTAGGGTTATACAACATCATTCCCACTGTAAGCTACTATTCTATTGGATAGAGAGACTCTCTAATTTGAAAGATATATTTCCATGTGGCTGAAACAAACAGGTGTAAGGTACTTTTAGTTGAAGTACCATTCCAAGGCTATTTCATGCTAGGTTTATACTGAGATTTTCATCAGTGAAAGGCCCCATGGGAAAGTTACTTCATCCCAGAACAACTGTGAGATGTTTGACTTCACAGTAGTTAAGTCAGTCAAGCAAAGCATTAAGGAAGTCCTGTGTCAAGTATTGTCCTTTCTGGTGGAGTACTCTGGAGACTAAGAACTTCCTATAGTATCCACCTTCAAGCACATGGTTTATATCCTTCATTATGTTTGAAGCAGTCCCTGGGGTCAGTTTATGAATGACTCTGCAGCTCCATTTGGTGAAAGGGAATTAATTCTAAAGACAGGCATAATCCATTCAAATGTCTAAATTCACTGAATAAAATAAAATTTCTGTAAAATGAAGGGCTTTCTAGAACACTACAGAGAAGGATTAGAATGAGAGACTAGATATAAGGAACCTTGTTAGGAGACCAGAGGCCATTTCTGTGTAAGAAACTCCTATGCCATACCCTCTGTGGTGGTTTGAATATGCTCATCCCAGGAAGTGGCACTATTAGGAGATGGGGCATTGTTGGAGTGAGTGTGGCCTTGTTGGAGGAAGTGTGTCATTGTGGGGATGGGCTTGGAGACCCTCCTTCTAGCTGCCTAGAAACTAGTCTTTTGATCCTGCCATGCACTTACCTTGATGATAATAAACTGAACCTCTGAATGTGTAAGACAGCCCCAATTAAATGTTATCCTTATAAGAACTGCCTTGGTCATGGTGTCTGTTCACAGGAGCAAAACCCTAAGACACCCTTCCTCTCCAATGGAAGAACATGAAGATGCCCCCACTGCTAGAAGGACCTGAGGTTATGATCTGAACATGCAGAAGTGAGACATGATGTAAAAACATCAACCTCCTTTGCATATACACTTCAGTTACTTCTCCATTGAGGACAGGCACCTCTCTTCTCTACAGTCTGCCTTTCTCCTGCTATGTTCTCATGAGATGATGTGACTAGCTTCAAAGGGCATACAATGTCAATGGGGGAGTTAGTGAAAATAAAAGATGGGCTGAGGATCCCATGAAATCGCGTAACATGTGGAAATTTGAATGAGAGTGGTTCCTATAGAATTACATATTGGAATACTTGGCCCCCAATAGGTGGAAATGTTTGGGAAGGATTAGGAGCTATGAACTTGTTGGAGGGGGACTTTGAGGTTTTAAAAGACTAATGCCATTTCTACTTCTTTCTTTCTTTCTTTCTTTCTTTCTTTCTTTCTTTCTTTCTTTCTTTCTTTCTGTCTGTCTGTCTGTGTCTCTGTGTCTGTGTCTGCCTGTCTCGGCCTCTGTCTCTGTCTGTCTGTCTGTCTGCCTGTCTGTCTGTGTCTCTGTGTCTGTGTCTTTCTGTCTCGGCCTCTGTCTCCGCCTCTCTGTCTGTCTGTCTGTCTGTCTGTCTGTCTGTCTGTCTGTCTCTCTCTCTCTCTCTCCCTTTCTTTCTGCCAAACTCTTGAGAGTGTAATTGGCATAGCCAGCAGAATATAGGCACATAATGGAGGACAGATAGTGTAGTGCTGGGCTGGTGTCACACTATGACTGTGGGGTGACATCTGAGGAGCCTATCAGGAATGTACCCGAGTAGAAAGGAACCCACGCTGGTGTTCAACTTGGAATCATGATTTTTTTCACATACTTGTTTTCAGTCTGCCACAGTGCACAGAGACTCAGGCTGCCAGGGATCCAGACACTCATGTCAAGCACAGCCTCCTCCCCACAGACCTCCCGTGACAGATCGCTGCCCATAGTCTCTCTCCCCTTCATAGCACCTCTGCCCCAGTTCTGTCCAAAGCTGGCATGCATGCTCACCCAGACATTTCTTTCTGTTGTTGATTTGATTCTGAGCTGACCTGTGAGGATTCTTCTGATTACCCTGGCTGTCAGCCCAGCTTACATTAGAATGAGTGAGAAAGGACTTCAAAGAGAGAAAGAACTTTTGGAAAACTGTGAGCTGGACTTCCTATCACAGAAAGCAATCCTGTGTCAACAGTGTAGCCTCTGAAGTTATGGGAAAGATGACAGAAAGCAACGGTGCTCACTACTTAAGTACCATGTTTCGCTGGCTAGTGGAAGGGCCTTCCTCTACCCATTTGCACAGTTCTGGAGAGGCCCCAATGGGTTTGAGAACTTGGGTTTTGCATCCCAAATCAACAGTATTAAAATAGCAAGAAGCACTAATAGAGCTAAATAGCAAGTCGCACTTGCCCAGACATTTCTTAGAATGTGGAGGATCCATGTCTAAGCTGTTCGGTGTTGTTTCACTAATAGATTTCCTTGTTCACCAAATCTTGAATAGAACATTTTAAGTATTCAAGCTTGCTTGTGCATATCTGCAAGCAAGCAAAATGGATTCTTTATCAATTCAGCAGCCTGAACGAATACCCAGAACTCAGGAATTGTTTCTGCCTTGGCTTTCTTTCTGCCCCATTCCTTACTGCCAGTAGATCACACTAGCATCTGGGATAAGGTTCTCTTTTGATTCTGTTTACCTGGTGGTATCCTGCAGACTTGAAATGCAACGAGGCTCTAGGTTGTGTTTGCCTATTGCATGATTTGTGAGACTAAGTTATAAAATGGCAACCCAGCTTCTACCTGGACCTATTTTGAATCCTTGCAACTGAACTCTAGTTATCATGCTGTAAGGAGGCCTAATTCACCTGGAGAAGCCAGGAGCAGCACTTCTGGGAGCCCCTGTTGAGAAGCTGAGTTTCTACCTGTGAGCTTCCGTTGGTCCCTGGGCATGAGTAAGCCTGTCTCACACTTTTGAACCAGTCCAGTTATATCCTGTGAGGCAGACTTGTCCTGCTGAACCCCATCCAAATCAGTCATTTGAAAGCTAAACAGATGGTCGTTGCTATATTTAACTAGTTTGGGTTGGTTTGTTATACTATAGTACACAACCAGGAAAACACCTCTTATCTCTTCTGTCATGGTTCATAGGCACGTTTTCCCCTTCTAACTGGACTCTACATTGCTTAGAGTTTGGAGTTTTTCCCAATCAAGATTTCTAGAATGTTCTTTCATACCATACTACATTTTAGTCAATATAAGTCCTTTGCTGCTCTTATGCATGACCATATGTTTTTGGACATCTCATGCTTGCTAGTGGTATGGTGCACCGTATATTCCATGGTTTCTGCTACGTGCTTATCTAAAACTTACCCACTTTTGAGACTCATCCATGTAGATTGTAACCACTCCTCTGTCCGAGAGATGTCGCCTTATGACATCTTAGAGTGATGCGGATGGCTTTCCCTCATCAGGATCACAAATGTCTACCTTATGCCACTGCGAGATTTTCACAGGTGCTTCTCTACTTCCAAGCTGTTATGTCTGCCTTAGATCCAGTTACAAGCAAAACATAGACAGGACGCCTACTTCCTGCATTCCATACACCCTGCATGGAAAATAGAGCAGAAAACCTACAGATCCATCCCTTCTCTTATAAGACCACCAATCTAGTGAGAGAAATAAAATAATCAAGCAAATCACAAATCAAAAATTTTGAATAATATTAAAAAGCTTGAATATCATTCCCAATTAGGTAGTTTAAGTATACTGCCCAATCCAGAACATAATGTGATGTCCTGTTTTGTTTTGTTTTGTTTTTCTATGGTTTGGGGAGGTAACATTTGAATCCCGCCAGCTCCAGTATCTATGAACATGGTGCAAGGACTCTGTTCTCTTTTCTTTATTTTCTTCAAAGGATGAATAAATGCAACCTTATCTGCTTCACAATCTTTTTTTTACTGGGAAAACATATAAATGCTACATTAGCCCTGGCAGACAGCAAACATTCAGCTAACTGGGAGATCCTGTCTCCAGCCTCTCTCAATTTACTTGGAGCCCAGTCCTTGGCTTGTCCTCACCTGATGGACTTGACCAGTTGTTGTCAGTGCGTGTCCTCTTCCTGTGTGCAAGGTTCCCTTTCTTGCATTGGGTGGCATTTTTCAAGAGGAATGCATATTTGTGCCACTTGGAAGGAAGACCTCATGGTTTTTCAAAGCTAATACCTCATGATACAAAACCCCATCAAGGCTCAGTGTAGTGGCACATTCCAGAAATCCCAGTGCTTCAGGCCAGTGCAGGCTACAGAGTGAGAATCCATGCTTCCCACCTCTCCCCTCCTCCCAGTGTCAGGCAAAGTGACACTTTCTCAAAGAGAACGAGACTATTATTCACTCAACTCTCTCCAGATTGTAGATTACGTGAGTTCTCCTTTTCTTAAGCCAGAGCACCGTATATTTGAACTTTAAAACACGTGTTACAGTTGGGAATCTTTTTTTTTTTTAAACAGAAAACCTCTTCTATTTGATAGTCACCTCAATGAAGTCAGGCTCGGGCACACACAGCTACTCTGATCACCATCACCAAGTGTCTGCCATGCATAATATACTCAGCAATTGTTTACAAGGTTAGTGAGGGGGAGCAGTTTGTAGGGGCATCTGGGATCGCAGAAAAGGAGTGAACGCAGGGTAGTGAGGCAAGTTCTTTCCATTATTTAATAGCCTCATTACCACTTCCAGTGAGCAGTGAGTATGTGTGCATGTGCATGTGTGTGTGCCTATGGTCTTCCTTATTAGAACCAGATTTAACATGATAATTTTACTTGCCAAGACTTGCTCTCAACACAAGTGTCCACAATGACTGTGGATGGTATAACCAATGAACCAAGTCACACGTTTCAGTCAAACTAGCCAGTTGCTTCCAGCCGAGTCTATAATAGCTAACTCAAAAAAAGAAACTGACAATTTCAGGAAGTTACAGCTGGACTAACTGCTTTCCTGGGACAATCACGCTGTGCTACCATAAGCCTCCTAGGGAGGTAAAACCCCAAGGCCTTTGAATCTGTGTGGCATACAGAATTGTAACCTAAAAATAGTGTACCTCCCCACTGTGGACAGGCCCTTTCTCCCAACACATCCTGAGATGCTCTCACTGATTAGAAGTTCACTACCAAAGGCTTGCAATAAAATACCTTCCTGAAAGAATGAAGCCAGGCACAGCAATTCAAAACAAAAAAAAAGTAAAGCTCAGAATATGTATAGCCAACACTTGCATTAGTAATTACCCTAGCAGCATGAGACCCAAGCTTCCACAGAGTGTAGCTAAATAAACAGCATACCTGTTATTTATTATTATTATTATTATTATTATTATTATTATTATTATTATTATTTTATTAAGTGTAAAGTTAGGGTTAGTCAGAAGTGATACATTTGCTAACTTAAAACTATGGTGACCAGAAATTAGACTAGGCCATAGTTTTTATTCAAGTAATGTGGCTTGCATAGACTCTCACATGCCTTTTATATTTTAACACATGAGATGTGATTCTACTTACAAAGTTAGAGAAAGCTGCTAGCCTGAGAGAACTAAGAAACTAAGATAGAGCCAGGAGCTGATCACAGGCTGACTTTTTCATCCCCGAAGGATGTCGTATGCAAATTGAATAAATCCTGCTCCCCTTTTTCTGTGTCTGATATTTTTCATGTGCAAGATCCTGGGAAAATTCATTCAGTTCTGTTTCTCTTTTGTTCCAGATGTATCAGTACTATTAGCATGGAGCAGGGAGGAAAACAAGACTAATGTGCCTCATTTTCTCATAAAAACTTTCCTCCGAGGAGACAGAGACATTCTCTTCATCCTGCATGCAAAAATGTTCTTTGCAAGCTTCTGTGGCATTCTCTTGGCTAATGAGATTGGAAGATTGCGCCCACTGCTAGAAGCAGATCTTAGGTTTTAAGTCTTATTCTGCAAATGAGTACTAACAGGGCCTCCCATGGTCCTTGCTTAATAAGACATCTTCTAACATCAGTATCAGACCACGGACAAGGTTTATACCATAAAGCCTTTCATTTGCTAGGTATTGCATTGGGCACTGTGGGAGGAGAAAATCTAATGAAGGAGGCCTTCCGTTTCTAGCCGAGATGGTGGATAGCCTAATAAATAAGCCCAAAACACTGACAATACAAATGGATTGTACAATAACGGTATGTACAAACCATACAATAATGGTTTCAAGATACTGGACATTTGTGGGTTTGTATGTGTGAGATCCATGTGTGAGGTTCATATGTGGGTGCATAAGGGTGTGTATATATCTCTGTGTGTGTTTGTGTACCTGTGAAGCCCAGAATAGCATGCCGGGTGACTTTCCTGCTTCTTTTTATATTGTTGCTGTGAGTCATGGTCTCCTACCAAACTGGAAGCTTGCTGCCTCAGCGAGGCTGACTGGCCAGAGGACTCGAGAGACTGACCTGACTCTGCCCCTCCGTACTGGTGTTTTAGGTACATGAAACTAAGCCTGGCTTTTTTAATCTGTGTGCTAAGGATTGCAAACTCAGATCTTGACTTGTTTCCCATCTCCCAGAGTTCACTGTTCTTTGTCATCTTCCCAGCCCAAGATTTTGGACCTTTGGTGATGAAGGATAATGATCCCTAGGATGTGGGAAACAAACTGAGACAGATAATTGCTTCAGATAAAGAGTGCCTTAAGAGAATTCCCAGGTGGCATTATGAAAGCAAAACCCAGGAGAACCCAAAAGACTCTTGGAGTGAAGAGATAAAGCTGGAAATTCTGGAATACTAAGATCATTAGAATTAGTAAGACAGTTTACTGGAGGTCGGGCAGCTACCCAAAGAAAATCCAGAAACATCTAGGGGCCCTCTCTGTGTTTTCTGAAGTAGTATGTGTGCATGCATATGAAGAACCTGCCTATGAATGAGGAAATGAACTACCTGAGAGGGAAAAAAAAACAGCATTTGGCATCCTTTGCTTACACAGTGCTGGGCATATGATAGTGCCCACTACAACATCGAATCTGGAAAACCTTGGAACTCCTGGGGCATAGCATAGACTGTAAAGAGGGTTGCCTCAGTACTGAGAAACAGCACTGACTTGGCTACTGCTGTGGTCCTGCTTAGTAAGCCTCAAAAGGAAGAATATAAACTACAAAATTATTCAACATTAAGTGATAAAAAAAATCATAATATTTGGCAGTTCATATAAAAAGCCTCCAGAATACAAAAGAGTCCTGAAAATGAGGCTTTTGTTTCAGAGAACAGTCACCTGGAAATCAAGTCAGCGCTGACATGCTAGAATTAACATACAAAGACATAGAAACATGGAGTAACCATGTCATGCTTGATGACTTCCGTAACTAAAAGGAAGATTATTATGAAATCCAATGAACTTTTTATATCTGTAAACTTTAGCACAGGGGTTGTGAAATGCATTGTAGAGGATTACCCACAATTGAGCCTTGGAGTCAGGGACCTAAATACCCAACAATCGAAGCTGCCAGATAGGCTTGATCTAACTAATTTTTCTTTCAAAGCCTCTGTGCTGGAACCTTGACCCTCAGCTTGCTGATGTTTGGAAGTGGAGAAATTCTGCAATGGGACCTGGTGGGAGGTGACTGGAGTATTAAGTGTGCTGTCTCAGAATTCCTGTGAGTCTCACCCAACCCTTCTTACTCTTCAGTAGAGGCTTGTTACAAAGACCAAGACTGCTCCTTCCTTGCTGTCTGATTTACCATCTGGTCATATGATCTCATACATGTTCCCTCTAGGATACCATCCCTCACGATATGACAGGGCCAAGGATCCCTTTCCATGAGGCAGAACTGAAGATTTTGCCTGAGCCTAAGCCTGAGCCTTCAGACTTCAAATGTACAAGGAAAGCAAATTTCTTCTGATTTATAAAAAATAAAATGCTGTCTTGTGTGTTTGACAACAGCAGAAGAAAACAGACAACTACCCTGTATATTTATTAGACCACTATTAATATGATGAGACACATTTTTTCAATTAGCAATAATCATGCCTCAAATATACCTCATTGGCTACGATACTGCCACTGTGCAAAGCTGACATTTTTAAAATATTTAAAAAATAAGTTCCAATGTACATCAGTTAGTTGCCCACATGTAAGATATGGCTAGCCTAATACATGGATAATTAGAATTCAAAGTTTTTCAAACTTTAGAAAATTATAAATTCACAGATATAAAAATGCTTAGTAAATTCCAAGCATAAGAAATGTGAAAAACCCTTCAAAATAGGACATGATGAGCAAAACAAAAAGCTAAAAACAAACAAAACACAACAAAAACTCTAGAGCAAGCTAGAGCAGGGACAGGAAATCGTTTGTGCTCAAGAATAGAGATTAAGAAGATATTCTGTGAAACACTCTAAGCAGGAATATGGGAAGTCAGATTTCTGTAGAGTTGAGAAGAAAAAACACTTGGAAAAACCGAGAAGATACACAGAATCCCAGAGACAACACAATGTACCTTTGTGAAGTGAGGCTTTACTCGGATTTTAACAAGTAGAAAGAATTCCCTGCTGACAGACCTGAAGGATAAGAAATGAAAGATGAAGATTCATGGATGGATGGAGAGGATGACACCCTGAAACAGAAATGTATCCACACCGAAATGTATCGAAACAGAATGTATTGAAACATAAAAATATCAAAACATAAATGTATCAAAGTGAAGGCCAAATAACAACTTATAGGAATGTACATTTCCTTTTTGTTTATTTCTCTCTAAATAACAACAACAGCAGAAAAACAAAATAAGTTTATAACACTAGATTGAAAAACAGGACACTTAGTTTTTCAGTGTAACTAAAGTAAAACTTTGCTGCTATAACTGTGCTATATTATCATCTGAGGTCCATCTTGATAAACTATATGTATACTACAAACCTTTAGAACCCAGAAAAATGACAATGAATTAGAACATGAAGAAAAAAAAATAGATTAATGGTGCTTCAGACACCTGTGAAGAGGAAACCTAAGCGGAGGAATTGCCTCCATCAGATTAGCATGTAGACAAACAGGTCTGTGGACCATTTTCTTGACTTCTAATTGATTCAAGAGGGCCCCTCCCACTGTGGGCGGCAGCTCTTAGGCTGATGAACCTGGGCTGTGTAAGAAAGGTAGGAGGGAAAAGCACAGGGAGCAAGCCAGTAAGCAGCACTCCTCCCTGGTCTCCAATGCAGTTTCTGCCTCCAGGTTTCTGCCCTGACTTCCCTTAGTGATGGACTGGGATGAGTAAGGAAAAGTCAAATAAAGTTTTTCTCCACCCCCCAAGCCTCCGCACCCCGCCAACTACAGCAAAGATGCAAACTAGAGCAACAGGGACTAAGTCATCAACAAAGGAGTACACATGGCTCCAGCTGCATATGTAGCAGATGATGGCCTTGTAAATGGGAAGAGAAGTCCTTGGTCCTAGGAAGGCTCAATAGATGCCCCAGTGAAGGAGAATCAAGGGCAGGAAGGTGGGAGTGGGTGGGTGGGTAGAGGAATACCCTCATAGAAGCAGGGGGAGGAAGGATGTGATAGGGTGTTTTCTCAAGGGAGGGAAACCAGGAAAGGGGATAACATTTGAAATGTAAATAAAGAAAATATCCAATAAGAAAGAAAGAAAAGAATGAAGTACAACACACCCACAAAGGAGTGAAAGCACAAAGGAAATAAAAGTATTGTGGTCCCATGAGGACTACTCCAGGAATGCTTAGTCTTTTAAAATTTAGAAACCAATGTCTGTTATGTTAACAAAACAACTGGGCTCTGTTTATGTTATTGCTGTCTCTGTCTCACTGTCTGTCTCTGTTTCACTGTCTCTGTCTGTCTGTCTCTGTATATCTCTCTGTCTCTCTCTGTCTGTCTCTCTCTGTCTCGGCCTCTGTCTCTCTGTCTCTGTATCTCTGTCTCTGTCTCTGTCTCTGTCTCTCTCTCCCTCTCCCTCTCTCTCTCTCTCTCTCTCTCTCTCTCTCTCTCTCTCTCTCTCTCCTATGATACAGGATAACGACTCTAATGTCATTTATTTCCTTCTCCTACTTACAACCATATACTGACTAATTGAGGTTTAAAAACTGCTATTTCATAAATGTTTATTGCATTGACCTATTTCTGTTTCTGCTGTTTGTGCTCTTGGGAGAAATCTTTGCCCAGATAAATGTTCTCAAGTACTTCTTCTCTTACTTTCCTGTAAGTTTAGTGTTAAGAGTTAGACTGAGTATTTAATCTTCCTTAGTTGGGTTTTATACATGGTTTAAGGGAGAATCTTATTTAATTTTCGTAAATGTGATTATGCAGTTGTCTCAATGCATCATTTTTTAGTTTGAGACTAGCCTGAGGTACAGATGACTCTGTCTTAGGGCTGAGGAGATAGCCAGTACTTAAGCATTTGCCCTTAAGCATGAACACCAGAGTTCAGGTCATAGAACCCATATAAAATGTCAGATTGGTTTATTGGCTCACCTACAGTTCCAGCCCTAGAATACCTTGCCTTAGAGCAAGCTGGTTAAAGAGATGAGCCATATCTGTGAACTCTGGGCTTGATGAGAGATTGCTTCATGAATAAAGATGATTCCAGTTACCATCATGAGCCTCCACATTCATATACACATACCCTACACAGGTATAAACATGCACGAGAGAGAGAGAAAGAGAGAGAGAGAGAGAGAGAGAGAGAGAGTAGAAAATGATTTTTTATTTGTTTTGTTTTGTTTTGTTTTTCTAGACAGGGTTTCTCTGTGTAGCCCCGGCTGTCCTGGAACTCACTCTGTAGACCAAACTGGCCTCGAACTCAGAAATCCACCTGCCTCTGCCTCCCAAGTGCTGGAATTAAAGGAATGCGCCACTACCGCCTGGCGCATTTTTCTATGGAGACTGTGAAGACTGCTCTCTCTAGGAAATTAATATTAACATCCTTTTGACCAGAATGTGGCCCTAGCTGTCTCCTTACTGTTAGGGAGAATAAGTGCTTTAACTGAGGCACATTAATATCTTGCATAGCCAGAAGATAAATGAGAAAATACTTGATATGTGACACCAACACACAACTTTGTGTGTGATACTCTTTCTCAGTCTCTTGATTTTTCTTCTGAATACATATAGCTCATGAATTAGTTAGGCATCTATTGTTGTGATCAAACACTGACCCAAAGCAACTTTGGGAGGAAAAGATTTATTTGGCTTGCAAGTTACAGTCCATTATCTGGGCAGGAACATAGAAGCAGGAACTGAAGCAGAGGCCACGAAGCAGGTCCTCTCTCTCTCTCTCTCTCTCTCTCTCTCTCTCTCTCTCTCTCTCTCTCTCTCTCTCTCTCTCTCTCTCTCTCTCTCTCTCTCTCTCTCTCTCTCTCTCTCTCTCTCTCTCTCTCTCTCTTTCTCTCCCAGTAGCTTCCTCAGCCTGTATTTTGTATTTCACCTGCAACTGCCTGCCTGCCTGCCTACAGACAGCACTGCCACCAGTAGTTTGATCCCTCCCATATCAGCCATCAATCAAGAAAATGTTCCAGGGACAATCTGATGGAGGCACTTTCCAAATGTGATTCCACTTCCTAGATAACTCCAGCTTGTATCAAGTTTCCAAAAACAAACAAGCAAGCAAAAACCAAAACAACTGACTAGCATAGCTCACTTTGCTCAAATCAGTTGCATATATGCCAGGAGTCCACTAAAATTATCTTATAGATTCATTTATAAATATATTATGAAACCTGTATACACCCAAACCTTTGGTAGAATATCATTATATCTAGACTAGAAACACAGCTCAGACAGATTAAAGAAAGACATTGCCAGTAGCTTTTAAACTACTGAGTGACAAAAATAGAGTTAGGATTCAGAAAAAAAGAGTTTGTCAGTAACTCATGCTGCCTTGTGACCAGAGGAACAAACAATCAAGAGGAAATAAGCATGCAGCACTTAATCAGCTTACATAAAACTCAAAATTGATCAAAACTGAGGCACTTGAGTTACTCAGGCAGTATAGTCAGCCAGGAAATTGCCTTCTGCATCCAAAAGTTTATATGCAAGTTTTGAGTGACTTCTGAGCTTAGTTCCAATATGACAGAGCTTGAATGACCTGTTGCCAACCAAGCAGCAGCGTGACATTTCTGACTGGGTTGACTTGATGGATGTTCTGATGTCACTTATGGACAGCCTGAAGGTATATGAATCTTCATTCTCCTAATTCCTGGATCCCAAATGGACATAGCCCCATGACAAATAAAGCCTTGGCACAAATCTTCAAGTGACCACGTGGCCACCATGGTTCTATATTTTTTCCTTTCTGGCATAGGGAAGGCAAGCTCCTGGTCTGTGTCATTCCCCAGAGGAAGTGGTGGCAGAGTGCAAATAAATACATTTCATTAATATCAAAATACAGCTTGCAAATTTCATCACTGGGGACTTTGGGAACATTTTCGATACTGTTTATTTTACACAGTTTCTGAGGTTATTTTTACCATGCTTCTTAATGAGTAGGACATGTACAGAATAGAGTTTGCTTTTGCATAATGCACAGTTGTTTAAAACTATGTTGTTTCTTGGGGAATAAAAGGAGAGTTTGAAACATTAAAAATGTAATAGGAAATGGACTAGTTTAAAACTAGATTGGGTTCAGCATGGGCCTGGAAAGCAAGTCCTAGAATATTTTTATCTTGTCTTTTTAAGAAAGTAATGTGGATGAGCTCCCACTGCCGCCGTTGATGAAGCCAGGAAGCTCTCCCCATCATTACCTAGTTACTGGCATGTCTATAATAATCATTTCTCAAAGCAGTACCCTGCATTATTTATTTGAGTGACAGAAGTGAAAAAACGTCCCTTTCCTTGTGTCTGATACCTGTTGAGATGAATCCTTTTCACGTGAAAGTTGAGCCCTGAGCTATAGAACAGAAATTTCTCCATGATTTTGTGCCAAACTGGAGAAGGTCTGTATATAAATTCAAATAGAATGCTTTGCTTTTGTGATCCAAAGTAGGACCAGTAACAGGTTAGAAATGAACATTAGACTCGCAGACATTCCATTGAAGACTCTGCAGCACTGACTGTCAAGGTTGCTATGTAGATCAAGGAAAGTTAAAGCTTGTTCTTGATGTGGGAATGTTTCATTTTATTCTGTGTTTTCCTAACTGATGGAAAATGAAAAACACCAACATAAAGCAAAACAAGTCGAAATGAAACAAAATTACTTCTACCAGAGTCTCAATGTGTGTTTTTGAAGACATTTTACATACCAGTCTTTACACCCCTCCTCCACAGACTCCGACTGATATTTGATAGAGAAAGAAAAAATTGAACTTGTGAGTGGTGAGGGCACTTGTGCATGGAATCAATTCACTAGAAGAATCAAAAGTTAGGTGTAATGGCCCATGCTTTAGAAGTGGAGACAGGAGCAACACAGTTCAATATCATCCTAACTATATAACAAGTTTGCAGCTAGCCTGGGCTAAACAAGATCTTGTCTTGAAGTCTCCTAAAAGGGGGAGGGGGAAGAGGGGGTAGAGGAAGAGGAAGAGGAGGAGGAAGAAGAGGAGGAGGAGGAAGAGGAAGAGGAGGAGAATCTATACATAAGTCCAAATACAACAAGTCCAAGAAACTATTTCCCTCCTTCTAGTGTACTTTCTGTTGGGGAGCAGGGAGACCCAATCCATATATTTCCTCAGTATATGGTAAGAGATGGTATAATATCTCTTATGGTAAAATGAGGAAATACACCATAAGAGATGGATGATGACATTTCTATTTTCATCTAGATGAGTCCTTGAGGCCGCCTATGCTATTAGGGGAATGGATAGGTTGAAGTTCATTGTGAAACAGGGTACCCAGGAGCATGCAGAATCACTGTAACATAAGGGAAAAGCAAAGGAGAGAAATGAACAAGACTGGGGCAAGGAGTTTGAAGAGCATCTGTTTAAGAGTGACAGCAAGGCAGGAGCATTGCCTGTATTCTACAGTCTCATAACTATTTGAGACAAATGTTAGACCACTGGTGGGAAAGACTTTCTTATAATTACATTATATTTTAAAACCAGGATATTCTGTTTCCTATGGTATTTACAGAGAAATGCACTGATCCTCTGAGAGACAGAGAGAGGGTTTCTGTACCTGGTAAAGGAGGTAACATCTATTCACCTCACAATTATTCTTTGATTACAATCTTGATATGAGCTACAGATAGTGAGTACATTGGTGTTGCTGGCTGTACTTGGGGTAAAGAAAGGAAAAATGAATCAGAAGGGATAATGGTAGGACTAGGCAAGGTTATAGGATGCAGAATGGAAATCATGGGGGATTTAGGATTTATTTAACTTTGTGCCCATAGTCAGCACCTGTTGCCTCTTCTGTACATATGGAAGATACTACATATTTGTTGGCTCTCTCAAAAGGAGCCAAAACTTTTTTAAAAAGGACAAAATTGTGATAATTGGGGAGAACTGAAAAGTAATTGGGCACATTATAGAAAATCGTGCCTTTTATTCTGTACACACACCCACTATCCATTGTGGAGGTCAGAATACCTGTGGGGTTAGACTTGGTGACACATATCTGCACGTTTAGCATTTGGGAGGCTGAAGCAGGAGGATCACTGTAAATTTAAGGCAAACCTGTGCTACACTGTACCAGGCTCGTCAGGGTAACACAGAAAGTTTTTGTCTTGAAATCAATAACAAAAGTAGAATTTGTGTCTAAATAAGAAGATGTTGTAGAATCACTGATGGGAGACAGATAAGAGAAAAAGGCAGAATTAAACCTGAATGTGGCATATATCAGTAAAGGCACAGAATGGAAGGAAGTACTTTATGTAGAACCTGTCTGGGTACTCCAGGAATATCATTCCCCAAACTCCACAGGATGAAACCAGGCTACCAGCAATTCCTTGAGCATATCTTTCTACATTTTGCCAGTGTGACTTGCAATAGGGAATCCCAGTTCTCTGTGTGAACGGCTGATTTCTAAGTCAAAGGTTGCAACCTATAGGTGGCTCAGTGGTCTACCAGATAGATGGGTATCTATAAGCAAGGTTTCTTCACTTATGATTAGCCATCTGGTCAATTTTAAGACTGCTAGATTTTACAAAATTGTTTTAGATGAATTTGAATTTCATAAAAATAACGGATCATTCTCCAGCATATTATGTTACAAATGTAGCATGGAATGTTACAAATATCACACGGATCACATAAATACAAAATGTATTTCCACTTATCTGAAATTCAAATTTAGCTAGGGCAACTGGGTTTTGTTTTATGACTGCCCTCAGATTGGAGCTGAAGAGAAATTGTATGCTAAGAAAGAGGAAAATGTAAGTAATAGAAGATACACAGAGGCACAACAGGAAATGGCTCACCGATAGGAAACAATATTTTTCCATTTCTAGGAAAGAATAATGCACAGCTCAAGTCATGGGTCAGATGCCATGCCTAGGGGAAAGTGCAGCAGCCATAATAGTGCCATGGTTGTTAAGAAAATATGTGTGTGCCTATGCCTCTCTGTGTGTAAGGGATGTGCATGTGAGTACCAGTGTCCCTGAAGGCCAGAAATAAGAGCTGGGTGTCCTAGAGGGGAAGGTAAAGCAGAGGTGAGCTGCCCCATGTGTGACTCGGGTCTTCTGCAAGAGCAAAAGGTGCTCTTAACCACCGAGCAACCCTCTAGCCCCAACATCCTGGTTCTTTATGGAATCTGTTGAGGTCGTATTAAAATTACTCCTCAGGCTCCCTACTTCTCCACCATTTAGTGCACAGAGGGAGCTGGGGTGCATCCCTGTTTCTGCAGAAGAGACTGTCAGAGCTACCACCACTATTATTTACTTCCTTACTGTAAATCTTTGATTTTAGTGGAGGCTATAAGATAATGATATATTCCAAGTCAAGGACAGCAACCGGCTTTTATTTTCACTACCTGTCTCAGAGTTAGAGTGTAGTATGACCTGATTCTCAACAATGAGACCTACATTGGAGCCTTTCTGGCCATAGTTCTTGGGAAAGATTTGCCTTTCGCAGAGAAAAAGGGAGAACTGTTCCCAAGGGTACCTCTCTTTTCACAGATAAAAACTGATATGAATGGTCTTTGTCATCATGCAAACACGATAAAACAAATCTAAAACAATGGCTCATTTATTGCAGCATAGCATCATTATGCAGCTGAAAAGGTACCAGCAACCACTTCATAATGGTTTTCTACTTTGTTCTACAGCTGTTTCTCAATTAAGGTAGGGTTATATTTCAATGAATATATAATTGATTGAAACTCTCATAAACTGAGTATGTGTTCAACAAATCTAATCTTTCAGAACAGCATGGCTAAACCATCCTGCACTGAACATAAAACGTGTTATCTTATGGTTGAGTAAAACCATCTCACACAATCTCTGTTTCTATAGTGAACTGCTGGATGGTTCACATGGTTTATTGACTACCTGGCAACAAAGAACAGTGGAATCCCAACGTTTTGCCCTAGTAGTTTGCCCTTGTAATGGCTGGAGAGGAGTAGCGAAGCTCTATGCATGGCTCAGTAGTGACAGAGAGTATATTGCCTAGGAAAAGATTAAAATTCATCATTTAAAGTAAGTACATTTCCTACTGAGTGCATAATGCTTTCATGTCAATTTGAATGTCTACTACCTGCAACTAAATTCTAACTCATTAAACAAATGAAAGACTGATCTGGAGATCCAGTGAGCACAGGATACTTGAAATTTCATGGAAAATCATAAGAAGATAGGATCATCCCCAAATACGCTCTGAGCATTTATGGCTACGTAACCTTTGTAAAAATTGTTCCTGTACAGAATCTGCTCTCATTCATCTCCACTTACATGAGTTCTTTGATTCTCTTTTGTTTCCTTTCTCTTAGTCATCATGGCTTTCCTTGTTGCTTGGAGCCTGGTGGTATTTACAGGATAAAGTCTTAAGCATGCACTTAATGCTAAAGGAAAGCAGCCCTCTGTCAGCTTCTGTCCCACTTGGTTTTTGTGCCATTATGTATCAACATACCTAGTTATAGAGAGGTAAACATCTGAAGGGCAAACATTGTACTCAGACTCATGGACTTTGTTTTTTAACTTTGTGTTTTCTTGGGGATTTTTGTTTGTTAGTTATATTTACTTACATCCCAAATGGTGCTCCCCAACCCTATCTTTCCCTTCCAGAGTTTGTTCCCCTACCCTCCTCTCCTTCTCCTCTGAGAAGGTGGACCCCCTCCATCCCAGGTAGTCCCCAACTTAGCATTTCTTTTATACTGGACAAAGTTTGGGTCAAAGGTTTTGTTGGTGGGTTGGTGTCCTTATCCTTCCACTGGGGGTTCTGCCTGGCTATAAAAGGTGGCCCCTTCAGTTCCAGGTCTCCACTGTTAGGCATCTTACCTAAAGTCACCCACATTGACTTCTGGGAGCCTCCCCCATCTTAGGACTCTGGTACTTTCTGGAAATTTCCCCTACCTTAACCTAGGCGGCTGTAGATTTCCACTCATTCTCCTAACCATCTGGGCCTCTCTCTTGTCACTTCTCACACCTGATCCTGCCTATCCACTGCCCTCCACTTCCCCTCTCCCACCCAGTTCCCTTTCTATGGCCCTTCTTCCACCCAGTTACCTCTCTACCTCTGTCTCCTAAGACTATTTTGTTTCCCCTTCTTCAAGTATCCTCACTTGGGCCTTTTTCTTGTTTAACTTCTTTGGGTCTGTGTGGTGTAGTATTCTGATCAATGGAATAGAATTGAAGACCCAGAAACAAACCCATATACCTATGGACACTTGATTTTTGACAAAGAAGCCAAAACCATACAATGGAAAAAAGAAAGCATATTCAACAAATGGTGTTGATTTAACTGTATGTGTGCATGTAGAAGAATGCAAATAGGTCCATATTTATCACCCTGCAGAAAACTCCAGTCCAGGTGGATCAAAGACCTCAACAACAACAGCAACAACAAAATGGGTACACTGAATCCAATAGAAGAGAAAGTGGGTAACCCCCTTGAAAACATTTGTACAGGAGCAATTTCCTGAGCAGGACAGACAGGACAGGACAATGGCTCAGGCTCTAAAATCAACAATTGATAAGTGGGACCTCTTGAAACTGAAAAGCTTCTATAATGCAAAGAACACTGCCAATGGGACAAAATGGCAGCCAACAGATTGAGAAAATATCTCCATTAATCCTATATCCAACAAGGGGCTAATATCTAAAATATATAAAGAACTCAAGATGTTAGGCTCTAAAATCCCAAATAACCCAATTAAAAATGGGGTACAGAGCTAAGTAGAGAATTGTTAACAGAGGAATCTCTAATATCTGAGAGGCACTTAAAGAAACATTCAACATCCTTAGTCATCAGGGATATGTAAATCAGAATGACCCTGAGATTCTACCTTACACCAATCAGAATGACTAAGATCAAAACCTCAAGTGATTGTACATGCTGGTGAGGTTGTGGAGAAAGGGGAACCCTCCTCCATTGCTGGTGGGATTGCAAACTTGTACAACCATTCTGGAAAACAGCCTTAGAGTTTCTCAGGAAATTGGAAATAGTTCTACCTGTGGACTCAGCTATACCACTCCTGGGCATATACCCAAAAGATGTTCCACCATACCATAAGGACAGAGGCTCTACTATGTTCATAGCAGCTTTATTTGTAATAGTCAAAAACTAGAAACAAGCCATCTCGCAACAGAAGAATGGATACAGAAAATGTGCTTCATGAATAATATTCAGCTATTAAAAACAAGAACATCATAAATTTTGCAGGCAATTTGATGGAACTAGAAAATATCCTGAATGAGGTAACACACACCCCAAAGGACAGGCATAATATATGCTCACTGATAAGTGGATATTATCTATAACCATGTGTTTTCTATGTACAAATGTTACATAACTATGTCTTGGGAGTAACAGCAATGACAATGTTCATGGAGCCCTTGTCAGAATAATAGGACCCTTGTCAATGTATTTCAGGGGATGCTAAAGTAACCCAGGATTACAAATGCTGACATAGCCTGAGGGAGAGCTAAGGAGAGCAGGAACTCAAAACACATGTGACTTTGGCAAGTTATGCACCTCATTTTAATCTCATTTCTTCCCCAATAAAGCATCAAGGGTTGTTATGAAAATAAGAAAATACTGTAGGTATGATTGGAGTATGACCCAGTTGTACAGAACTTGCCTCATTACAAGACACCTCATCACTACAAAAAATAATTATTATAAGGAAGTTGGTAAACACATTCCCCAGAGCCTATGACACAATAGGCATTAACACCATTAGAATTTGGTTTTAATTTACACACACACACACACACACACACACACACACACAGAGAGAGAGAGAGAGAGAGAGAGAGAGAGAGAGAGAGAAGCTCTTTAGAAAGACTTGAGAAGAATTATGCTTCCTTTGAAAAAATGGATATAAAGAAAGCATATCTGAATGACAGTGTATTGGTAATTCCTTGAACTAGGATGTCTAGTTCTAATTCTAACTCAGTGACTAGGGCTTCTGTGATCCTGGCTAAGTTATTCTATCTCTCTGCAACTTGGGTTTCTGTTTGTAAAATGCAGATAATGGGACTTGATTTATCCTTCGTTTGAGACTAGTACAAAAAGATTGTGAAATAACGTGTGACAGGGTACTTCAGAAGCACAAAGCATTCTATTAACTTGAGGGTGGGGGAGGGAACAAGGGGATTTAGGAATCATCAGATGTAAATTTATTCATAGACTAAAAAATCTTGTCCAAATTTCAAACTCATTTTGAGTGATTTAGCCAAACTCTAGCACTTAAAGTGTTCAAAGACAAATGAGCTAGGCTTTAATTAAATGGAACTGAGATGAAATTAAAACAGAAAACTCATTTCTCCTGAATGAAATGCAAATGCTTGTAAGTGCACACAAAAAAATGATAGTACTATTTCATTTTTTAAAGTACATGTGTGGAAAACATTAACCACATTTAGAAATGTCAAGCCTTCATACCTATAGTGTGAGACTGTGGGAGAGAGAGGTGATCACGTCTCTCTGAAATCAAAGGTGTCACAGTGTGATGAATTCTTAAATTTTTACTCTTTTTTTAAGAGGTGAAGATTTACGATCAAAGAATAAAAGCTTTTGTCAGTTTTAGTTAAGCAGGTTATTTCTAATAATATTTGGAGATATGATTGTACTTTTTAAAAATTGGGTAGGGCAAAGTGACAGTGTTGTAAAAATTAAAAGAAGTTGGAAAGTCTAGATTTGTAAGAAGGATTACAGTCTTAATTCTGCCTAGCCCTTTCCTACTGGGATCAGAAAAGTCCTTGGAGGAGGGGTTTCAGAGCCGTGGACACCACCCTGACTCTAGTGCATTTTTCTGGAAGAGGGGTTTCACAACCACAGAATCCACACAGACTCTAGTGCACTTGACATTTCTGCCCCTAGGATGAAGATTGTACCCCCATGGTGGAACACACCCTTGTTCTTGCAGCTAGAAAGGATTTCTTGCTCTTCTGGGCTCTTCCAGAAATTTTCTGGAAGATTTCTCATCTTCCAGAAAAATGATACTTCTGGAAGTTTTCTTTTTTTTTTTTTTGCTTTTCTGAGACAGGGGTTTGTCTGTGTAGCTCGAACTCACTCTGTAGACCAGGCTGGCCTTGAACTCAGAAATCCACCTAGCTCTGCCTCCCAAGTGCTGGGATTAAAGGCGTGCGCCACCACTACCCTGCACATGTGAATTCTTAGAGGGTTCCTTCTGTACCCCTTGGAGTCAGGGCTTTCCGGGTTACTGCCTTTACCAAAGAAGACAAGCAATAAGGATGATTGCTGATCAAGCCGTTGTAGTTCCTCAGTATCTAGCTTTGATGGATCTCAAATCAGAGGCTGTGAGTCTGAGGCTTATTGGTTTCCATGAGAATTTGTGGATTATTTTTCAAATATTCATGAATTCTACATTATTTTATCTGCCATACATTGACCTGTCTACCTGGTTTAATTTATTTTGTAAGATGAATGCTCTACAGAATTTTCCATGAGAATCTCAAAAGTATAAAAAAAAAATCATCACAATCTATTTGTTCATACATGGTACACCATCATCTGGCCATTTTCTATATGCTAGGTATCTTTTGAAATCACTTTAAGAATACTAAGATATCTTGAGGAGAGAATGTTAGGTAGCTAGATTGATACTAGCTGGCTTGGAGGCCATTGAAGGAAACTTCCCTAACAGTACCCTCCTCTTTCAAATTTTTTTAAAAGATTTATTTATTATTATACATAAGTAGACTGTAGCTGTCTTCAGACGCACCAGAAGAGTGCATCAGATCTCATTACGGATGGTTGTGAGCCACCATGTGGTGGCTGGGATTTGAACATAGGACCTTCGGAAGAGTAGTCAGTGTGCTCTTAACTGCTGAGCCACCTTGCCAGCCTCTCTTTTTCAAATGTTCAATGTCAGAGATTACACCAAGACTCCACTAATGAAAAAACCCACTCTTCACACAGATGAATTCAAAGGTGACAACCACACAACCCCTTTCATCCATCCAAAAGAAACAGTCACTGGGCTTGGTGGAAGATGCCTTCAATCCTAGCACTTGTGAGGCAGAGGCAAGCAGATTTCTGTGAATTCAAGGCCAGCCTGGTCTATACAGTGAGTTTCAGGACAGCCAGAGCTATATAGTGATACCCTGTCTCAAAAGAACAAAGAAAAAATTAGGAACAAATGTTAGCCAGAGCTATAACATTTTATAAAGCTCTTACATGAACTTCTAACTTTAGATTCTTGCCCTTCCAACCTTTATAGGTCCCAGTTTAGCATACACCATTTGTCCCCACTGCCATCCAGGAATCATAGTTAGCCTGACTATAAGTATGAATTGCCCATCAACCACTGGATAGAGAATGTTCTTACCCAAAAAGCAAATACATACATACATACATAATACATTCATACATACTAGTGCAATTAGACTGAGACAGAAATTTAGCATACACATGTTTAAAACCTCTCCAGAAGGCTATAACTTCAATTCTCCTGGTTAATCAAATACTAAGTTATTTAAACCAAGTTGATCTTTTAATCATTGGATATTGGAGTTCTCAATGACTGGTTTGGTCCTTTGTCCTCTAGTCTGTGAAGGGTCTGACCATTACGATAGGGGATAATTGTGTAGGGCATGTTATTAATTCAGTTAATTTGATATTTTCAGCTGCCTCTAACCCAAAACTCTTTAGGCTATACATGGACTGTCACTATTCCCATTGCCTTCTCAGTCTTTCACTTCTGTGAGGGACATAATGCTTTCTTCATATCGTTTATGAACATGGAAAAAGAAAGAAACCACATTAGCAGTAGTGCTTAGGGGACTTCCTCCATATATGGCCATGCATTAGCACAAAGCCCCTGAAACACAGGGCTTTGGTCATAATGAGGACACTCCCTTCCAATAGCTGCTGTCATGATTCAGATGAAAGCAGTTTCTTGCCCACAGGGTTCAATTTCAGTGACTTACCAGGAAACTCCAAAGTTGATTTCCTTCTCCCATTTTCCCCATGCTAAGAATTGACAGTATTTGGAACAGTAACAGACTCCTGACACCCTGTCAGATAGATATCATCTGGGGAAATTTTGTGACGACATGTTTATCTCAATTTGCTATTTTCTATAATTAGACTGCACATTGCACATCTGATTCTTTGAGCAATAATTATCCATGGTGTAGATCACACTGGCTCTTTGCTTCTCTGCCTTCCTGAAGTAACCTCTTTGGACAGCTCTCCCTCTATGTGTGTGTGTGTGTGTGTGTGTGTGTGTGTGTGTGTGTGTGTGTGTGTATTATATAATATATATATGTATGTATGTATACATACATATACATATATGCAATGTTGCCAAAATGTGAGAGAGAGACAAAGAAAGAAATGCAACTTTATGTGCTTCATTCCCTGTTGTCTTCTTGATTCGGCAGATGAAAAGGATGGCTATCATAACCAAGTCTGTCTTACAATTACCCAAGGAATCATTCATCACCCCAGTTCAAAATGAGAGATTTTCCTAAAGCCCACTTCAATGTAAATGTCTTTTAAAGCTACTTTTCAGTTAAGTTTTTATTTTTTTTTTGAGATTTTAATGCATGAGTACTACATAATATTCACTCTTCTCTCCCCCACTCCCAATGCCTTCCTTCTGAAATTCATGCCCTTCTTTAAGTATTACTATTAAATATGTATATATGGATATAGATATATGTTCATATGTACAACTTGAGTCTGTTTAGTGTTATGCGTATGCACCTGTGCTGAGAGCTGACCACTTGGAATTGGATAACCTATCATAGAGCTTGTCCCTAGGAGAAACAGATTCTCTTATTTTGTGTAGCTGTTAATTACCTGTAGCCCTTCTTCTAAGCTAGTGATTCTCAACCTTCCCTTAAATACAGTTCTTCATGATGTGGTGACTCCAACCATAAAATTATCTTCACCGCTACTTCATAAGTGCAATTTGGCTCCTCTTATGAATTGTAATGTAAATATCTTTGTTGTCTGATGGTCTTCTGGGCTTGTGATTCACAAGTTCCGAAACACTGATCTAGGGGTGGAATCTTGTGAAATTTTACCTAGCTTGTTGTGCATGTAACTGGAGCTGTGGGTCTTCTTTAGGCAACCAAGATTTTGAGATTCCATGGGTTCAGCTTCTTTGTCATGTCTAGAAGACACTGTCTTTCAATAGGCGTCCTACTCCACTGACTCTTGATTTTTTCCACCCCCTTTTATGTAACTTTGCCTGAGCCGTGAGTGTAGGAGTTGTACTGTAGATGAATCAGTTGTGTTTTGATACCTCAGAGTCAGTTGCTCTTATTCTTGATCACTGTAGATATCTGTAATAGTCACCATCTGCTGAAAAGAAAAAGAGCTTCTCTGATGAAGGGCGAGAGCCATACTTACATCTAGGCTACTTTCATTCTTTATTGGGAATGGCAAACTGTTGTAATTTTTATTCCCTCCTGTCCCCAGTGTTAAAGTTCACAGCACTGACCATAGGCTGAATCTGTCTATGAGCTGATCTACATAATATTAAAGGGAAAATTTCCAGGTCTCCATGTAAGGAGGAGATGCAGTATAATCGAAGGTTGAAGAATTGTCACTGGCTATGTTCATTATGACAGACAGTTGCAAAACTCACAAGAATCCTTGTATTTCTAAGGTCACTTGGTAGTTCTGCTGTAACATCCATGGGATGCTGAGAAACCAGCTCATGGATGGACTCCTTAACAAACAGCATGACAAGCCCACACAATCTGGACAAACCAGTTACTGTCTGGTATACTCTGAGTAGAAACCTTATCAATCTAATATGACACATACAAATCTTAGAGTGAAAAAAACTCAGCTTCTCAGTCTCTTTTAAGGGAACATTTCTTTAGTATCTGTTTGTAATTCTAGGTTTTATATAAGTATCATGATATAAATAATAACATATGTGTCTCAGAACCAGTCAGTCAATAGGTCAAATCCCAGTGCTGCCACCTATTTGCTGTGTAATCTTGATATCTTCATTACTGCAACAATTAAATTTATTTGTTAATTTCTATCCTGGTTCTTTTATATCAGCCAACAAAAGTAGTAATATTTCATGAGCACATAATATTGTCTTAGACACTGAGTTGAAAGTGGGTTAAGACTCTGAAAACATTTTAACAAAATGAAGTTAAGCTTTGATGACATAGAGACTATTTCCCAGGACTTCAGAGATAGTCCAGAAATTCAGAGTGCATACATACTTTTTCTGAGAACCCAAGCAAGCAACTGCCAGCCCCATGTAACTCCAGATCCAAGAGGGTTCCAGACCTCTGGGCTCCAGGGGCATCTTCATTCAGGTACACAATTAGACACTGAGATACATATAATTAAAAATAAACATTAAATCTTTTTTAAAGACTTTGATACTACCCTTACCATGCCAATTTCTCCACTAGGATTTGGCACAAGCCTTTGTGCCATTTTTTACTTCAATTTCATTTTGAAAATGAAAGTTTGGCTGCCTAAGAGTCTTATCAGAATGGAATTCTACATGATCAGCAGTGTCTGCTGTGACTTGTGTCTGTGAAAAGACAATGGCCACTTACACTCTTTCTTCTGCCATCTTCTAAGAGACTAGCTGTTATGGAGGGGGTCAGGACATGTTCCAGCCGAAGCAGAGACACTGAGTTAGAACACAGCTTAAAATGGGAGTGCATGGCCTGCACATGGCCAAATGGAAGAAAGAGTGGGGCAAGACTTAGGATATTGGCACTGGGAATGATCACTTTAAACAATGGGAACATTAACCAAGGTATTACATAAAAGCAAACACACACACACACACACACACACACACACGCATATATATATATATATATA
>NW_022196906.1:46584080-46586443 GCF_008632895.1 Mastomys coucha | reverse complement strand
ATATATATATATATATATATGTATATGCATATGTGTATATGTACTTTTTTCCTGGAAGCTTCCTTGACTCTAAATACCTTATAAAGATGGGCATTTAATCACCCTGTGAATATATTTGGGGTTTTTTGGTGTGTTTACAAGACAGTTGATAATCAGGAAGTATAAATATCAAGTATTAACCACTTGCCTGGCTACTACATAAGCCTGGCCCTGCATAATGGAAAGATGTCTAATGGAAGACAAGAAAGCTAATTTTATTGCTGTCCTTCTAAATCTCACAGTCAGAAAATTAATAGATTGAGTCTATTAAGCTAGTCTTTTTATGAGTGTGTATCCTGTTGATTTAATTAGGGACTGTTGTCTTCATTATGGTTAGTGTTGCAACACAGTGTTGATTGAGTGCCGAATTGAGATGACTGGTTTTGTTTTTACTCTTTTCTTCTCAATATCAATTTTTAAAACCAACATCTCCTTTATGATGGGCTGTCTCTAAAAAGAAGAGTTAAACAAACAAATCATTAGGCTGAGAACAGACGTCCCTCCACCAGCCCAATTTCCCAATTTAAGCCGTCTTTGATGGATTTTAGTCATGACATATGACATCCAACTTTCCAGGAAGTGAAATGCCTGAACTATTTAGCAAATTTATTATACAGAGTGGCAGCTTACAAATGAGCAAAGGAGAGAAAAGTTGTGAGACACCATCAGTGCTTGCTGCCTGAGATCCATTCCCTTTCCTTTGTCAGGAATATCTTATTTCTGTCACGTTATGTAAATGCAGCATGTTGCTACAAATCAGAATCTGCCCTGTGCAAACATGATTTTAGACACAGTGGCTGCCATATCCAATTTCTCTTCTATTAATTAACAGTTGGTGGTGGCACTTGTATTGATCCAATTTCCCAAGATGTGGAAGATAAACTTTGGGCCACTGGTTCTTTTTCAGCCGGGGATTATTTTCTATGACCTGTTTCAAAAGGATCACTTTTCCCTGAAGAACTCCCAGCATTCACTTTTTTGGGGACTTTAATAATACCCCTGTGCCTTTGCTGAGTCAGCTTTTGGAATGGAACCATGTTTCTCTGTATATAACAGGTGGGGAGGACATTGGAAATATTACCTCCTAAACCTTAGTAAAGCCATACAACAAATGTAAGATTAAGGGGGTTGGTTTATGTGTTGTTATGTGTTATGTGTAATGGTTCATGTTAAGAATGTGTTTACAGAAGATACAATTTTGAAGGGTCAGAGGCAATTGTTCCCTTCTGGATTCCTTGTTAGCAAAATAATATTCTTCTCATTTCTCTCTCTCTCCGTGGGTACAGTTCAGGTAGTGCCCAACATATACTAAACTGGGAAAGAGAGGCTTAGGTGTCCATTGTGTTCAAGCAAACATTCTAGAAACTATGTCATTATGATAGGAAGGGCTATAGCTAACTCTTAGGATGTCAGCTAAATAGAACAGCAGGTATGAAGAGTTGGTGGTGGGTTCCCATGAGTATAGACTTATGCCCTTGCTAAACTGTTGGGCATTCAGCAAGTGCTAGGACCTAGCATTGAATCGAAATATGTCTGACATCAACCTTTGTAGTCTAAACTGTTCTCAGTCTTGTCTTTTCATGAAGCTGAAAATGCCACCTCCAGGCTTAGCATTTATCACCAAACACCTGCTGCTACCGGTAACAATCTCATTTCACATCATGGTGTTTTCTTGTGTTTCTTTTCCTTATGCTATAATAAAAATTAATAAAAATAAAAAAATCTTCAGACACCTGTAAACTGGCCACTAAGAACCTTTGGTTCAGCACCATTCTTTTCCAACTCTATAGTTGGAAAGCATCAATTGTCAAAGTCCATTGCAGAACATGCTTGCTCTACAAACCCTTCTATTTTATCTGTCCTTTAAGATCTGTTTTTCATTCTGTCCTAACCTAACCTTCTATTATTGTCTTAGCATTTCCCATCAAAATATTCTCTTCCATGGCTGCATTTCTTTTCCCAGTCCATTTAACATTCACCTTCAAGCTCTACAAAGCCCCTGAATCTGTTCTCTGGAGTGGCTTGGACTACTTCGTTGATTAGTCCCGTGGTACTTTCCATCCTGTCTTCTCCCCAGCCCCGCCCCCTCATGCCTGCTTGCTCAGTATCACATAGTTTCTATCTTCATACTCTCCTTCTCTGCTCAGTTTCCTCTGTTGCTCTTCTTGCTCCACTCTCTTCTTAAATGCTGCTTTCTTTTTTTTTCAAAATCCTTTTTATTTATTTTTTTTTATTTTAGATATTTTCTTTATTTACATTTACATGCAAATTTCTCCATTCCCAGTTTCCCCTCCAAAAAACAAAGAAACAAACAAAAACAAACC
>NW_022196906.1:46577637-46582462 GCF_008632895.1 Mastomys coucha | reverse complement strand
GGAGGACCCGGCTATACCACTCCTGGGCATATACCCAAAAAATATTGCAACATGTAAGAAGGACACATGCTCCACCATGTTAAATGCTGTTTTCAAGTGTGTTTGGACACACACCATCTGCTGTGCCCTTGCCCACTTCAAACAGCTTCAGCTACAATGTAGTATGTACCTAAGTTTGAATCCTGAAACACTGTGTTATCCACTTTCCATTCATTCATTTGCTTACTCAAAATACAAATGCTGATGTATACCAAATATACACAAGAAATCATGCTTTAGTCTGCACCCTCAATAAATTTGGGATCAGATAAAGGAGACATATTTTTAGGGCAAAACATAAAAATAGAAGATCCGTTGATGGAGATATGAGAAAATGCACCCAGGAACAACCCTAAGTCAGCCTAGGAAATCAGGAACAATTAATAACAGGGAACTAGAGGAAATGGCAACTGATCTCAGTCTTAGAGGAACAGGGGGACAGCAAGTAGGAAGATGGGTAAAAGGGGATGAGAATGCATTCCTGGGAAGAATTGTCTGGGGAAAAAATAATACAGGAATGAGTGATGCCTGGAGTTTGGGAAAGAACCATGGGTGTGTTTGTGCTTATTAAAATCTATTTAAGAGAAGAGCAGAGTTGAGGTCACAGGAGGTAGCAACACTTAGAGTATAGAGGGACTATGTGTTAGATCATATCCCATGATTTATAGGTTTATATTTTAGTATATGCCTACATCAGAAATAACTGTGACACTCTGGTTTGCATTTCTGATGGCCTCTCTGTGCAATGCTTCATTTCCACCATCATTTATTAATATAATTATAATTTATATTTGAAATATATTTGGCTATCCGGGAGTAGTGTCTCACAGATACAGTCCCCAGTGTTTAGGAGGCTCAGGCAAGAGAATTACTACAAGTTCAAGGACAGCTAGAGTACATTGGGATTACCAGTATAGCCTGAGCTACTGACTCAAACAAGAAAAGAACAATAAATGATAATATATGTCCAGGTGATATCACTTAGGTATTTAATAGACTCTCCAATTAATGTCTTACACATCCTTTGTGTGTATATTGTTATTATTGTTGCTGTTACAGGGTCTTAATATGCAGCTCTGGCTCACCTGGAACTTGCTGTATACACCATGTTGACCTTGACCTCACAGAAATCAAGCAACCCCAGCCTCCTAAGTGCTGAGATTAAAGCAGAGAGATTAAAGATAACTCAAGTTATGTATTCTTTATTTCTATTGCAACACATTTGTCAATAGATCAATATTCCTCCTTTGTCTCTTACTGCAATTTCACTACTCTGAAGTTTTGGAATTATCCATGACTACCTCCTTCATTCAAGCCTTTCTCCATTCTTCCTCATATTTTTCTACCAAACAACTCTAAATGATATGGGAAGACATATATCCTGTGGTGGCAATCACTCACTGACAAATACAAAACCCCTTTACTTCCGAAGACTTGTAGAAAGTCAAGCAAATCTTGCACTTGATTCAAACCATGTCTCTATTTAAATATTACTTCATTTTGGAGCCAAGAAGATAGTTTAGTCAATACAGTAATAACCTGAGTTCGAACTTAACTCACTCTTTTTGTTTTGATTTTAAAAAGCTGGTTGGGTAACTCCAACTCTAGAGAAGTGGATTCAGAAGGATATTTGGGAGTCTGTAGACAGCTAATCTACCCTAGTTGGCAAACTCCGGGCTAATGAGAGAGAGAGTGTATTCAAAAAAATGGGTATATGTGCACACACACAAACATACATAAGTATTATTTTATTTGATTAGTGCTATACATCAAACACAAAAATCTCAGTGTTATGCGAAAAAATAAATAAGTTCACTCACCCATCTGTTATCAACTGGTATCGGGCGTAAGGCCCTGCTGATGAAGCTGGGCTCCTTCTTACCCAAAGCAGATGGAGGTTTTCCAATATGGTCTGGTTTTGCCTGAGGACTCAGTTGAAGTCAACATGTCCCCTGTCCTCCTTCTAGACACAACTGAGGAAGTGCAGTAGTAACAGGGATAGAAGGCAGTGAGCCCAGGCATGTGACTAGTTTTCGACCTTGTTCATGCTCTGTCTATTAGCATTTTATTGGCTACAGAAAGCATATGGCCCAATTCAAAGTCAAGGGCAAGGACATACACTTTACATTTATAGTGGTGCTAATTACAAAGTTACTGTCAAAGAGTGTTGTTAAAAAAAATGAGAAGGAATTAGAACCATTAATGCAACTCTCAACAAATGTAGAACATTTTAAATGGCAGACAAATTAATGCACATTTTCCTTTATAATGAAATAATTGCAAGATGGAAGTCCCAGATGGGCCAGATTGATTTTGTCAGTCTAGAGGTCTACAAAATGTGGTTAATAATCATATTTTGAGGGGTAAAATGGCTTATACCAGAGCCTGGCACAGTAACCACATAATCATGGTCAGTGTTGCCTCTTCTGGGCTAAGGTTGGAGTATAGCATGTTCCTCAGCCTTTCAAATGTGGGCTATTACTGCCATACCCTAGGAAATAACCATGGTTTTGGAATGAATCTGATTAGCTTCCCTAATTATGCTGAATTTATTATGCCTCCTGGCACATTATCACACATGCCAATTTGAGAAACTCTTCAGAGCAGGATTATAAGAATTTTTATACCAAATTAGCGAAGGAAATAGAAAGTGTTCTACTACCTTCTATAGCCATTCCCACTTTAGCTGTCTGCCTTTTCAGAAATCTAAGGCTAATTGCCCCCTGAAGTCAAATAAACTGGCCTCTCTCTGTGTCTCTCTGTCTCTGTCTCTATCACTGTCTCTGTCTCTCTCTTTGTCTGTCTGTTTCTCTCTCTCTCTGTCTGTCTCTCTGTCTCTCTCTGTCTCTCTCTCTCTCACTCGCTCTCTCTCTGACAAATTGATCAGCACTTCCCAATACATTCTGTTCTAACTGGCATTTCATTTATTAACTGGAAATAAGAAATACTTTGGGTATAGATTTGTTATAAATAGGTCAATATTCCCCCTCTGTTCCTTGCTTCAATTTTGTTACTCAAGATTGTGGTCCATTTACTGCATTCAGCATCTTGATCCTTGTAGTTATGCTCTGTAAATCAATGCTTCATAATATGATTCAAACTAATCCCATAATTGAGCCTAATTATGAACAGCTTCAAACAATTGCTTGGAATTATCAGAAGCAGAGATTGAAGAGATTTGTTTGCTTAATCCCCTGTTCCCCCTGCTGGTGAGGGTTCCCTGTAGCTTTTCTTTTTAGTGATCTGTCTGGTCTTGTTTTGAAGAGTTGTAAGAATTAGTCTGTCTGATAGTTTTCTTTGAATCCCCACTTACAAGTACAATACATTTGAGCAGCTAGTTTCACATGTTTGTTCCCAGTTGTGTGGGCTGTTTTTATTCTTCCCAGATATGTGTTTCATATGGGGAATTACAAGGAAATCTACACTGTAGTCCATCCCCTTCCCCTAGAAAAGGCATGTACAGCAAATTAATGAAGAAATGTATTGGCACATTTAATGACAGCACAGTCAAATGATTTTCTTGTTATCAGAGAATTAACCCTCAGAGTCAGATGATATACGAAATACCCACCATTCCTAAACTGTTATCCTCAGATGCTTTTTCTTTTCTATTTCTCTTGAAATAATTCTGGCATCTGACAGCTGACCTAGCCTTGTGAATCAAGGGAGTTGGGTGGTTGGAATGACTTATATAATTCAGGCAGCCTATAATAAACTTCTAGGGGAGAGCTGGAAGGATTCTCAGAACATTTTCTATACTTGGGTTTCCTTGAAAGAAAACTCGCACCTTCACACAGGGCTACCCACCTGCCTGGATGGTCCTTCTTGGTAGAAGAATTCTTAAACTTCCCTCCCCTTTCCTTTTCCCTCCCCAGTAGAACCATTTGCCACCGACAATGAAAATATCTTCCTTGTCCTATCTCTTGCCTCTCCAATGAATTAGCATCACGGTGTGGGAAAAGAACAAAGGCAGGTTGAACTTATTTTTGATCTGTAATTTTAGAAAAATAATAATTGTGTCACCAGTATTTCTAATACACATTGAAAGACATCCAATATGAAGTTAATAACAAATTTCAATGAATAAAATATCAGCTCACTCCCTCTGCAAATTTGTCTTGTGCATTACTTTCAAATGTGAGAAAAATAAAGATGCTGAGAAGGGCTAGGAAAGAAAAAACTTTCATCCAATGCCATTACATGCAGTTTTAAAATAATGATCAATATTAAGACTTTATTTGAAATCTTACATAGAGTCAATACTCAGCAGTTGACATTAAGAAAAAGACCCTTTTTCCCCCACAGAGAGACATTTTTCTGATTCCTGTTCTAGCATCCACTCACCTAGTTATTCATTTAAAGAGGATTACTAATACTAAAAACATTACAAGTTAGGCCTATTACAATTAATGTTAAGAATATCCTTCCTTGATCAATTTCAAACTTCCTTTAAAACTCAGCCAAGAACTGCAGAGTTAAAAGAATGAAATATTTCAGTTGAAAGGAGTGAATTGGCCTGGGATAGGCTGACTCCATGACAGGCTAAAAACTAGCAGGTCAGAAGACCAGGCCTGAGCTTCCTCTTCCCAGAGCTGGGCAAGTCAGTTACTGGAACAACCTCAGGCTAATGTGAAAGGGACCCCTCCCCAGCTTTGGGAAGGACAAGTAGCCAAGCTTGCGGCCATTCCTTGGCATGGAGCAAGAATAGTTAGTCTGGATGATAGCATCACCCGCCCCCCGCCCCCCAGAGATAGAACCCACCAATCAAGATACAGATCACTTACCA
>NW_022196906.1:46561811-46577131 GCF_008632895.1 Mastomys coucha | reverse complement strand
GATCACTTACCACGCCCCCCGCCCCCCACAGAGATAGAACCCACCAATGAAGATACAGATCACTTACCACTCCCTAATGTTTCTCTTTTTGACTTTAAACTAAATCTTTGAATTCAGTCAGGATCCTTCCATCCCAGTGGAAATGGGCCCCTGCATGCAAGAATTTGTTCAATAAACACTCTTTGCTTTTGCATACTATTTGAGTCTAGGGTCCCATTCTTCAGTGATTCGTGGGCCCTGACATCAGAGCAGATGATTTTAACTGTTTTCAAACTGTCATGCTCAAGGAGCCTCTTGACTACAGGTCCTGGGCTTTCTTTGTCCACCGGCACTCCCCATCACTGACTGTCATCCTCTAGAACTGAGCTACCTTAAATATCTCTCTTCAACTGCCAACGTTCTTAAACTTCATAATAGCATCTCAAAATGTAGGTTTATTTCCATCTTTTGTGCTGAATAACGAGCAGTATCCTCAATCTAAAATTACATGGCCCTGGGGCTGGAGAGATGGCTCAGCAGCTAAGAATGTTTGCCACTCTTGTGGAGGACCTGAGTTTAGGTTCCAGTACCTGTGTTGGGTGGCTCACAGGTCTCTATAACTATAGCTTCCTGGGATTTGGTGTCCTCTTCTGGCCTTCATAGGCACATGAACATATGCAGAGATACACAAACACACACTAGTACAAACAGCCCCACAGCCCCACACACTCATACAGTGAAAGACATACATTTAAAAAGTGCAGGACTCTCAAATTTTCTTAAACTACTTCTTCACTCATTTCTTCTCCTTTCTTCTTTGTATGATTTCTTTTACTATGTTCTTTAGATATAAAATACACTGAGTTAGCAATAGGCTGATCCCTAAATCCCTAGCTAGTGACCAGTGCTCTGTGTATTTGTCAGGGTTCTCTAGAGTAAAAAAATCTTGTAGAATTAATAAACATATATTATATATATTCATTCTATGTAATATATAATAGTATATACAATTATATTTATATATGTATTTTAATATATATTACATAGAATGAATATGTGTGATATAAGGTGAATATATTAGAATTATGTAGAATGAATATTTAAATATAGTCATGTTTTTATATTTACATATATTTCTATAAATATATTTCACATACAATAATATATTGATTATTAAATAATAATATTAAATTAATATTCTTATTAATTTATACTAATAAGTATATTAATACATAAATTTAATTTTTTGCACACACACACATATATAGATATACAGGATTTATTAGAATGACTTACAGGCTTCAGTCCAGCTAATCCATGCAAAGTCCAAGACTACAGTAGTTGCTTTAGTCCACAAGGCTGGATGTCTCAGCTGGTCTTCAGTAGATGCTGGAATCCTAAAGAAGTAGACCCTAATGCCACTGAAGGAATGGACTTGCTAACAAGGCAAGAGCAAGCAAGCAGAAAGCAAAAGCTTCTTTCTTCCATGTCTTTATGTAGGTTTCCAGCAAAATGTGTGGCCCAGGTTAGAGGTGGGTTTCCCTAGCTCAAATGATCTTTATGAAAGGTGTGTCTTCCTGCCTCAAGATCTGGATTAAAGGCAAGTCCCCTATCTCCCCAGATTTAAAGATCTGGACTAACACAAAGATCCTGACTAGAAGTGGATCTTCCTATTTCAAATTACACAATAATCCCTCACAGGTGTGTCCTCCATTTTGGGGTTTTAGATAATTTCAGATGTAGTCAAGTTGACAACCAAGAATAGCCCTGCTATCCTTTGGCAACTGAATTGGTTAAAAAAAAATAGGTATTTGGCAAAAGATTTCAGTAAATATCATATTTGCATGGTTCCCATTCTGAGCTGGAATAAGTTTCATTCAAGAAACACCCCGTTTACTCTTTCTAAGAGAATAACGGACTTGTAGGGTGGGAGAGCAGCAGGTGTCTGGATAGATGGCCTGATGGAGGCAGCGAAGAGTGGATCTGGGCTTTTGTTTCTTTAATCATTTTACTTTTAGTCTTACCTAAATGAATCCCCAAGAAGCCTTTGTCTACAGTTCTAAGCTTCCTGTGCTTTCTTGGTCAGCAGCACTCTCCATCACTCATCACTTGTCATCTCCCTTCTACCTTTGCTGAAGGAGGTTGTGGCTGCTGCTGTTGCTTGCTTCTTTCCTTGTGTGCTTCATCAACTCATTAAAAAAAATGAAACCAACTTTTTCTTTTAATGAGATTTTTCAGGATGTTACAGAGCAAATGCTATTGAGTTAATCTAAAAAAAAAAAAAAAAAACCAAACCAAAACAACCAACAAAACAAACAAACAAACAGGTCACAGCTCCAAAGCTTAACTATGGCTGCATGAGATAAAGAGGAGTAAGGGTTGGATGGCTATATTCTCAAACAACTGTTCCTGCTCAGTGGGTCAAGACCATATTTCAGTCAGTTTGATATACTCAGCCGAGGGCTATCTAGAGTTCAATACCTATATGGACACACATGTTGACTCATGGTATCACCTTTTAAAGTGGGTACTAGTTCATCTCCAGGAGCTCTATTACCCAAAACATGATTTCTATTATTTGAGACAGTAGTCCTTATGAGACATATGAGGATTCAGTTAAAAAAGAGATGGTGATATCTGTTGTGTACTTAATTACCTATTAGTGTGATGGTTGATATGTTTTAACTTCCAATTATTCATTCAAAAAAAATTCTTAGAGACCCTACTATGTGCCAGGAATCAACTAGACATGGGAACTTCCTGGAAAGAAAATTGTCAAAATTAGTTATATTATCAACTAGAATTGGCTTTAAAGCAGAATATGCAAAAGAGTGTTAAATGAGGAAAAGTGGATAAGGATTACCTAGTCTCCAACTCAAGTATATGAGCAACTGTAATAGGCACAGTCTGAAGTCACATCCCCTGTCTTCTACTTGTTGAATTGAAGTGGTTTGATAGCCAGTGTCCAAATGCTGATGACTTACGGATTATTCAATAGCTACATAACTGTGATAAACCATAATTCTTTATAAATGCACCGTCATTATGACCTCATTTCTTTACTGGGAGTTCCAAGCTAGTTGAAATCTAAGTTGATACTATTTCAGCTCAAGGTCCTAAAAAAAAAAATGTCTAGGGTTCTAGGTCCAAGCACTGGAGTATTTGCACAGTACTTCCATGAGCTCTGAGAACCTTAACTTTCATACAAGAAAGAGAATACATAAACTGTCATGCAGCAAATTCAACGTTTGCCCAGCACGGTAAGTGTTTGTCTCTCTAATCTCTTTTACGAATTTGCTATTTGTCTATAGCTTAGGAATCTTTACTCAGTTACCAGTAATCATGCTCTATAACTTTAATAAAATTTAAGACCTTACCACATATATACTGGAAGCACCATGGTAGTTCAGGTGCCCCAAAGCACTGAGTAACCCTGGTTTAATCTTCATTCTATCACCATCTACTGCATAACCTTGACCAAGTTACTTTATATTCCATATGCTTCACTTCCTTCTGCTGGAAATTGGGACAATGATAACACAATTAAGGCAAGGTGATTTACCTTAGACATATTGATTCCAGCCTTTATCACTATAATTATTGTCTACAGTCATTTCTTTATTACTCTAGTTGTAATGTGTAGCAGAATCAAAACAAAAGAATTTTTCTTTGAGAAAGTTTAGCCATCTCATTATCTCCCTTACACTTTTTAAAAACATTTCATCTTCTTTTCCAGTGCAAGACATCAAAACCAAGACCTCACCGATGGTAGATAAACACTCTCACGACTAAATAAATACATTGTATCATCAGACACTTCTTTTTAAACTTCTACTTTGAGACAGTTTGCCTAAGTTACCCAAGCTCTCCTCAAGCTCTGCAGCCTGTTTCGGCCTCTTCAGTACCTAGGATTATGAAGGAGGCACTATCATGACTAGTTCCATGGCTGTTGTTTTATGAGTGAAATTTAGCTAATCATCAATCTCAGAATTTGCAAAGAAACAAGTAGCCAGGAAATACACTACTATAATTTTTGAACTTGGGAGGCGGAGACAAGAGGATTAAGAAATCAAAGCTCACCCAGGTCATATATCCAGACCTTTTCAAAACAAACATAAAAGAAAAATGTAACAATTAACAAAGCAACCTGTGAAGTTTCTGGCTCTTAGGTTTACCCTTAGACTTGTTTGAAAATCTCTCACTCTTCTTAAGGCAGTTATCTCAGCCAGTGCCTCCTGGGGTAGAGACTCCATGGGACTCTTTTCAGGTTCTATAAAGCCAAATGGGGTTTTTGAAATGCTACAATAAATGCACCCTCCTACTGCATAGAAAGCAATGTTGAATCAAATGCCAAAGCCTTGCCACTAGAGGCTAGCAAAGGTAGTGCTAGTAGCAGCCCCAGGTTCTCACTCCACCACTACCCACTTACATCAGCTTCTTGTGGAAACGTCCTTATGGAGTAATGCAAACCATGTGTTTTTCAGAGTGAAGCTTTCTTTCCAGCTATGGTTTTAAAAGTATAGATGTATATTCATTGCATACAGGGATGGATTTAGTACAGATAATTTGTCCATGCCTCCAGGACCACCTTCCATCCCTACTCCCCTCACTCATTGTGCCTCTTCCTTTACCTTGTGGTATCTGTTTTCCCTTAACTTCGAACATTTCCATTCCTTTTGGCTATCAGCAGATCATCGCAAGTAATTCCATCTGCATGCTAAACAAACTGATTCAGCCGTGAAACCACTTGTCCAAAGTCGACCCTTAAAACGCAGGTCTTTAATCACCAGCCTCGTGCTCTTTCCACTACATCCTATAATTCCATTTAACCAGCAGAAGATAAGAAATTACCCATTTCAATTTGTACACATTTTGTTTTAATTAAATGACTTTGGCTCTTGCCCTTGAAGTGCTGATAGCGGTGTCTCTACATACAAGGACACAGCAAGATGAACTCAGTACCAGGTGACTCTACACTATGGAAACTAGAAGAGTAAACCCTTGGCAAGAGATGCAGCTGCTACTGAGAGAATAAGTAGGTCTTCTACAGCCAGTGGAGATGTCATTCATAGACAACAGATGAAATATATGATGTTTGAAAATAACATCTTTCCATTTTAAATGTGAAGTACAAAATATTTATAAAGAGCTTAAAAATACTTCAAGTATGTGAAGAATCACATTGAAATTAAGCTTTTTTTCTTTTTCGTTTTTTATTAGATTTTTTTATTTACATTTCAAATGTTATCCCCTTTCCTGGTTTCCCCTCTGAAAACCCCCTATCCTCTCCCCCCTCCTCCTGTTCACCTACCCACCTACCCCAGCTTCCTGGCCCTGGCATTCTCCTACACTAGGGTATAGAGCCTTCACAGGACCAAGGGCCTCTCCTCCCATTGATGACCAACAAGGCCATCCTCTGCTACATAGGTAGCTGGAGCCATGAGGACCCACTATGTGTACTCTTTGGTTGGTGGTTTAGTCCCTGGGAACTGTGGGGGTTAGTTCATTGTTGTTCTTCCTATGGGGCTACAAACCCTTTCAGCTCCTTGGGTCCTTTCTCTACCTCTTCCATTGGGGACCTTGTGCTCAGTCCAATAGTTGGCTGCGAACATCCACTTCTGTATTTGTCAGGCACTGGTAGAGCCTCTCAGGAGACAGCTATAACACGCTTCTGTCAGCAAGCACTTGTTGGTATCCACAATAGTGTATGGGTTTGGTGACTGTGTATGGGATGGATTCCCATGTGGAGCAGTCTCTGGATGGTCATTCCTTCAGTCTCTCCTCCATACTTTGTCTCTGTAACTCCTTCCATGAGTATTTTGTTCTCCCTTCTAAGAAGGACAAAAGTATCCACAATTTGTCCTTCCTTCTTCTTGAGTTTCATGTGGTTTGTGAATTGTATCTTGGGTATTCTGAGCTTCTGAGCTAATATCCACTTATCAGCGAGTGGATGCCATGTGTGTTCTTTTGTGTTTGGGTTACCTCACTCAGGATGATATTTTCTAGTTCCAATCATTTGCCTAAGAATTTCATGAATTCATTGTTTTTAATAGCTGAGTAGTACTCCATTGTGTAAATGTACCACATATTCTGTATCCATTCCTCTGTTGAGAGACATCTGGGTTCTTCCTAGTTTCTGGCTATTATAAATAAGGCTGCTATGAACGTAGTGGAGCATGTGTCCTTGTTACAGGTTGGAGCATCTTCTAGTCCATGTTACAGGTTGGAGTATCTTCTAGGTATACCCCCAGAAGTAGTGTTGTTAGGTCCTCAGGTAGTACTATGTCCAATTTTCTGAGGAACTGCCAGACTGATTTCCAGAGTGGCTGTACCAGTTTGCAACCCCCCCCAGCAATGGAAGAGTGTTCCTCTTTCTCCACATCCTCCCCAGCATCTGCTGTCACCTGAGTTTTTGATCTTAGCCATTCTGACTGGTGCGAGGTGGAATCTCAGGGTTGTTTTGATTTGCATTTCCCTGATGATTAAGGATGTTGAGCATTTTTTTAGGTGCTTCTCAAGTCAAACTACCACTATTTGCAGATGATATGATAGTACACTTAAGTGACCCCAAAAATTTCACCAGAGAACTCCTAAACCTGATAAACAATTTCAGCAAAGTAGATGAATATAAAAGTAACTCAAACAAATCAGTGGCTTTCCTCTACACAAAGGATAAACAGGCTGAGAAAGAAATTAGAGAAACACATCCTTCACTGTAGTCACAAATAATATAAAATACCTGGTGTTACTCTAAATAAGCAAATTAAAAATCTGTATGACAAGAACTTCAAGTCTCTGAAGAAAGAAATCAAAGAAGATCTCAGAAGATGGAAAGATCTCCCATGTTCATGGACTGGCAGGATTACTATAGTAAAAATGACCATCTTGCAATCTCCATCAAAATTCCAAATCAATTCTTCACAGAGTTAGAAAGAGCAATTTGCAAATTCATCAGGAATAACAAAAAACCTAAGATAGTGAAAACTATTCTCAACAATAAAAAGAACTTCTGGTGGAATCACCATTCCTGACCTCAAGCTGTACTACAGAGGAATTGTGATAAAAAAAATTGCATGGTATTGGTACAGTGACAGACAGGTAGATCAATGGAATAGAACTGAAAACCCAAAAATGAACCCACACACACCTATGGTCACTTGAACTTTTTTTTAAAATGATTTTTTTTTGTCTTATGGGACCACTTAGATTACCTTGACCAACAACTTGATAGATTTCTGATGTCTGGTATAGAGGTTTTTTTGTTTTGTTAGATAGTATGATGGTTTGAATAGAATTGGCTCCCATAGATTCATGTGTTTGAATATTTGGCCATATGGAATGGCACTATTAGGAGTTGTGGCCTTATTGGAGGAGGTGTGACTTTATTGGAGGAGGTGTGGCCTTGTTAGAGGAAGTATGTCACTATGGAGGTGGCCTTTGAAGTCATATGTGCTCAAGCTATGCCCAATGTGACACAGTCTCCTTCTGCTGTCTTTGAATCAAGATATAGAACTCTCAGCTCCTTCTCCAGCATTATGTCTGCCAGCACACTGCCATGTTTTCTGCTATGATAATGATCTAGACCTCTGAAACTGTAAGCCATCCTCAATTAAATATTTTCCTTTATAAGGGTTGCCAGAGTTGGTCTTGGTGTCTCTTCACAGCAATGAAACCCTCACGAAGACAATCTAAAGCTCTTGTAGGGAGCATTGTTGCTCTTGCTCTTAGTTGCCTCTCAGAGGTTGAAGTTCCTTTTGCTGGCAACACCCCATGCTTTAGACACAGGCTTCAAAGACTTAGATTTTCAGGTATAACCTGAAAGCAATCTTCCTAAGGTCTAGCTTCCATAGTACCAAAAAGAACTGCAAACTGCCAAATAAAAGCAATCAATAGTCCTATAATCGTCCTACACATAAACTGCAATGGGCAGCATGGCAAGATGCCCCTAAAGATGTGATAGTGTCATTCATCTCTTTATTCTAAGCAACATCTCTTCAATTATACTTAAGGGTCACTCAACATGAGGGAAATGATTCGTGGTGCTAAGATCCTAGTCAGCTACTCAGGGTCGGGGGTTCATGGATCTTAGAGAAGAATTGACTACTACCACTTTACTAAGCCAGTGTAATTTCTAAATGCACTCTATAATTTATCCTTATACCTACAGATAAGTGTAGTTCTCATTACCCATCCACAAAACTTCTATTGGCAGAAAAGAGATACTATTACAGAAAAGCACAACTGGTCATAAGGAAAGATAAATTGATCTTGGGGAGCCTGGCCCAAATGGATACATCCACAACACAACTCTCTACACGTAAGGCTCCAGAATGCCATGGGAGAAGGTGTGGGGAGCTTGTGAGAGCTAGAGGACCAGGAAGTCTGTCACAATATTGTGTGTCTTAGAACTTACAAGGAAGCTACACCCACAATATCTCAACAATATAGGCCTGGACAATGAGAGTACCGATAGACTTGTTGATGGGGAAAGGGGGAATCTTGTGGAGTTTACACGTCAACAAAGAACTACAGGCAAACAGTGACTGCTGAAAGAGGGAGACGTAGGTTCTCTGAGGGATGAAACCCCTCACTGATAATCTAGTGCCAAGTGGTTAGCCTCAAAATCACATGTACACAAGCAACTAAATAGACTCAGTGGACTTAGAGGGTTTTACTTATATATTTGAATATATTTTATTTATATATTTATATATGGCATACATATACACACATACACACACACATACACACACAAACACACACACACACACAGAGAGAGAGAGAGAGAGAGAGAGAGAGAGAGAGAGAGAGAGAGAGAGAGAGAGAGAGAGAGAAACCATCACCTTAAAAGGGAGTAAGAGGAGGGCAGGGCTTTGGAGAGAACTAGAGAAAGGGGAAATGATGCATTTAAAATATAGCATATGATATAATTTTGTTGCTTTATAAATTTAGAGATGTATCTTCATATCTTTTACTCTCCAGTAAGGAAGGGATTTTATAGAAGCAAAGTTCATCACTGATCCACTAATAGGCTTTGAGAAGTGTTCAGGATCTAGCACTTTGGACAATCAGTGCTAAATATGTCTAATACAAAATATGTGTGAAACAAAAGGAGAGTTACCCTTCTCTTGGTCCAAAGAAATGACAATAAGAAAATTATCAGAGAAGGAAAAACTGAGGGAAGAGGAGGGCAAAATAAACCCAGACCCTCCACTGGAGGATAGATCTATGAGTTGAAAGTTAATCATTGATGCCCATTCTTAGTACTTCCTCATATGACAATGTTTCTCAACCTTTCAAATTCTGTGATTTTTTTAATACAGTTTCTCATGTTGTGGTGATTCCATTTGCTACTGTCATGAATAACAATGTAAATATCTGATATATAAGATATATGATATGTGATCTGACCCTAAAGGGGTCATGACCCATAGGTTGAGAACCACTGTCATATGGTCATGTAAACACTTCTTTTCTGGTACAAATGCTACCCCAATAAAATGAAACCTAATGAGGTTTAATTATTCTTAGAGACCTAACAAATTATAGAGACTTGATTATTTCTGATTATGAGAGCAGAATCATATACTGTGAGATTTGTGAGATTGCTAGATTATTATAATCCTAACTAATTTTTTAAGGCTGACTGGTTAGAACTTCAATTCTATGGAGGGATGGAATACTACAAGTCTAGAATCAAATTATCTTGGACTTTTTTGAGCCTCTTTAATGGCTATTTATTTCCTACTTGTCAATTTGACATAGCCTGGGGTAGGGAGCCTTCCATGAAGAGTTAGCTCTACCACCTTGGCTTGTGGGCATGTCTGTGGGACAGTTTCTTGATGGTTGACATGGGAAGACCCAGTGCACTGTGCGTACTGTGCGTACTACCATCCTTAGGTGAGGTGGGCCTGGGCAGTATGAGAAAGTAGCTGATCAAGCCAGTCAGCCTGGTTCCAACATGGCTCCTACTTTAGTTCCTGCATCCAGGTTCTTGACTTGGTTTCTGTCAGGCTCCTTTTTGTGAGCACTCCATATCCTCAGTTATAGTGTCAGGCCTTGGGACCTCCCCTTGAGCTGGATCCTACCTTGGGCCTGCTGCTGGACCTTCTTTACCTCAAGCTTCTCTCCATTTTGCTTTTAGCCAGTGCTTTATAACAGAAACTTAAAAAGCAATCTAGTACAGTATGTGAGTCAATATCTCTATGGCATTAAGGCAAATTCTTCAGAATGTACAAGCATGTCTGGTTTCTACCCAACCAAAAGGCTAAGGAGACACTCACGGTCTCCAGCTGAGATTTCCTGACTTTTCCACAACTCATTACCTGGTGTTTTCACCTATGCATTTGAAAACAAAAATGCCTTGATTTATTACTATTTCTTCTCTATTCATGAAACTGTTACTGCATTAGAAAATAGGATTGAGAGTAAACTGAGCCTATAGTTCCCAGGCATGGGCACTCACATCAGGATCCAGAATACACCATCTCTTACCTGTTTTGAAGTGAGAGTTATGTTTTTGTTTGTTTGTTTGTTTGCTTGCTTGCTTGCTTTATTGTTGACAAGTACAGTTGTGAGCCAGCTGATTAAATGGTGAACACCAATGGAAGCCATGACATAGACAGGACATTTTACTAAAAATGGAGTTCCTGGATTCTTCCTGAAATAGAAAGCTTTTTTTGGTATCCAGAGCAATAAAAAGATGAAAATATAAAATGAGCTATTTAATTCTTTAACATCTAATAACACTCTTTGGGGGCCTTGGTTTTAAATATTTTATTTTTAATCCATATAATATGTAACAACTAAATGCACTTCAAAGGTCACATATGTTTATATACTATATATTATATATATATTATCATATATAAATATATTAGACATCTTGCCTGTTTTAAATTCTTTCAGTCTACCTATAGAACATTTACTTAAATATTAAAAATATAGAAACCATACATGTCTAAATTGCAAACAGAAACATCATTTTCTTCAACATGTCTAGCTTGGCCAGGAAAACTTGAAGCTGTGCTGTGCCCCTGTTCTCTGACCTACTTGCCTCACTCTCAAATTGGGAAGTGCTCTTACCTCAGAGTAGATGTTTAAGTCTGCTGAAAGGGAGGGACCCTCAGACACACAGAACAACTCTTTGTCTAGGTCTATTTAATTGTTAGGTGAGAGGTTGGTCAAAACTAAATCCTTATTTCTTCCTTCATTCTGGCCTACGTTTCTTGGGACTTCAGGTAACTCCAACTATGTACTTGGGAATTTCTGCATAAGAAACCATGGAAGACTCCCATGCTGGTATGCTGATATGCTGGTATGGGATTAAAGGTGGCCCACACCTTTAATCCCAGCACTTGGGAGGCAGAGGCAGGCAGACTTCTGAGTTCAAGGCCATCCTGGTCTACAGATTAAGTTCCAGGACAGCCAGGGCGACACAGAGAAACCCTGTCTCGAAAAACCAAAACCAAACCAAACAAACAAACAAAAAACCAAACCAAACAAAACAAAACAAAAGAGTTCATAGGATTTGCTGTTAGTAATATTTTCCTGCTTGGCATTGACATAAAACAAACAAACAAACAAACAAATAGAGACTGTATTTAGCTATTTAGATACATCAGCATGAACCCAGGAAGTTGGAGGTAAACTGGCATCTTGGGTAATTTGGTGAAAGAAAGGATCCAGCTGGATAAAGGAAAGTAGAGAAGATAGACTCTTTGTGAAAGGCCCATTCTGTGGGTGTAGGAAGATGAGTGGTTTCAGAGAGCCACTCTCATGTGCAGAACCACAGAGGCATGGGCAAAGGCCCAGGCCATGAAGCTGCAGCTACATCCCAGCCCTCTTATGAACACACTGCTGTTCCTCCCCGACCCCATCTGCATTTCAAGCTTTGGATCCAGGTAGCAACCCCATGCTTGGAAGATACAGAATTGAAGCAATTTTCTGCTCTTGACTCAGAAAAACCAAACTACTTTTATGTTTTTAAATCGGAATGTTTCCAACTTCAGAGAAAACCCATACAAGATGGCTATTTGGCTCGACAACTCTGTCTTTGTGAGTCAGGTTGTTTTCTCCCTCTGGTAGAAAACGGCACAAAGTTAAGTGAGGAGACAAAGGGAAATGTTGTTTGACACAATCAAATATGAATGGAGTGGAATTGGCTTCACCAGGATCTCAAGAGGCTGCTGCTCATACCTGTGAAGAGCAGCCTGGTCCAGGAAGACCAGTCTGACAAATGGCAAACCCAACTGAAAGAAAGACATCTTAAACAAAGTCAAATATGCCTCTCAGTTGCAGCAAAACGCTGTGGGGGTGGAGGGAGGAGGATGGAAGGAGTTACTCACAGATGGAAACCAACCACTGCTGTTGCAACATTCCTTGGTATCCAATTAAAACTTGGGGCTGGCTGTGAGATGCTCAGTACTCCTGCATACTGAGTAAGCACAGAGAACAGCCGGAGCCTGGTGTGGCTCTGCCCTACTGCCAAGCCCAAGCTTAGTCATGTCTTACTCAGCTGTGTCTCTGTCATCTATAGCAAATTAGTTTTTCTCAGGAATGGGATGAGTTTCACACAATCTCATCTTAGAGGGCATTTGCAAGGATTAAAGGAAACGGTGAGATGATGTTTTCCAGATGTGAATCATTCTGTTCAACACACAGTGAGAGCTCGCAAATCACTGGAGCAGGAGAGGGTGCTGGCAGATGTTGCTAACATCTGGGAAAGTGGCTATCCTCTTGGGCCACTGTGATTTTCTTGCTATGGTCAGAGGAAGACCCCAGAAGCAGAGTGGCCATTACTCAGCCACACTCCAGCTTGTCAGTCATGGTAAAAACAAAACCAGAAAGGGAGATCAGCAGTTTATCTTAAAGATCTTGAAATGAGTCAAGGAAATTTGAGCAGAACTTCAGGTGAATGCCAGGAAGGTTGAAACCCTTTGCTTTGTGTGTGAGGTTGAGTAGAATTCTCTTCTCCTATCCCAAGTGACAACACAGACCTAAGTGGGGAGGAGTTACCGCTGCAGTCTAGACCAGCTCTTAGTGTGTTCTTCTTTGTCTCTTTTAATGAGCTCATAACTGTATAAATATGTAAGTGAAGATCTCAAGTAAGGGAAACTGGGTTTGTATTTTACAGTCTTGTCAAACAGAGAGAGAAATAAGATATTCTCTCTGGTTATATAGTTTCCAGTTCGAAATTAGTAGGGAAAGCAGCAATGGGCCAGTTTAGTGGATACACAGCCAACCTTAAGTCACCACTGACTCTGTGCTGGGAATAGACAGGGTTGGGTGGCCAGATCATAATCACCTACTGCACAAGGCAGTCACATTAGATCAATTTACAGGGTGCCATGCTAACAAGGAAATGGGAGTGGAGGAGGACAATCTCAGAAGTTAAAATTTTTGGTAGATGGAGTTAAGAAGACCTCAGCCTGGAGCCCTGTCCAAGCTGGAACAGAGGTATGATGGAAATGTATGTCTTTTTTGATATGCACAGATTCCATGGACTCCCTTTTTCTCCACAGAAGGAAAATCTGTTGTTATTAGAGGGAACTTACGTGTTCTTGTAATCTCAGAGAGGGGTCAAATATTGAAGGAACCTCAGAAAGGTTTTGTGTCATCTTTCTGAGGGCCGGGCAGCAGTGCTGCATGCCTTTAATCCCAACCCTTGGGAGGCAGAGGCAGGCAGATTTCTGAGTTCGAGGCCAGCCTGGTCTACAAAGTAAGTTTCAGGACAGCCAGGGCTATACAGAGAAAACCTGTCTAAAAAAAATTTTTTTTTTCTGAGTGTGGTGGCCCAATGCAAACAATTCAAGCTTTATATGCTTTCTATTAATTGATATCCTGCACACTTTGGGAATTGAGGCTGAGCTTTGGTTGTACTAAATATTTATAGTATCCTAGATGTATGTTTGTTACGATACCATTTCTTCAGGTAACAAAGATGTCAGCAATGGGAGGAATACACCTTGCATGCTTAGTGTACTGAGACATGATGTTCAACAGGCATTAGCAATAACTGCTTACAACTCTGATGATTTTTTATTCAACAAATGCATAATATACAACCTGAAGCTATAAGCTGTTTCCTCCTTCACAGATAATAAAAATCCAATCAGGGTAGGGACCCTTTGTCTTTATACTGTAAGCTTCCCATTGCACACATATCACAGAGGGTCACTAAGTAGTCAGTAGTGAATAGTAAGTGAGCAAATGTTGGACCAGGTAGCTGGTGGCCTGGCAGATGCTCTCTGCATCCTTCTATGGTACAGTTGAGATATACACTGTAAGCTGTCTTCTTTAGCAACTTTAACAGAAATAGTTTTATTTATTCATTCATTAACAAATAGACATTGGGTACCTATTAATATAGCTAACATGAGTCATTCTCTGCTTGAACAGTAGTGCATTATTTTGCATCTCTCTGGTATAATTATGAAATGCCCTCTGCTTGCAACGGGATGTGCTGTCCCTTTGTAAAGGCCAATTAGACCCAGAGCATAACATCTTAGGTGTTATGTCAGCCTAACATGTAGGTGAACATGTAGGTGAAACGTATCAAGGAATGCAATCACAATCTTATTTCCATCCCTCACTGACTTTTACATAACGGGTGCCATATAAATGACAAATAGATAAACTGACGAGTGATTTCTTAGGATTCTCATAGAACATCCAGACATCTATGCCTTCTTATATCAGCAGATCAGCAGGTCCTTTGAGTAAGGCAGAATCAGTAACTTCCATGGGCTGTGTCCTTTGAGTCTTCCAGGACTTGCATGAATGGCTTCAGTGATGGGTTTTCCCAAGGTCTCTCAAGCAAACAGAACAATACAGAAAAACTAACGCTGAAAGGCAAAATGAATCTTAAGAAAACATATCAAATGCCTGTCACTAGTATTCTCTTTTCTCATAGGGAAGGCATCATACATGTCCTCTCTCCCAACCTTGGTCCTTTGCTCTCAGAGCTCCAACTCATATAATTAGTAATTTGAAACAAATGTTTCCATGGAAATATCCTATTAACTTCCCACAGCAGTACGGCAGCTTTGGCAACTTTTGCACACTTGGGTCAGACAGGCAACAGCTCTGACAAACAGAACTTCCTGAGGGTGGTCTTGAAAGAATTTCTAACCATGCTTAAACAGCATAATTTCATTTCATTCTATTTAATTTCTTTCTATTTAATAGTAGTGCCAAAGCTATCAAGTTGTAGCAATGGGTAAAGGTTCTTACCACAAAGCTGGACTATCCCTGTGTTCCACATGGCAGAAGAGAAATGAGTTTCAAAACTTCTCTGACCACCATGCACATGTTATGGTACTCACACATTCGTGCATGTG
>NW_022196906.1:46527274-46561732 GCF_008632895.1 Mastomys coucha | reverse complement strand
GAGAGAGAGAGAGAGAGAGAGAGAGAGAGAGAGAGAGAGAGAGGAATAAATAAATAAATAAATAAATAAATAAATGTAACTTTAAAAACAGTAAAGCTGATTTAGGTAATCAATAGGTGCCTTATATCCCTCTAAAAATTAGTAGTCCCTCAGAACTGCATTATTAAAAAACGAACCTATAAGTAAAACATTGTTTTATTAGGATGCTTTAAATGTAGTGTGTGTGGGAGAAGGGTGCTTCACATGTTACTGTGAACATATGGAAGATGGAGGTCAGCACTTCCTCCCTTCCACCAAGTGGGTTCTGGGAATTGAACACAGGTCATCAGGCTTATCAGCAAGTGCCTTTTCCTTATCTACTGAACCATCTTGCCATCTCTAAAATGCTATCTGGCATTTTAAGTAACTGTATTTATTTTTAAAAGACCCTTAGAAAAGCAAACTAAAAGAGAAAAGTTTACATTTTTGTTCAAAATGGTAGACAGCACCTCATTACAGCCAGTTTCTTTTATTTTTCAAGTCTCTAGACACTGAAAAAAAATATGTTTATAACCACCATCATCCTGTCTGCTTTCCTGTCAGCCAAAGTCATCTAGCTTCTCTGTCATTGAATAAGCTATCTTATGGATAGACACTAAAATTTTATGCTGTTGAGCCATAAAGCTAAGCATATTCAGCATCAAGTTTGCTAACACATTGCTTTTCAGTATTAATAAAGTTGAACAACACACTTTCTATTTCTGAAGCCAGAAGTAGTCTCATCAGACTGTCAAGCAAGTTAATTACATTGTCACTGTTTCTGATTGACATAGCAAAACATTCTGTAGCCAGGGCAATTCTTAGTGCATTAGAAATATTAACTCGTTAAATAATGTAACTCTCTCACATAGTATTTACTATTATTAGAATTCCACAGCAAAGGAACCTGAAGGCATTGAGAGGTAAGAACTAAGGTAAATGACAAAGCCTGGACAATCCACTCATCCTCTGGACAGTCTCTGTAATGCTGCCATTTTGGAAGTCAATTTTAGATATAGTTCTTGATTTGCTTTTGTTTTTTTAACAGAATTTTTTAAGGAGCAAAATTTAAGCAAAAATACAGATAGTTCTCAGGTACTTCATATGCCCCTCTCCAAACAGAACTTCTTAGCCATTTCCCACAGTAGAAAGTTAATAGGACATGGTTAGCATGCTACACCCTGAATCCAGCTCCAGTTCTTAACCTATCCTTCTAATCTCTGCTTATTTTTAAAGTTTCTATCTGCCTCGAGGACATAGCGGGGTTCTACTTAAAACTCTATGAAAACAAATTTGGAAATTATGACATGTCCGTAATTGTATTTAGAAAATTTGATGTTTGTAGACACATCCTCATTTTTTCATGGGCTGACTGGGACTCAGCTCTAGGTGTGACTGGTTGGCTTATTTAAAAATTAACACCCAGAGTCTCCAGCTAGTGTTATTCCTGTAAGACTATCCAACTGGAGCACTAGAGAGCTACATTTTTGACTGAGACCTAGGGACACACAATAACCAAAGCATGACTAATTAACAAGACACATGACAGGCAGGCTTTTTTTTTTTTTTTTTTTTTTTTTTTTTGGTAAAGCTAGTGGCTTTTCTATTAACCCTAGTAAATGTGAGAAGTGCTGTTCAATTGCAACCATTCAATATATATGGATCAGCTTAAATATTTTATAAATACCTTCTACACTGGCTTAAGGGGAGTGAAAATATCAGAAAGCCTGGTCTTGTGTCTTTCATCTTAAATGGAATTACAAGAGGCATATCTAACAGGTTGGTGTCAAGTACAGAGTGACTGAGTCCTGGAAATAAATGCTGAGCATGTTGGCTGACTTTCATGTGGAGCAGTGTACAGAGTCTCTGTGATGAGACCAAGGGCTTCACTGAGCCTGAAGAACTGGCTTTTATTGATTACATTAGACTTGCTTGTTCAGTAGTTCTATAGGTGGAGAATGTGCTTGCATGTGTAGTAAACCTTAGCCTAGTTATAGTAAGGGACAGTAGCTAATGCTCACTAGCTTCAGTATTTGTTGAGACTACTTTTATGTATTACAAAGAATCTAAGGGTTGTTCATGGTGACAGGATATAGTTTCTTTGTGACAGTTCTAACAGAAGGCAATCCTGCGAGAGGAACCACGAGTGCTGTGGCTGAAACACATCATCCATTCTCTGTCTCAGGGGTTCTCTTTTGCTTTCCTTAATCCCAAGCCTGTTGCCATGTTGCTAGGACTCTGTACTCTCCTGTATATGGCTAAACTCATAGCATAAAGGGCTATCATTTTATCATCAAAACATTTATTCTGTGTTCTGACCTCTTCCATCCAGATTACTGGGGCTCTTCATTTAACATATGTAAGGTAAATGTTTATATATTTATGCATAGATATAAATACATACACTATATATTTAGTTGTTATTAATTTCCTTATAACACAGAGCTATACCTGGTTTTTGAACACCACATCATTTGACTTCTTTAATTCATTTATAAGATTATTAAAATAATGAAGAGCCAGCACAGGCAACTCTCGAGAGAACACAAATCTTAGCCTGTATGCCTTCTCCATCACAAGATGATGCCTCCATCACAGGATGCCTGGGGTCTTTGCTAAGGGTCTAATAACCTTGTTGTTGCCTGAGGTATTGTTGATTGCTAATACAGAGGCTGAATGTAAGCAAAATTTCAGATGCCTGGAGTTGCATTTGGCAAACATCTGTTGCTCAAACTCTGCTTCTCACTAGGTGCCATATGTTAGTAGGATGGCATTTAAGGATTTAAACTAGAAACCTGCCCTCAGAATTGGAAGTTGGTCATTCCTCTTACTGTTGCCTCACAGATAATTTCTACACGTTTCTGTTGGTTTCTTTTGTAAAACAAACAAACAAAAAAAAACAGAGACTGTTATTCTAACAAAGCAAGCGAGTTTAAATTAAAGAGCTCATGAAAGTGGGAAGAGGGAGGGGATATTTAGGAAAGGAAGGTAGATTCAGAAAGAGGGTAAAATAATAATAATATATGTAACGTCAAAAGGAATCATACCACCAAGTATTTATTTAATACAGAGCCTATAACAGACAATTCTTTGTATACATATGTATTTAGAATAAATTTTCTCACTTGGGCTGACAATGTTCCCTCCAAGAGTCAAAGGCTGCGTAACAAAAACTTCACTACCAAACAGTCGGGTTTGATCAAGAGACTTCCCAATCATAGAGCCTATTGCTATTGCCCTTGGTTACTCCCCATAAATACAAGGTAAGTCCCTACTTTTGAGACCCTTGAGCTGGAACTCACAGGAATCACTAAATGAAATGCTTCCTTCCTGAGAATTGGCTTTCATAGTACTAAAAAGTGCAGCGAAAACTTACAAAGGAAACAACCAATAGTCGTGCTCATCCATAAAGGTCTATGAACCACAAAACCAACCAGCATTCCATCAAAAGCCTATGGGTACAACAGGGACTTATACACCTTGGCAGTAACCAAACAGCTGTCTAATTACACTTAAGACGCACTCATCAAGAGGAAAACAGGAATAAACTGGCCAACTAATCAGTGCTAGTGAAGCCATGGATCTTAAAGAAGAACCTACAACCAACACTTGACAAAATCAGCACAGTCCCTAACTATATCCTAAACATTTATCCTTGTACACACAGGTCAACATAGTCCTCACCCTCATGAAGGAAATTTCTCCTTGCAACAGAGACCATTACAGAAAACCACAACCAATTAAAACGCAGAGTTGTGGAGCCAGTCCCAATTTATACATCTACAACATAGATCCTCTAAGGCTCCTTCAGTTCTTCACCTAGCTCCCCCATTGAGGTCCTCATGCTCAGCCCGATGGTTGGCTGCAAACATTTGCATCCGTATCTGTAAGGCTCTGGCAGAACCTCTCAGGAGACACCCATATCAAGCTCTTGTCAGCAAGCACTTCTTGGCATCAGCAATAGTGACTGGGTTTGGTGGCTGCACGTGGGATGAATCCCCAGGTGGGGCAGTCTCTGGATGGACTTTCCATCAGTCTCTGCTCCACACTTTGTCCCTGTATTTTCTTTAGACAGGAACAATTCTGCATAAAAATTTTGAGAAGGGTGGGTGGTCCTATCTGTCAACTGGGGCTGTGCCTAAACCTCTGGACATAGAGTCCCTACAGATTCTCTCTCCTCTTTGTTGGGTATTTCAGCAAATGTCATCCCTGTTGGGTCCTGGGAGACTCTTGCTTTCCTGACTTTCTGTTTGCTACCCCCAGTTCCCCGTCCCCCATTGCCACACCCCTGTTCAATTTCCTGATGGGGGGCACATCTCCCCCATCTCCTCCCACACCTGATCCTGCCCGCCTTTTCTCCTCCCTCTCCTCAATTTCTCCCAAGTTCCTCCCACCCTCTACCTCCAGTTATTATTTTGTTCCCCCTTCTAAGTAGGACTGGAGCACTCACACTTTGGTCTTCCTTTTTGAGATTTATATAGTTTCTAAATTGTATCATGAGTAGTCTGAGCTTTTTCCCTAATATCCACTTATCAGTGAGTGCATACCATATGTGTTCTTTTGTGACTGGGTTACCTCACTCAGGATGATATTTTCTAGTTCCACTTATTTACCTCTAAATTTCATGAAGTCATTCTTTTTAACGGCTGTGTAGTATTCCATTGTGTAGATGTACCACATTTTCTGTATCTATTCCTCTGTTGAGGGACATTTGGGTTATTTCCAGCTTCTGGCTAATAAGGCATCCCCATAGGAAGAATAGCAATATCAATCAACCAGACCCCCCCCCGGGGCTCCCAAGGACTAAACCACCAACCAAAGGTTACACATGGAGGGACCCATGTCTCCAGCTGCTTAAGTAACAGATGATAGCCTTATCTGGTATCAATGGGAGGAGAGGGCCTTGGTCCTGTGAAGGCTTGATGCCCCAGTGCAGGAGAAGCTGGGGTGGTGAGGCAGGAGTGGGTAGGTGGGGAGCACCCTCATAGAAGCAGGGGGAGGGGGATGAGATAGGGGGTTTTTGGAAGGTAAACTGAGAACCAGGATAACATCTGAAATGTAAATAAATAAACTAACCACTAAATTTAAAAATAAATAAGTAAGAGGCAGGCAGATTTCTGAGTTCGAGGCCAGCCTGGTCTACAGAGTGAGTTCCAGGACAGCCAGGACTACACAGAGAAACCCTGTCTCAAAAAACCAAAAAATTAAATAAATAAATAAATAAATAAATAAATAAATAAATAAATAAATAAATCCTCTAAGTCTCAGGAAAATGGTAGGAGAGGATAGAAAGATTGTAAGAGCCAGAGAATCAGTGAGCTTACTGTGAGATTGTGCTTTTAGTAATGTAGAAGTGACACCCATCAAATCTTACCAATGTTACTGCTCAAAGGGGAACTGAACAAGAACAACAATAGACGTGCCAAAGTAGACAAGGGCGAGATCACGGGGCCTCAATTCTACCCAAGGAACTGTAGGCAACTAGGGAGTATTGAGAGAAGAAGAAATAATTTTCCTCAGGGAAGAGCCCACCAACCCGTTGTTCAGGGCCAAGCGGCCAGCCTTAAAACTATGTATTCAACTGATACACAGATGGGACAGGTTATATTTAGGAATGTGTGTGTGTGCGTGTGTGTGTGTGTGTGTGTGTGTGTGTGTGTGTGTGTGTATGTGTGTGTGCATGTATGTGTGCATGTGTAACAATAGTTAATAAAAAAAGAGGTTGTACATTTAAAAAAGAAAGTAGAAAGATATATGGGAGGACTTGGAAGGCAGAAAAGGAAAGGGAAAATACAATATAAAAATAATAAAAGAAAAAATGAGGGGTAAAAGAGTTCATGAGATAGTCTAGGAACTTGGTACATTTGCTTCTATGCATGTGAATTTACCTTGTGAGCCACCTTCACCCTCAGACACTTCTGAGGAAATTATATCTTTAAAAAAGACATTATTTTCATTCCTAAAATCCCACTTGCTATCTGCCTTGCAGGGTGCTGCCCCAACAGGCAGAACAGAGCCTGCTGTGCTGATGAGGGCCTTGCTCCTGAAGTAAGCCAGAGGGCCACGGCCCTCTAGTTGATTGCAGTTAAGTGCTGACTGCAAGGCCTTCTGGGAAGAAGCACCTTCTTAAACCTAGCTCATGTTTTGATTACAGAAACCAAAAATAGGCAAGTGACTGTGGAGTTCCAGGTAGGAAGTGCTGTGGATGGAAGGCACCAGACGCTGGGGACTTGAGCCTTAAAACATATGCCAGTGCGAGTTCTATAACCATTCTTGAGTCTGTTAGAACCGGGAACAGCTTTATGAAGGGGCACTGAATTCTCATACTCTTCCTAGGTGCTTAAAGGTTTCCAATGAGGAAAGGGTTATAACTTTTTCTTAAACATTAAAAATATTCCTTGTACTCAAATCTATGCTGTCAATATAAGGAGAATGAATCTGTGTTACACAAAGCTTACCAGTTGCAAATAACCTTAGGGAGCTGAATTCTGGCTTGTGCTTCTTCTCTCCTCCAGAATCTAGTTTTTATATTGTGGGAGTTCTCTCCCTTGTTTTTCATTTCTCATTGTCTATAAAGTCACTGGTTTACAGAAGCTATTTGTGAATCTTTCTCCTCTGTGTGTTAATGAAATGCCTGTCATCTAAGTGTGCTCTTCATAAGCTGTGGTTTGAATAGGTTTGACCCCTATAGACTCATGTGTTAGAATGATTGGCTGATGAAAAGTGGCATGATGAGGAGGTGTGGTCTTGTTGAAGGAAGTGTGTCACTTGGAGGGTGGACTCTGAGGTCTCCTCCTATGTTCAGGCTCTGCCAGTGGTGGATGACACCCTCCTCCTGGCTGCCTGCAGAAGACAGTCTCCTTCTGGCTGTCTTTGGATCAAGATACAGACTTCTCAGCTCCTTCTCCAGCACCAAGTCTGCATGGATGCTGACATACTTCCCACCATAGTGATAAGGGACTAAACCTTTGAAACTGCATGCCAGCGCCAACTAAATGTTTTCCTTCATAAGAGTTGCTTTGGTCATGGTACCTATTCATAGCACTAGAAACCCTCACTAAGACATAAAGCTTATTCTTTGACCTCAGACTAGACATATCACCTCCAGCCAAGGTTGGTACATGCCTTAAACCCTAGGACTCAGGCAGGCAGAGGCAGATAAACTTCTGTGAGTTCCAAGGCCAGCCTTGTCTACAGAGTGAGTTCCAGGACAGCCCTGTTCTTAAAAACTCCGTTCTTGATACCCTCCCAACACACACACACACACACACACACACACACACACACACACACACACACAGGAAAAAGGGAAATATCACCTCCAAACATATACCACACAGTTATCTCCTTCAGCTGTAATACAGAAAGAAGGTTCCCTTCTAAAAGCCACGCTCATCCTTGGATCCTAGCTTCATTAGCACAAGCAAATTCACAAGCAAATTGACTTTTCTGCACCCGGTTCTCAGCAACAGACCTTTGAGACGATTAAACAAGTCAGTCCATGTAAAGAACTCCAAAATTTTTATTTTTGGCTTGTAGAAAGCATTCAACAAATATGAATAACAATTTTAGTACTAGAGATGGTAATATTTATCAAGTGCCAAAAATATCTTCTCTCTAGCATTCAATGCTGACAAAAACTCAAAAGACTTTTTGTTAGATGCACAGTCTCTCCACTTCTGACCCTCTCTCCTTATTCATTGAAGCCTGAGGAGATGGTCAGCAGGAGGAATCACAACGTAGAAAGCTCTAGACACTCCAGTTGAGAGCTATCAAGTTTCATGTGTGCTTTACTGTTCGACAGTGGTGAGATCCCAGATAAGTGTCTTTATACTGGGGGAATGGACATGAGTTTTGTTATCGTCCAGCCAACTTCCTGTTGAAAATGGACGGTAGCCTCAGCATCTCATGAATCTATGTTAAAGCTGAATCACTCTAGTGTGAATAGAGGTGTTTGCAGAGCATCCACTTTTTCCTTAGTACTTCACATTTGGCTACCTTCCTCGAACCTGACACCCGAGGAAGAAACTCTGAACATTTTAATTTATGGCCCAAACAAAAGGTACTCTTAATTAAAATTTAGAAGCCAATTCTATAGACAATGTCTGGAAGGAAGCCCAGGAGAAAAGAGAGATTGCAATATAACCAAGCAAACCTACAAAGTGGTTTGAACATAAATCCATCTGTATCTATTCACACCAAGGTGAAGTCAGCTGGGGATAAAAGAGTAAAGTAAACTGAAAGGACCAGGCAGACTCATCTCAGCTAGGCTGCAAACTCTGCATCCCCACTAAGTGGTCAGGGAAACAGACACATAAGGTCTTTCCACATTGTGGTTTATTACTAGCCAGGAATATAAAACAAAATGTAGAGAGAAATCATATTTATTAGGGAGGTTCCCACTAATAGGAATGGGAATAAAATTCTTGAGGTGATGGATCTGTTTCTGATCTTGATTGACAGTGGTGCTTCTCTGGTTAAATACATGTTAAAACGTATACAGTTTGCAGATTCCATCTCTACCTAACGAAGCTGCAGAAATTCAATAATTACTATAATCACCTTGTTGTGTGTGATCTGTGATCTTGCATGTGTGCTCCCCCTGGGGTTCATTTCGAGAGGGAAAGCTTTGGGCTGCCTGGAATTTTAGCCTTGTTGGGTTTCTAACTGAATTTCTTCTCAGTTGCATACTAACTTCATCTCAGTAATAATGGAATAAACATATTCACCCTCTTCATGCACGTAAGCCCATTCGCTGTGGGACCATCCTGTTTTGAATCTTCTCCTCTCTCAGGAGAGTAGCTTGACCAAGGGTAAGTCCTGTTGGCCTAGGCAATCACAATAAAATGACAAACTTTGTGGAAGCAACTAAAAAACGATAGGCTTTGATAGTATTGACGCCAGAAAGGCATCCATAAAAGAGAAAGAGTCCCCACGGAGTTATGATAGGTTGCCTAAGTCTATGCTGCCTTTGGGTAATTAACTATGAAAAACACAAAAGCAGAAGCCTACCACTCTGTTGACAAAGGTCTGTATGAAGGAGCAGCATGGGTGGGGATAGAAGTCATTTTATTTCATAGTTACATAAAGCTGAAAATCATTCCAGGTTGGCAGAGAAATTTGTTTAATGGTTATCTGAGAAGACTCATAAATATGTATGAAGCATATGGTTTCTGTTATAATCTGAGAGGAGCTAATGAAATAATGCATGCGAATGGGCTTTGTAAAGAAAGTATAAAGCACAGATAACACCAAACACTAAGTGGCCTTTAGTAGAGTTTACAAGAATTCACAAGTATAGAGAAAATGGTTCTAAAATGCACTGTCTTAGTGTTTCCATTGCTGTGACGAAACACCATGACCACCACAACTCTTATAAAGAAAACATTTCAGTGGGACTGGCTTAAAGTTTCAGAGGTTTAGTTAATCACCTTCATGGTGGGAGACATGGTGATATGCAGGCAGACAAGGTGTTGGAGAGAGATGAGCATTCTACATTTTGATCCTCAGGCAGCAAGAGAGGAGCCACACTGAGTGTAGCAAGCATGTAAGACCCCAAAGCCCATTCAGACAGTGACAAAATTCAGACAGTGACAAGGCCATACCTACTCCAACAAGGCCACAACTCCTAATAGGGCCACTCCCTATGGTCCATGCATTCAAACACATGGTCTATGGGAGTCATTCCTATTCAAACCACCACAGGCTCCAGGAGAACATAGAGACTGGAAGGACCAAATGACTTCATAAAATTTGTTTCTGAGAGTTTTAGAGTCAATTGTAAGTTAAGGGATTTCCTAGGGTTAATCTATATCAACTATAACTTTGTAAACTATATGGTATTACTAAAATACTTATCTAGAATGTGTATGTGTATATATCCAGATAGTTACTTACACATATTAATAACCTTGTCATTTTGGACATGATATCACATAATTCTCTTTCCACCATTTCGCCTGAGTGTCAGGCATTGTCCTGTAACTGTTCTGAATGCTATAGAATATTATGTGGTCTATTGTTCAAGCCAACAGCTACTTTCTTACAAATGAGACTATGTGACTTACTGTTAGATGATCTGGAAGATCTTTGCATTAGAACAGGTTCAAATCACTTGATGCCAAAAACTCAATAAATTCAATACTTGTTGCTGACCAGGCACCCTTGGGAAAACTCACCTCTTCCCCTACTCCAACTGGGTTTCTAACTGAATTTCTTCTCAGTTGTATACTAACTTCATCTCAGTAATAATGGGATAAACATATTCGCCCTCTTCATGCAAGTAAGCCCATTCTCTGTAGGACCATCCTGTCATAATCCAGACCCCCTTGATGAGGACAGTGTTCTTATCTCTACAGATTAGTCCAGTCTGCAGGATGGGCTAATGAGGCTCTTACCTGAAATATTTTAATGTAATTGGTAATAAGATGGTTTCATTTTTTAAAAATTTTCTATACAATATGTTTTGATCATATTCTTTTCCCTTCCCCAGTTCCTCCATATACCCCTACCTGCTCATTTTCATATTAGCTCTCTCCCTTTCTTCCCTCTCTCTCTATTCCTCTTTCAAACACATCAAACAAACCCAAAAAGTCATAATGAACAAACAAAAAATAAGACAAAAATATTATCAAGACAAAGCAGAACAAGAAGCACATGTACAAAAACATGAAGTCCATTTTGTGTTGGCCAACAATCCTTGGCATGGGGTCTGCAATGTACATAGCTGGTAGACCCATTGTCAATTCATTGTAGAAAACCAATTTTACCTTCCCCAAGAGATGTCAACTGCAAATCATTTACTGGTTGAAAGTATGACTTTCAGTTCACTTTACCTTTTTGTGCTGGATTCTGTCTGCTTTGAACCTGTGCAGCTCTTGTATGTGTTGTCAAAGCCTCTGTGAATTCCTATGTGTATCAGGCCTGCTGTATCTGGATGATGCTCTTTCCTTGGAGTCATCTACCATCTCTGGCTCTTACAATCCTTCTGCCTCCTGTCCTTCATAGATTCCCTGAGCCTTGAGAGGAGGGGTTTGATAGAGACATACAATGTAGAGCTGAGCATTCCAGCATCTCTCACTCTGCATGTTGTTCAGCAGTGGCTCTCTATGTTGATTATCAATTTTCTGCAGTAATAGAGGGAACAGCCAGATACCAGGAGTAGGTTACATCTTGTTGTGTCATTGGCCAAGGCAGTCCCATGCACCCCACCTTCAAAAAGAAAAAAAAGAAAGAAAAGAAAAACCACAGGAGCTGGGCAATGGTGGCACACACCTTTAATCGCAACAATTGGGAGGGAGAGGTAGGCAGATTTCTGAGTTCAAATCCAGCCTGGTCTACAGAGTGAGTTCCAGGAGAGCCAGGGCTACACAGAGAAACCCTGTATTGAAAAATCAAAAAGAAAAAAAAAGAAAAAGAAAAACCATAGACTATTGACAAGGTTATTGGTAATCTTCCATAACCTGGCAGTAAGGTTTTATTGTTGAAAACAACACCTACTTCATTCATTGTACATTGAGATATTAAGTTAATCCCAAATGAGAAACTTCACTTGTATGGACTAGAGCTGATGATGTTAGAAGGTACTTTGCATACTACAGGAGAAAAGCTGATCTGTTTTCCCTAGAGTCGTTAAGCTTATAATTCTGGAGGTCCTGGTACATACCTTAAAAACACTTATCTAAGAACAAAGCCCATAATCAGGAAAGAAAGCTAGACTGCATAAGACCAGTGTTTTCTTACAGTGTTTGAGCTCCCATGTCCACTTATTTCTGACATCTGACACTCTTTTCTTCCAAGTACAGAGATAATATATTTTTTGAATCACAAAATTAATTTGGAAATAGTTTCTGTTACATGCCATAGAGGATCATCAAAATTCTACATGAAGAATTTAAAGTGAAGATCCATCTGAAACTCTCAGTTTAACAGTGGAGCCATCCCATCATGTTCTTCTATCCTAAATTCAAGGAAATATCTCAGTTTCAAAGTAATAGCGTTTATCTCGGGGAACAGTTAAGATCTCAGGAAATATTCTTAGGGATGTAAGAGCTCAAACTGCCTTTAACCACTTCAAGTTGAGGCTAACAGAAACTACAGTGCTGTACACAGTCCAGTGCCTTGGACAGAGTAGCAAATGTAAAGCAATGTATATTAGCTTTATCTATTTTCAGTTCTGTTTATAATTTATATGGGTCACACCTGTCTTGTGTGGAAGAGGGAAGGAGTTCAGGCTTTCCTGCATGGCTTGAATACTAAGGATTTATGTACCAGTATGTGTGCATTCGTTCTCGGTGTGAAGCATATTCCTAGGACCAGGCACCCCAATCTGCATGTTCTGCAGTGAGAAGTAAGAGGGGCTTCCATAACAGTCCACATACCTTTCTTTACTTTGCTCAGCAAATATTTAAAGTAGATTAAGCTCCTATCCCAATACAATAAAAAACACCCACAACCCTCTGAAATAAATACACAAAATTTATAATAATGAATATCATATATCTCAAAAAGTCTCTAACTTAGGAGTCTAAATCTGGTTAGTTTGTTCTGTATTGTTCCACAGAGACTCATACCTTTATCGTATTTAATCAAGAATAAGTGTGTGGTTAATTTGTGCTATAGGAATCTCATTGGTATGGATATTCAGAGAAGAAATATTTTTTCTAAAACAATATGAATTTCCAAGACTGGAAATTTTCTGAATATAGAAAATATAAACTGAATACATACCATGCATGTTCTTTTGGGTCTGGGTTACCTCACTCGGGATAATATTCTCAAGTTCCATCCATTTGTCTGCAAAATTTGATGTCTTTGTTTTTAATAGGTGAATAGTATTCCATTATATAGTGTTGGCTACCAGCACCAACGTTAAAGAAAGGGTTATTTTGGAAATGGAGTAATAAAGGGATAGATAGAGATAAAAGAGATAGGATGAGATAGGATGAGATAGGAGGGCCATCATATACCTACCCATGTGGAAGGGTAAAAATTAGACAGGAGACTTTACTGTTTAGCCATCTTGGTTCTTTTTTAATAATCTCCTTTGTCCCCCCAACAGGTATATTACCTGGGGCAAAAACCACTCCCCCCAAATACATCAGCATGACAGTCCAATCAGTGACTTCCTTGTTTCTCTGTGGGGGTCGAGCTTTCGCATGCAACTGGAACCAGGTTGGAGGCATGGCGAATAGCAGGAGATGGACAGAGAGGTGTGGCTATCAGAGGCAGGTCTCAAACCAGGAGGGTTACAATGTAGATGTTCAACATTTTCTTAATTCATTCTTCAATTGAGGGACATCTAGGTTGTTTCCAGTTTCTGGTTATTACAAATAAAGCTGCTATGAACACAGTTGAGCAAGTATCTTTGTCAGCTAGTAGAGCATCTTTTGCGTATATGTCCAGAAGTGGTATAGCTGGGCCCATGAGATAGAACTATTCCTAGTTTTCTGAAAAACCACCAAATTGATTTCTAAAGTGGTATACAAGTTTGCACTCCCACCAGCAATGGAGGCATGTTCCCCTTTCTCCACATTCTCATCAAAATGTGCTACCACTTGAGTTTTTGATTTTAGCCATTCTGACTGCTATAAGATGGAATCTCAGAGTTATTTGATTTGCATTTCCCTGATAGCTGAGAATGTTCAGCATTTCTTTAAGTGCTTCTCAACCATTTGAGATTCCTCCGTAGAGAATTCTCTGTTCATCTTGGTACCCCATTTTTATTTGGATTGTTGGTGTCTAACTTCTTGAGTTCTTTATGAAATATTTGTATATTTGCCCTCTGTCAGATGTAGGGTTGGTGAAGATCCTTTCCCAATCTGTAGGCTGCTGTTTTGTCTAACCCAGACCCCAAAGGACTTGCATGTTATGTACTCACTTAAAGTGCATATTAGCCATAAAATACAGGATGCCCAAACTATACACCACAGATCCACAGAAGTTAAACAGGAAGGAAGGCCCAATAAAGGATTCTTGAATCTCACTTAGAAAGAGTAATAAAATAGTCACAGGAGAGAGATGGAGGGAACTGGGTGGGAGAGGGGATGGGGAGGGAATGGGGGAAACTCAGTATCAGGTATGGGGAAAGACAGGAGAGATGGCCAGATGACCATGAGATTGGGTGGAAATTTGCAACTAACAAGGATGAGGAGTTGTGGGCATCTCAAGGACATGACTGAGACCTGGGATAGGAAAGACACCCAAGAATCAATTAAGGTGACCTTAGCTGTGACTCACAGCATTGAGGATATGGAACTTGAAGAGGCTACCTCCTGTAACCAGACAGGAACACCAACAGAACAATAGGGACACCAATCCACCCACAAAATTTTTGCCCCAAAATTTATCCTGTCTGCAAGAAAGACAGGGACAGGGGTGGACCATAGACTGAGAGGTTGGGCAATCAATAACCGGCCCAATTTGAGAGCCATCCCATGGGCAAGCACCAGTCACTGGCACCATTAATGACACTCTGTTATGCTTGCAGACAGGAGTCTAACACGGCTGTCCTCTGAGATGCTCTACCCAGCAGCTGACTCAGATAGATGCAGACACCCACAACCAAATAGTGGAGCTTGGGGACTCCAGTGGAAGAGTTGGGAGAAGGATTGTGGGCCTCTAAGGGCATAGGAACTCCACAGAAAGACCAACAGAATCAACTAACCTGGACCCGTGGGGCTCTCAGAGATAGCAATTGCGTAGCTTGGTCTTCACAGGCTGGACCTAGGCCTCACCATACATAGATAGCAATTGCGTAGCTTGGTCTTCATGTGGGTCCTGAACAAGGCTATCCCAAAAGCTATAGCCTGTCTGTGGAATATTTTTTTCTAACTGGGCTGCCTTGTCTGGTCTCAGTGGGAAAGGAAGCATCTAGTCCCACAGAGACTTGATGTGCCAGGGTAGGGGGATACCCAGGGGACCTTCCAACCTATCAGAGGAGAAAGGGAGCTAGGGATAATGGGTTGTGGGAGGGGGTGACTGAGAGGGAGCAGTAAACAGGATGTAAAGTGAATAAATAAAAATAAATAGCAAAAACGTGACCAAAAAAGGAAAGGAAACATAAACTAGTACTTGAATACATGGCAAAATCCTTCACCATAGTTTGTGGAATACCAATCAATAATGTCAAGTATATGTATAAACATGCCTTGCTAAGAATAATCAGAACTTGGAGTCAACTTTCATTTGCTTGCCTGTGCTCACCTCTGAGTCTTCATCAATTTCTCTTTGGAACTAGTAAGGAACAAAATCAGTACTTGCCTACAGGCAGATCATCATATTCTGATTTTTCTTGTTACTTATCTCAATCAACTATTTTGTTGCTATTGATTCAATTTTCAAATAAATATGAGTTTTCTCTACTGTAATTTGTGTGCCATCCTACTCTCAAAATCTGACAGTGATACTTGTTATTTCAGCCCTTTAAAATAATGAAATATGGTCTCCTAAGTGATGGACTAATAATAGCATTAAGCCTATCACCAAGCATGGTACATATTTAAACACTGATCTAATCTCTATGTTTTGTTAACTCTGCATAAGACAGAAACTAAATGATAGGCAGGGAACTAAAGTGGTGGAAACAAGACTGCTGCGTCTAGAAGTGGCACCATGGGAAGAGGCAGAAAATGTCCAATTCCAGTAGGTTTAAGAGAGAAGCTAGACGAGCCATGGCAAAAGCAAGGTGGGGTATATATGCCTTCCAGACTCGGTGGCATGAGGACTGTGTAAACCAGACTCAAATTTAGAACAAGAAGTAAGAAGATTTTCAGTGGAGTTTCTGATGAAGAGGAAAAATTTGATGACAACCTGCCTTGAGTTTCAGGAAACATAATTCATAGGTTCAGGTGTTAGGAAGAGTGGGATTTGGGGCAAGGGCAAAAGGTCATTGAGGGGACCTAGGTCGTCTGCTGCTGCTTGTCATGAACGATACAACAAAGGAATGATTATCATTAATTCTTAAGATGTTCCTAACTTTTTGCTGAGTTGTTAAAATTATATGATTGAAACGTTTCTCTTCTGTAGCAAAAATTCTTAAATACCATGTTGATTTTTACTTGGAAAATGACTAAGAGGAAATGTTACCTAAGCACAGAAGAGTACAGATGGTGGGGGGAACTCATGGCTCCAGCAGCATGCATATAGCAGAAGATGGCAAAGCTGGTCATCAATGGGAGGAGAGGGCCTTGGCCCTGTGAAGGTTCTATGCCCCAGTGTAGGGGAATGCCAGGGACAGTAAGCAGGAGGGGGGTGGGATGGTGAGCAGGGGGAGGGAAGGGGACAAGGGATTGTTTTAGTTTTTTTATTTTATTTTGTTTTTTCTTATTTATTTTATTTTATTTTCAGGGGGAGGGGAACCTGGGAAAGGAGATATTGTAAATAAGAAAACATCTAGTAAAAAAAATTATAAAAAAAGAACTATCTAAAGATAGTATACAAGGGTTGTAGAAAAACAATTCAGACAAAATTCCATGAGAGTTTTGTGAAAGAAATAAAGGAAGTAATTAAAATGTGTGTCCATGACAAGCATTTATGCTTTTGCCAAAAATAGGAAAAGTCAACATAATTTTAATGAAGAAAGTATTGCCTGTAAGAGATGCATGACAAGGAAATAAAGAGTTAATAATGAGATTTAATTTCTCTGAGTATTTTTCCCATAATTTTAACTTTTCAATATCATAACAAAAATTTTCCCATAAGGTTAGTCAAAATAACCTTAGACCACAAATTAAAATATTACATGCAAGCAAAGCAAGTGAACTTTATGTTGGGTTTGTAGCATAACTACAAAGTTCATTACATTAACTCTGTACACCATCAGTGGGGTACATTCTAAACACAGAAAGGATGCTAAGGAGGTGCAGGATCACTTGTGGTTAGGCAATGGTTCTTAGACCTCTGAAGCTTCTCAGTGCAGAAAGAAATGTGTTGCCTACATTGAGTCTTACTGGATCTTGAAGCATTTTTTATAGAGGAAAGAATCAGGCTGAGGATAGATACTGTGTGACCCTACTTGTATAGGTTGATGGAGTAGCAAATTGTGAGAAGTAGGATGAGGGAGATACAGCTTGGTGGTATAATGTTTGTTTAGCAAAATTAAGGGCCTGGATTCCATTGTTAGTTAACACAAAAGGCATTAAAGAGTTTTGAGAAGGGATATAGTAGAGTGATTACCCAGGAGAAGAGATACAGGCTTAAAGGGAAGAGGAGAGCTGTGAGAGCCATTGGAGGGACCTTGGGACATGAACTAGGTCAGAGGGGTAAAAGTATACTATATAGGATTCAACTTACAGACCACATATGCCATGTACACAGAAATACAATAAACCTGGGAACACGTCATGGTAGGCTATCTAGATTCTGGATAATGCATAATGCTTGTTTTCAAGAGGTTTCAAGTCTGAACCAAGAGGTCAATGGGTCTAATACTTTGCTGCAACTAAAAGTAAATTCACAATTACTTCAATTAAAATGAAGCAAGCACATAAATGATTATAATGATATGAGTAAAGTCTTGATTCAGGGATTCTGGCATCACTTTGTATGCATCATGAAACAGAACAAATGATTAAGTATTTTAATGACTGGGGAGTCGGGATTCTTACCATCAGAGAAGGAAAAATGTAAATGTGCCACAGAGCAAGGGGAGAACAGGACATTAAGATACGAATTGTAAATGTCAAAATTTCAGGTACTTTTCTTATGTTCTGTCAATTTAAAGGCTTTAAGTGAGAACATGGGGAGCAGCCAGGTCTTTGCTCCTGAGTACCCTACTCCACCCTAGACTTCCTGAATCCCATTCCAGGTCTTGACTGGGAAAAACATCCAAGGCTTGTATTATTATAACAATAGGCAAAGACATACTTCAAAGATTAGGAGACATATGAGAGGAGCAAGAGCTAGCTCACTCAGGCCAAACTAGAAATAAGATAAGCACTAAAATTAAAAAGGATTGTAATAGATCAGAACATTGAAAGAGTCTTAGGATTCTAATGACACTATAAAATGTAAGAGAAAGGTCAGGGCAGAAGATCTTTACAAAAGAATGATAGCTCACTTATAACCTGGCATAAGGAATACTAAAATTGCAATATCTACATTCTGAAATTGCCAATAATATTGAGTCAAGAGCATCTACTTAGGATTAAAGTAGTTGGTACAAATGCATTGAATCCAGCTGGTCTCCAAGTATCATCTTGCAATTATATATTCATGACTCAGATAAGGAAAGAAATAGAGGTGGCAGGTTGGAGATAGGACTCATAAGATCAGAATCCTTGTTTACTCTTACACAGGGCCTGAGTTTGATCCCTAACACTCACCCACATGGTGGCTCACAACCATCTGTAATTCCAGTTGCAGAAGATCTGATATCCTCAGCCACTAGGCATGCACATGGTGCATGAACATACATGAGGTGGTGCATGTAAGTACATGCAGGTGAATAGTCATACACATAACATTAAATTTAAAAAATGAAGTTAAAAAAATAAAGTAAGAACATGACATCCTGATGCAATTAATAAGTCCTGGTTTGACCCTGATCAAAACAACAATTCAAAGGTAGAAGGAAGAAGAAGAACCATAACCATTAAGAAAACTTAGGGATAACTGAGATCTTTTTTTGGATGGACAGTATTATTTATGTTAGATAACATGGATGTAATCATGGTCCTGGGTTTAGTCAGGAGAACGTCCTTGCTCAAAGGAGCAATTTATTCTACTATTCACATGAGAAGGACCATGTTGTGTGTAGTATTCAAATGGCTTGTCAAAACTACAAATGGAGAACAGAGGCAAAATATGAAAAATGTTGATGCTTGGGGATTCTAGCTAAAGTGTACATAGCATTCTTTAAACTTGACATTTTTCAAAATAAAAATTAAGGGAAAAAACCCTTTGCTCTTCATTTTGTTAAGCCATATTTCAGCTTAACTAAAAGAAATTAAAAATTAAACACAACATGCCAGGCATCCTTTAAGACTTTTGCAACGTCTACCTTTCTCCTTAATTGGCCAAAGTTGTTTAAATAAATCCACAAGATGGTTTCTGATTAAATTCCAGAAAAGAGTCAAATAAAAGAAAATGGCATCTGTGATACAACAGGAAGAAAAAAAATCTGTCAAAATGTTATTTTATTTTGTCTTTGTTGTGCCCAGCCAGTACGCCTCTTCGTTATTTTTAATCCCAGCTAGAGAAGTTTCAAGTTATTTTAGAAGGCCCTGAGAAATCCCAGCGGGGTTTGTTCTTATCAATTTGTATCTCTAGTAAGACTGCATTTTGTTCTGTTTAAATGTGTTTTAGATTTTATTTTAGCCTGAGGATAAAAGTTCTGTTAAAAATTAGATGGCAAGTTAGAAGACTGATAAAGATGTTGCCTAATACATACACATCCTCCAGTGGGAAGGTGAGGGTGGATAAAGTGGGGGCTGGCCATCTGGATTAGAAGGAGACATGAATCCCTCCCCTTTCCTAGAAACAGATTCTGGCTCCTGAGCCTAAGGGACATCCAGTGGTGGATCCACAAATCAGCTGACACAGCTTTTAAGGTACCGACACAATATTATGGGTGGGTGTGGCCTGGGGTAGGGGTTTCCAGGTTGTGACATCTTATTCAAGAATGAAATAAGAGTGCACTCAGATTACAAAGGTAGCAAAGATCATTTATGTGGAGTGAAGTGATAGTATAGATTTAAGTGGGATACATGATCAAGACCTACTCAAAGGCCAAAATTACTGTTTAGAACTTCCTCATATTGGGGTTCAGGTAGAGGAGTTGGCTTACGAAGGCTGTAGCTTGGAAGGTTCTCTATTTTGACGGCCTGGCTTGAGTTGCATAGACCTTACTTGCAATGTATGTTCTGAAGTGGAAATTTCTGGATTCATTGGAGACTCAGTTGTGTCATGTGCTGTTTTTCTGGAAACTGTCTTGTGAGAGAGTGTTCTGCTGCAGGAGACATGTGAGAAGATGTCTTGCTGAGAATAGTCCTGTGGTGTTTTTCTTGAGGCTGCCTGGCGAAAGGGCATATGATGCTTTGCTGGAGCAGATTCTTGAGGAGACACATGAGGTTTGGAAAGGGTCTAAGTGTAACCCAACAGACAGTGGACAACACTCCTGCTTTGGCTTGCCTTACAACTGTTTGCTGGTCTTCACTGGGCTTTGTGGATGCTGGTCTTCCCTGAAGATACTCTTGTCTTGGTTTGCTTTGCTCTCTTAGCTGACTTTCACTTGTCATGACTTCTTGCAGAGAAACCCACCAAAAAACTTCTGGTGATATTCCAACTGCTTCTTGCTGCTTCCTTAGATTTGTGCCAATCAGTGGAACCTTGTGGTTTCTTCTGGATAGAGCCACTGCTACTATTCATAGTTGGTGTTTGCCAAGTGAACTGGACAGCCCCTGCTGATTCGTGTTTGGTGTTTTGCTAATGGACTAGACTGCCAACAACACAGACTCAAACTACCCTCAAAGATATATTTCTAAACAGGCCCACAACCCCTGTTTCCTATTAATCTTTCTTTCCCGTACCTCTGATGGATGGTGGGCTAGAATGAAGGAGTTTGAAGCATTAAAGAAGCACAATTAAAGTAGGTCTTGACAAATCTAAACCTACAGTGTTCCTTCCCATAATGCATCATATTTTAATCATGTGTTTGTTTGCCCAATAATACATAAAAGTAAGGTGATAAATAAGGGATTCTCCCTAAAATACTTTTGAAGGACAAGGGGTGAAACAGTATAGTCCAGTCTATGAGGTAGCAATAACTGAATCCTTGGGTGGTTCCATAGCACAGCTAATAATCAGGGAATAGTGTTTTCTCAAATTCAACTTGGGAATACAGTCCCATATGAAAGGCAGCCTTAGGCCATTGCTCATAGTTCCCAAAGGCATTGCAAGATACATTCAAACAGAAACTGGCAGTGTCAAGGTGTTGCAAATGAGTAACTTATTTACATTGTTTAAAGCTAGTATATATACAGTCTAAAGTAGGTGGTTCTATAGGCTCCTAATAGGTTGCTAGGCATGCTATTCTGAGAAGGATGTGTTCATAGTCTATGCAACTAGGCTGTCAAGTATATAGCTAGATGAGGTGACGGTGGCCCATTCCTGGGGTTGGAATCCTGCTTTGCCAAACTGGACCTTCTGCTTTGCTACCTCAATAGCACTGCTGTCTCTTGAACTTGTGTTAAATACTAGGTCTCGGGCTCACTTCAACATTAGCATATCACAGCCCATTTTATCTAGATCCTCCAGTGATTCCTAAGCACACTCTATTTGAGAAACACTCTTCTGGGGCTGGAGAGATGGCTCAGCCGTTAAAGGCTAGGCTCACAACCAAAAATATAAGAGAAACACTCTTCTGAATGATGTGGGTCTCTGCTTTATCAGCTGTGCTCTAGAAACCCCTAAGGACTCAGTTATCCCTGCCTCATATACTGGGCTATGTTGCATCACTCCTCACCCTTCAAAAGTATGCTCAAGTCTTAGCTTAGCAGCCCACTTATGAGTTTGAAACAATTGGAGATAATCTCATTGAAGATGGAGCCAAATGAGCGACAAGGTCATATTGCAGTAGGGCAGATCCTTAATCTAACTATGTTTTTATGAGAAAAAAAGAAGGGATGATTTGGAGCAGACAAACTGACAGCATAGAAGCTGGAGGGATGCTGGAGACTCCCTAGTTATCAGAGCTATGGAGAAGAGAAGAAAAACCATCCACCAGGGCCTTTGCAGACAGCAGAGATCTCCTAACCACTATGATTTCAGAGTTCTAGGAGCTGGAACCAGAGTGAGAAAAGGATATCTGTCGTGTGAAGTAACTAAGCCCGTGGTTATCATGGCAGCCGAAGAAGCACAGCTGAGTCTCACTTCCAGCGATTTGGATTTCTTATTCTGGTGTATAGTCTCAGCTTTGGAGTTTTACTTATGTATGTATGTGTTTATTCATCTGTCTGTCTGTCTGTCTGTCTGTCTGTCTGTATGTATGTATGTATATATGTATGTATGTCAGCCTATCGTCTATCTGTCTGTGTATGTATGTATGTATGTATGTATTATGTATGTATGCCAGCCTATCGTCTATCTGTCTGTGTATGTATGTATGTATGTATTTGGTGGTAGTGAGGATAGAACCTAGGGCCTCATGCATGCTAGGTGAACTCTCTACCTGTAAGCTACAATCTCAGCCCCTGGATTTTTAAAATTGCTATGATACTTATGCAGCAGACTTGAGACCCACTATCCCAAATATTCAAACAAATAGGAAAGCAGCTTCCTCCAAAACCCCAGGAGGTAGTCAAGGGAGTTAGTTAATGATTTAAAAAAAAACACTGAAGCTTAGTGAAAATGAAAATTAAATGTTTTCATATACATATGCATATCTATGGAAATATGTTCCATAGATATACATATATACATATGCACACACACACCACACACACACACACACACACACACACACACACACACACACATTCCTTTGCTTTGTTTTGGAGATTGAGTGTTCCTTAGAAAGAATACAGTAAGGAAGAATCAGCTCATTTCATTACACCAAAAGGTGGGTTTTCTACTATGCAGCACACCTAAGCCCTGCTATTTGTTTAATAGGATAGTGCTTTTAGGGAAAAGCCTATTAAAACTATAACCTTGTAAAGTCATGATCCAAAAATGATAGCAAATGTCTGGTCTCTATAGCTCTGGCAGTTTTCATAGTTAGGAAATGTAAACTTGAGGCTAGAGAGATGGTTTGTGGTTAAGGGCACTTGTTCTTGTGGAGGACCCTGGTTCAATTCCCAGAACCCACACGTTTGCTCATAACCATCTATAACTCCAGTTCCAAGAGCTCTGACCCCTCTTCTGGCCTATGCAAGTGCAAGCATGCACGTGTTACACATACGTACCTGCAAGCAAGACATTCATGCACACAAAATATATAAATCTTAAAAATTGTAAATTTACATGAGAATTTTGCTTATGTAAAATATTTATTCTTTACAGTATTTTAAAAATTATTAGATTTCACTCAATATGCTACAAGCAGGGCATTATTTTCAGCAGAGAATTCCAAGCAACTAACCTAGGTATAGCATACAGTAAGAGAGTTATTCATTTACCTATAGATTGAAAAGTGTTTGAAAAGTCAGCCTGTTCCTGCTCTCTGAAAAATCTCCTGGCTATCTGGCTAAAAAAACAATCTAAACATTATACCAAAGAAATGTCCACATATTAGGAGACCTTATTTCCTACCCTTATCAAATATAATAAAAAAAATATCCAGAAAAGCTGTGTAGGATTATGGGTAGATTTTTAATAATTCATGCTTAATTTTACTTACCCATATTTTCTAGTTTTTCTACCATAAGCAAGTAGAGACTTTCTAATAAAAAAGGAGTGTTTTAAATTTTTAATAAAAGTGCCAAAAGCAAGTAGCAAATAGGGGATAAATATTCATGGTAAACATCTGAGATATTTCCAGAACCCTGGGTACAAAGAGCATAGAGTGAGCCATAGATGCTAAACACTCAGGGAAAATGCTCCCACCATGGCTCCTTCATAGCCATCAAGATGATTACCACTTCCCTGCATGAGTTATAGCCCGAGCAAACCTTCTATGCTTTCCTAGAGAAAAGCCAATATAAATTACAGAAAGTTCGTACATTAATGCATCTAATTTCTGTCATTATTGCTCAGTACCGAGAGAGGCACAGAACAACACTGCAAGGCATAGTGTGTAGCAGCTTAAAGAAAGGAAGTTAAAATTTAATGGGGCACTTGATCATGCGAGGCAATGTAACAACTCTATAAATGAAAGCCCTTTCAATTATTATCATGCCACATGAAGTAGATAATGAAACCAAAGCCCAGAGCCCCTTGACTTAGCTATGGTCACAAATTTAAATGCCAGAGCTATTTCTAGCTAACCACCACACTTTCTGTTTTCTAGTCTGGAAATAGCTTGATCTTTTTTTTACAAATTAAAACAGTGCATTGTATTTATTCATTCTGCATGGTATGGTGCTCGACAAGGACATTTTTACACAGCCACATGGTGTGTGTTGAGTATATCCCCCATTAAACCCGAACCTCTTGTTTATTTTCACTCCTCCCATCTCCTTTTAGTTTCTTTTGTTCTCTCAGATGATTCCACTTCAACTCTATGTCAAATCTATGTTGACGTTTTTCTATATCTATACAAAATTTAGGCAATACATAAGAAAGAAAATATGGTTTTTGCCTTTCTGATACTAGGTCGGTGACTTAATATGAAGCAAAGACCGTTCTTCCTTAACGCTGTGAAGGAATGCCAGTGTGCCGTTCTCCAGTCTTCTGTCACAGAACACTTGGTTTTCTTCCATTACTTAGCTGCTATGAGCACTGTAGGAATATACATTGGCAAGAATGATCTCTTTAATGTGTTGTTTCTGAATCCTTTGAGTAAACACCCAGGAGTGGTAACGCCTTTAATCTTTTATCTTTAATATTTTGTGGAACTTCCATATTGATTTCCACAGTGGCTGACCAGCGTTCCTTCCTACCAGCAGTGGGTAGTGTCCTTGAATCTACTTGCTTTTGCCTCATTATTCCCATTATGCCTTGGACAGATGGAATATTAACACACACTTAAGTTACACGTCTTTGGTGGCCACTAGCAGGGTGAAGATGTCTCAGGGGTTTGGTGGGTTCCCTGTGGTCTCATCCATTGAGAATTGTCTGTTCCATTTCATTGGCCCACTTTGTTTGGGTCGCTTGTTTTTGCTGTTCTAGGAATTAATCCCCTGTCAAATGTAGAGCTGGCAAAGATTTTCTCCCATTCTGTAAGCTGTTTCTTCATTTGATAAACCATTCCCTTTGCTGTACAGAAGCTTTGGATTTTCATGAGGTCCCATTTTTCAATTATGGCATCATTTCCTGAACAACTGGAGTCCTATTCAGAAAGTCTTCGCCTATTTCGGTAGCTTGTAGCACTTCCCCTCTTTTATGCTCTAAAAACTTCCGAGTTGTGAGCCTCACATCAGGGTCTTTGATCTATTTTGAGTTGGTTTTTATAGATGGCAAGAAATAGGAAGCTACTTCCATGCATCAGTGCCATGCTAGTTTTGTTACTACGGCTCTGTACAATTAATGGAATCAGTGGCAGTGTCCTCTCTCAGCACTGCTTAGGGCTGCTTTGGTCATTTGGGATCTTCTTTGCTTCCATATGGAAATCAGGATCAATTGGACTATTTCTGCGAAGAATGCCATTGGAATTTTGATGGAGGTTGCATTAAATCTATATATCACTTTCTGTAGCATAGACAATTTTTACAGTATTAATTTGCCCTCTCTATGATCAATGAACATGAGGGGCCTTTCCACCTTCTAGTATCTTCTTCAATGTCTAAAACTTTTCATTCTAAAAATTTTTTTAACTGTTTTAGTAGATTTATTGTGAAAGTTTTATTGTGTGATGCTATTACAAGTGGGATTTTTCTCCTGAATTCTTTGTTTAATAAATTCATTTCTGGTGTAGAGAAAAGCTACTGATTTTTGTATGTTGAGTTTTTTTATTCAGTTTTTCTTAGAGCATTAGTCAGGCCTAAGAATTTGTTAGTAAAGTCCATATTATATTATACTATACTATATTATAGGCTTAATATATTAGGACATGATATATTAGGAACCCTACTAGGAAATTCTAAGATCTGACTAAGTCTTTAAGAAAAACTGGATAAAAAATATGACATATCTCTATATATGTATGTATGTATGTATATGTACATAGAGACAGAGAGACATACATACATATATACATAGAGAGAGGGGGGGGAATGAGAGACAGAGAGAGACAGACAGAGAGAGAGAGAAAGAGAGAGAGAAAGAGAGAGAGAGAGAGAGAGAGAGAGAGAGAGAGGAACGGGAAAACAGAGACAGGGACACATTACCCTACAATTTCCTTTGTTGCTGCTGCTGTACACTGGCTGTGTTTTGGTATCAGGGTAGTACTGGCACCATAGAGTGAGCTTGGTAGCTATTATTCTATCCCTGTATATTTTATTAATAAGTTGCAAAGAATTAGTATTTGAAGTCTTTATATGTCTGGAAGAATTCAGTACTCTGATCCCAATTATTACTTAATATTTTAATCTGGCTGCCTATTAATAAGAGTTTGTTCCTCGGGTAAATTTCTTCAGCTTTATTACTACCTTTGAGGTGTTTATTATCCTTTATCAGTTGTATAAAATAGCTCATGTGTAAATTGTTCTCTGTGCAAATACTGTAACAGTTACTCTTCAGCTAGTCAATGTCTCCACTAAAGTCACATGTGTACCTGATGCCTGGGCTAGACAGTAACCACTTCAAAAATTAGCTCTAAGATTATAGCTAGTCCTCATATAATTAATTGAAAGCTAAAATGTCAGCTTTTCTAGTGTAATGTGATGAAATAATTCCTTTTCTATTAAATTGCATATGTCTCCTCAAAAAGACTTTTTCCAATATAAAGAGCAACTCATGCTTAATCTCTTTATTTGTCCCTATTTAAGATCAGGGGAAAAACTAACAGAGAAGGCCTACACTTCTCTTAGCTTTGACACACCCTACTGAATTGGTGCAGATGAACCCCATTTCCCCAGACTTGACTTCTGAGAGGCTCCACATGAGATGGACTCTTGTGGAAAGGAATAGCTGGGAAAGCATTTTAGAGAGACAGAAGGTCTTTGGGGTGATGTGAGCTGATGAAATAGATACAAACAATACTGTGGGGTGTTATATATGGCACAGAGAAATGGAATCTGAAAATGACATAATTAAAAATAAACACTTTCATCATATGAGGAAATACACAGGTCAAAATATTCAGAGATGTCAGCCGTTTGGAGCTAAAAGAAAGTGGGAGAAGGAAAAGCAAGCCTAGCATTACTGATGTCAGATGAGGGAGAGGCAGGGAGGTTAACATTCACCTTGCCAAGTGAGCTCAAAGCCACTGTTAGGACACACTGCACACATGCAGAGGCATGCTAAGAATACCCACGTTCATCTATCATTTCTCTGCTTGCACCAACTAGGTGAAATCCACTGGTCAGTACAGAAATTCTTGTAGGTCTGTATTTATTCTATAGAGATGGATGAATTGTCTGAAATCTTCAACTGCCTACTGATTCATATCCCGATAAGAAACCAGCTTTCCCTTTGAAAGCAATTTAATCTTTTCATGTTAGCAGTCTATACCCCGGGCACTTTTCCCTCCAGCCTGTGGTTGGCCCCAGGAGTAGGTTGGAATTGTCTAAGAAACCACTCTCGCAATGCTTCTACCTAAAACTACAGAGAAAAAAATAACTCAACAATCCAGAGGAGAAATTTATAGTTATGAAGCTTCCAGGCTCATGTATCACATATTGGTAAGAAGTCTGTAGATATGAGTGCCATATACACTCACAGAATGGACACACAGAGAGAAGAGGGGGAAGAGTGATCTAAAACAAAACCAACTTTCAGGGTACCTGGCAGAAAGATGTTGATGCAATGGTGACCAAAACTAGATTTGATGTGTTTTTTTTTCCAGCAATAAATCATGTCATGTTGAGAAATGTCTGATTTGTTCCTCCACACATTTACTTGAGCATAAAATGATTGAATTGTATGGATTTTTTGGAATAAGGCTTGTTCTATAATGAAATACTTAAAGCATGTCAAAAGAAAGAGCCAGCTTTATACAATGAAGACTGAAGATAAACTATCCAACAACAGCAGTTCAGATCTCCTGGGAACAATGACTGGCAAGACTTGCTTCCTTTAAAGTAACACTCAAAATTAGAAACCCAAATCCTTTAGCATCAGCAACGGGATTTCATCCTTTTTCATCCTTACACAGCTCTAGTTCAAGAGTTTATCACCAATATCAACTTATAGAGACAAAATCAGATATAATGCCTCCCAGTCAAATCTATTTTGTTCTTGGATCTGTTTATGTGCTCAGAAAATTATCAGAATAATACCTCCCTATAAAGAGGAACAGAACAGAACTCTCCCACATGGTAACAAGCTCAATTGAACCTCAGTTTTGGAATGTAGCTGGTTCTATTTTTTAATCAGCTCCTGAATTCCACTGTTCAGTTGTTTAGTTTTCCTGACATTACAGTCAATATGAAAGGTTTGTCATGTCCCAGCTACCAATGCACATCGACTCCTCTAAATTTCTCGGCCTGTATTATTACCATTAACTGCCATGGTCCTGTGATTGAGTACAACAGCAAATGTAGTTAAAGGCATGGGCCTATTTAAGCCAACAAACAGATATAAAAACATTTAATATCTTACTTTGAATTATTTTTAGCAACTTATAATAAACCAAAGTAGCTAGTTCATGTAAAAAGTCGAAAACTAACCAATACCACTAAGAACAAAATAACACTCTTCTGTAGGTACAGTGTATAATAATAATTATGTCATTATAATCGTTGCCTTGAATTGAGCTACAGAAATAAATATACTCATGCTCAAAGTGGGCATGGAACTTGGCTTAAGGTCACACAGCTAGTGAGGTGTGAAAACATGGGGCTTTGTTTCCAAGGCACTTAACCATCTGTCTTATTATCCAAATGAAAGGCCCTCTCCCCTCAGCTGAACTTACACTGTAATTTGAGAATGTATCAGATGAAAAACACACATAGAGAACAAACTTTAAACTGTACCCAGACTCCTAGACTTAGCTATAGATGCTATTCGGGGGCGGGGGAGGGTATCTCCTTTTAGGCTGTTTTCTTCACCTTTTGTGTCTTCTTGGGTATTTAAAAATACTTTGTGATGGCGTTTTCCTGCTTTATTCCCCATCGAGTAGAATAACACCAGATATTTAGATACCAAAAAAAAACGCTTCGTTCTTTCTCTCTCCCTCTCTCTCCCTCTTGCTCTAGCTCTCTCTGGTTCTCATGCTCTCTCGCTCTTTAGCGCCCCCTCTCTCTCTTACTCTAAATTACCAGCTGAGGACTCAGCTATCAACCTACTACCTCAGCCTTTTCCCAACTCTGTTTTCTCTCTGATGCCCCTGAGAAGATGGAGCTGTGTTCACCCATCTTTGCACATCACCTGAGCTACCTGCTGAGCTAGCAGGTTCCTCCCTCAGCACCACCAAGCTGCCAGGAGCTGGGGGCATTCAACAGCCTGACAAAGTTGGACCCAACGAGCTCTTGTTAAAACATGACGAGCCAGAGCATCCTGTGCTTAAAAGTTAATCCTAATGGGCTTATTTACCCTAATAAGCTACTAATCCTGATTAATAGTGTAGGCAATAAGCATGTTTTCAGATGACTGTGTAGGAACTAGACGGTCCTGATCTTGCCTTTTAGCCTGAAAAACTCACTTTCTTTCCCTAAGCCTCAAGTTTCATCATCTAGAAAATGAAAATAACCTCAAATGCAGATTAATTTTTAGGGATGCCAGGATATTAAGCTATACAGACTTAGAAAATATATGTAGAAATACTGTTTCACAAAAGTTAGTGCCCTTGTCTCAGAAAAAAATACATTGCTAATGAGATAGATTGCTTTTTTAATTAAACTAAATTAAAAATACATTACAACTGAAAATGCAGTCAGCAAGAGATACTGAAGCACTGTTGAGCTGCAGTAACATATTAATGTACTTATTTGCTGTTTGTTTTGAGACAAAGCCTCATAAATCCCACTGTGGACTGGAACTCCTGGTGTAGCCAAAGATAATTTTGCATCTCTGAGCCTCCAACTTCCACATCATGCATGAGAGCTGGAACTACAGGTATGTTACACTTTACTTGATTTATGCAGTGCTGGGAATGTGACTCAGGGTTTTGTACAAATTAGGCAGCATTCCATGAGGCAATCCCCAGGCCTATACTGCTGTATTCTAAAATATTTTGTTTGTCTTCTTATTAAAGGCAATTAGGTATATGTACATGTGCTGAATGAACTTGGCACTTTCCAAACTCATGGTGCCTGAGTATCAGGAAGTGGCTAATCCAATATTTCATGCTTTAATTACAAAATTACTTTCATGGGAGTATAATATCATCAAATATAACTTCCAGCATTCACGACAGAGGTAATCAGCATTAATTTGCCCTAACTCTTCTCTTAACGATGTGCCTCTAGCTATATGGCAGCTCATTTCCTGATTATAGCAAGAAGCACAGAGACTGGATCGATGGTGCCATGTCAGCTCAGCCCTGTGGGACAGAACGCTGACACAGCCTGGTGGTCACTGAATGTAGGAATAAAGTTGTAAACAAGCACCAAATACTTCTATTAGTCCTTTGAGACTTAGAATGCAGTTACATTCCTTTCCTCCCTCCAAATCCTCCTTACACTCTTCTCTCTTTCAAGTTCATGGCCTCTTTCATTAATTGTGTGTATGTGTATATATACATATACATATGTACATGTATATACATGCATGCATACATATATATACATACATATATACACATATACATATGTATACACATATACATATATACACATACATATATGTACACACATATATGTGGATATATACATATATGTGTACATGTATGTGTGTATACATATATGTACATATGTATATACATACATATGTATATATCCTAAATTATAACCTGCTCACTCTGTATAATGTTACTTGTAACAGAACAGTTTAGTGGGAAATGGATGAGATGAAACCTAAACACAATGGCCCAGAACTGGAAACCCACGAACAATGAGGTGTTAGACCAGGAAACCCTCTTATTCTGGCACTATGACTATTTTTGGATTTGTCCTTTGATAATATTTGTGCAGGGATAGTAGGTAACAGGAGTAGAAAAAAATTGCAGGAAGGAATGTGTATTCAGAAGAGCGAAAAGGATATGGATGCTCCCAAAACAAAATATCAAGTGTAAGCTGTGAGGTAGACCTGCGGACCCGGGCAACTAAGCCCTTGTAGTTTGTTTCCGGGTCATTTGGCATTGCGATTTCTTTAACTTAGAGTCACAGCTTAGGAATGGGTGCTGGAGGAAAAAGCTCCAAGTATGGAAAGACAGTATCCTCATGGGAGTCAGGAGGGACGCCTTCATGCTCCACCTAGCTGAAGAGGAGAGCAAAGCCCTAACAGAACAAAATGGCTCAGGATCTAACTCCTCTAGTTAGAATCCTTGGCCCAAGGAAAAAGGCTGGCAGAGCCTGCCTTATGGGGCTGAAAGTTTTCACTCTCCTTCTCTGGGCCTATGCCTTCTGTCTTGTTCTGTGTATGTCTGATGTCTGCAAAGTGTGTTTGAGAGAGACTGGTTCCACAGCTTGATCTGGCTGGTGCCATTCCGCCTAGCAGGGCTGAGGTGTCAACTGTGGTAATTAAAGATAGAAGAAATGCCACCGGCAAGAGCAGATTGGAATAAAAGACTGATTGCCAGGCTTAGCAGGTTGCTTGCCTTTCTGGTGACAGGCTCTGTGGTGTCTGGGAATGTAGCCTGGTCTCCAGAGTGCCGGCAGAAGAGAGCAAAGATAGATAAATGGCTCCTTCAGGGCAAATATATGATCCACACTGCTGCTCATGAAGCACTGTCTAGCCATGTCTGGTGTCTCCCTGAATAGATAGCTCAGGATGGAATCTTGGCGTTTGAAGGGAGCTAACAGTCAGCAGCCCCCCCCCGCCCCCCCCCCGCCAAGGAAAATGTTCTGTGTGACCAAGCAGAGCCTCCAGTGAGCTTCGAGGTGCTTCCCTCCCTCCCAGTTCAGCATCCTTGTCAAAGTGTCGGCCAAAATGAGGAAAATTAAGAAGCAAAAATCCAAAGAAGATGACCTCCTGGGGGTCTCGAAAACATCAAACACTTCAAAGGAAAAGAAAAGGCTTGAAAGGATGTGAACACCGCTCTTGCACTTGGGGAAGGGGGCACATGCCCCAGCAGAATGCAAAGCCCCAAGGAGGAAGAAAGCAGGAGCCATGTTTCCCTCCCCCGCCCCCCATTAACATCCTTTAAGTCTGGGTCTGAATTCACTGGGAGAGGATTTTTACTCCATATTAAAGCAGTCTTTGAGCAGAGTTGTAAATTGCCTTGAGTAGCTTTTTATGATTTTTAATTTCAACAACATGTGAAATTGGCAACTATTTATGGCTTATCAGACCTCGGAGCAGATTGCCAGAGATAGAAGCTCATGCCAATGTGTAATTTCTCCTAGAACAAAGGTTTTTCTGCTTAAGGCTGGGGAGATTTATCTCGGCTTTTTCAGAGCCTTGCAAATAAGATGAAGGTCCTGGTGGAGGCCTTCTCTATCACTGTCTTAAGGAATCCAGAGCTACAACCGTCATCCACGCTGTCATCTTTCAAATGCATATATTAATTTGTTTATAGAACAAGGAAATTATATAAGATATTGATTCACCCCAAACTGGCTTACTGTTCGGCATGAGTTTGGTTTAAAGAAAGAACAAATGAAGAAATAAAGTTTTGAGCTTGATATTTTATTTTCTGAACAGTAATCAGCGGCTAAATTTTATTACAAAATATGTTGTCAGCATGGGTGATTATGCATGGATGGCTTGCAGAGCCTCTCCTCTTGCTGTTCCAGCTGGAGGATTTGCTAATGGAAGCTGAAACCTATGCATAGCATTGACTAAACATGGAGCAGTGACAGCTCATTCACAAGCACATAGGTATTAAAGTATTTAAGGCTTGAAAATAAATGCTCCCATTCCGAAGCATAGAAATGGTGTGTTGATTCTTGCTCTAGATTTTTTTCCCTTTGAAGTCAGAAAAGGTGGGAAAAGATGTACTTACTTTTCTGCTCAGTGTTCGTCGGTTTGGGCTCATCCCCCTGAGAAGCTCTAGAAAATTAATTATTGTCACAGCTCCATGAAATCTGCAGGACTAGAGCACCATTTGAGTTGTTCTAAATGAATAAAGGAAGTAGATTTGACAAATCATAGTAAGCAGCATTTGTGGAAAATGCACTCTATTCCATGCTCTGTGCTAGGGACTTCCTGTGCATTATGTTATTGATTTGCTGGCTATTTAAATGATACCATTTACTTGTAATCATCTATATTACATAGATTAAAAACAGATGATTTCTAAGTTAAATAGTTTCTTAAGTAACACAGGAAGTGGCAGAATTGGGGCTTTACTCCAGGTCAGGCCCCTGGAGAGCTAAGCTCTGGTCCCTAGGAAGTACCTCTTCCGTGACTTGATCCAATGTATTACATAGATTTAAACTGCCTACGATTACCTGATGCACTCCTTTGAAAGAAACTGCTTTCATTTTATCCTGGTGGTAATATAGAGCACAAGATGAACTGTCTCCACTTAGAAAATGAACCTTCATAACTGGAGGGTTGACTCAGCAGTTGGGAGCACTTGCTGCTCTTCCAGGCTACCTGAGTTTCGTTACTAGTTCCCATGTAGCTCACAACCACCCGAAAATACTGCCCTTTTCTGGCCTCCACTGGAACCAGACCCATGTGTATATGTCCCTTTCTTCTGCTACACACACACACACACACACACACCCCTATGGAGTCCATTATTTGTTGATCAGTTAATCTAGAACATGGGATCTATCCTGGGGTGACTGATCGATCCAGTTTCATTCCTTGAAGAAAACCAATTTTCCCTCTCCCAACAGAGAGAATTGACATTGTGTACATATCCCTCCCTCCTGACACACACACACACATACACACAAACACACACACACACATATGTAATGACAAATAAAAATATTAGAAAACTCATAAATCCTCAAATCCAAGGCTCATAACATAAAAATCAAGATATGATACTAAGGAGCTCTCTGAACTCCAGGAGTTTGGTACATGACCATGGCTCCTTAGTTTTATGTTCACAGAGACATTTAATACTCTACAGTGGAATATGTCCTCTGCCTGAGTCACCCAGAAAAAATTAAAAACTTGGGGATGAAAGGTGTAAGGAATATATCAAGTCTCAGAAGCTACCTTGGTGACCTCCATAAAGAAGTCAACAACTGGCAAACACTTCCTTGAAAGGAGATAAGAATACTGGGAGAATGAATGCTTGCTGACTGCTAACAGGGTTCAAAGCCCTGTGGAGTTTCTATTTGTTACCATGATGAACCCAGGAAATTTAAGCAAAACCTCCCCTCTCACCCACTAAATATAGTACCTAGTACTAACAAGGTGTTGATTTTGGATGAAGTCAATAGGTAGAGAAGGCTGAGTGATCAGATGACAAGATCTTAGCTTGATCACGGTCACACCTTCCTGAGGGAGAGACACACATGCTGCTGGCAATACATTGGTGTCACATACTAGCTGAACTGCTGGTTGGGCTCCCAGGAGGAGGGATGGAACCTGTAAAAGGTTCATGGTGGCATGTGGAGAGATGAGTGGAAATTTGCTCGTGAAATAGTGGGATGGATAGAGCTAGAGAAGATCATTTAGAGTCTAGAGATTTGTCAATCTTAATTATCTTTTTAAAGCGCCGACTTCCATTTGACTAAT
>NW_022196906.1:46504599-46527264 GCF_008632895.1 Mastomys coucha | reverse complement strand
CCCCCCGTTTGCTTTTTGTTAGTCCTCTCCACCTACTACTTTGGGGTAGGACTTGCTTTTGCTTTAGAAGCCATTTAAGTGCATCATCAGTTTGATCATTTGTTTGATGACTCTCTGAGTTTTTAAAATAACTGCTCATAATTATTGACTTTTCCTCCTTAAAATGCCTTGAGCTGTATTCAAAGGTTCTGGTAAGTTGCACTTTCATTTTCATTTGATTTCAACAAAGAATTGTAGACAATTATCTTCTGATTTCTTCGATGATCCATCGGTCATTCCCAAGTACACTCTTCAGTCTCCTACAATTCATCGATCTATACTTTTATCCCACTATGATCTGATACTTTTCTTTCACTTTTGTATTTATTAGTGCTTTCTTTGTGGACTAAAATGTGGTCTATTTTAGAGAGGGGTTCATAGGTTGCTGAAATTAGTGTGTATTCTCTATTCACTGCCTTTCAATAGATATCTGTTCATTCATTTATTTAGGTTGTATTTTAACTCCTTTGAATTTTACTTTCGTGACATATCAAAACTGAGACTAAGGTAATGGAAATCAACCAAAATTGCTGCATCAAGATCTGACCTTGTGTTTCCATTGTTTTTTCTTAAATGAAAATTGAAACCATAAGATTCAGCAAATATATGTTTAACTTTCTCATTATACTTCCTGGTTGGGTTATGTTCCAGCATGGGTAGTGTCTTTTCATTGAGAGTTTTATAAACAAGCATAACACTCTGGCATGTACAGGATCTTTACTAGTAGAGGACATGTCTTCAGACTTTCCTTGCCCACAAAGTATTGATCGTTCCCTCTGAAAGTGTAGCTGTGAATGTCAAATAGTGCATTGGGGCTCCAGAGTTTTCAGATTCTTTAACAGCAATGATCAGCAGATATCCAACTCCAGAAGTTACATTACCCTGCTAATCTCAAGCTCAGAGCTTCAAACTCTAGCACTGGTCAGTTAATTCCAGCCACTTACTGCCTTTTTCTATAAAATTTACCATCTGAGCTGAGCCTCCAGTCACTTGTACATCTTGACATCCCTCAACTTCATAACTGCCTCCTTGAGCTGTCTCCATGTGTGGCTGAGCAGATTAAATTCAGGCTCTTTGACTTGTGATTGTTCCTTGTCCTCTGGTCCCAAGGTAGCTCTATTTTAAATAGGCATCTTCCCAAGAAGGGGTCTGATCACTTCTTAGACATTGCGCCAAATAACAAAGGAGATTCCACTTCACTGCTGACCCGTCCACTGGGAGAACCGTTGTCTTACTAAGACCTACTATGTGTTAGCTGTGTGACCTTGGGTAGGTCACTGCCTTTGCATGGCATAGTGGCTCAAAGCAAGTCGCTCTTCACTAGGTTTGCCTGGATGGCCCCTCAGAGATTTCTGCTACCCTTATCCCCCATAGGAAGTCATGTTACTAGAGCTGTGTTGGCCATGGCTTCTGCTTCATGTATTTCCAGTCGTAGGTTTTGTCCAAAGCCCTTTCCCTCTCTCCCTTTGAAATGCAGTCTCTTGGGTTTTGTACTAACTCTTCTTAACTAGAACACACTAGAAGAAGCTTCAAGTGCAACATCTTACACATAATGGTTCTTGCCATGGTCTTAGCATGAACTACCAGGGGAGCCTTCACATCTGCAGAAATCAGGTTCATTATCAGTAGGAAGGGCATTGCATCCAAGTGATTGCCTCTGATTCCTATAGGTATGTGTATTCACTTAGCATTGCTTTGAGCCACTATGCTATGCAAAGACAGTGACCTACCCAAGGTCACATAACTAACACAAGGTAGTGATGGTGGGAGATGAACTGAGATGTATCTACCTCCAAAGTCAGCATTCTCCACATGACACCGGTAGTTCTAAAGTTGCCTGGTTTCTACTAAATGCTAGAAGGTCAAACAGAAGCATAGACTGCAGTTCCTAGTAGAATGAACTGATTACGAGGCAGTTTGGATCACTCCTTCCAGAGTCTGAACAAAACTCGTCAACCTCAAGCTGTATAGTAGTAATAAGCTTGGCCTTAGTGCTGCTAACATGTAATCATTTTGAGGGTTTCTGGACAGTGTTCTTCTTAACTTTTTCCCTTTTCCTAACTTCTATTATTACATGTGTCATTAAACACAGAATCTCTTCAGGGAATTTTTAAATATTTTGTGGTCTCCATTATATGATTGTACAGAACATCTTTGCAGGGTTGGTATAGAACAGGTATGTTTTATTTTGCTTTATTTTTTCCACTTTTGGTGCAAACTTTTTTTTTTTAATCTTTAAAATGTAGCACTAGAAAAAAAAAACGCCTATTTCTTCTCTAGAGAAGTCTCCTATAATGTAGCATTCTATAAATAGTCCCTAGGCTGCCCCTATGGGAAGTCTCAGCATATCCTTAAGAGGTGGTTCAGAGATTTCATAGCTTCTTTTCAGGGAAACATCATGTTAAGGGCACGATATACAGCTTAAATTCTGCCATGCGTTATTCTCTTGTTTCTTCATTTCAAAAGTATATAGGAATGTGTATACAGACAGACAGATAGGAATAGACAGAGATAGATAGATAGATAGATAGATAGATAGATAGATAGATAGATAGATAGATAGATAGATAGGTAGGTAGATAGATAGGTAGATAGATAGGTAGATAGATAGATAGATAGATAGATAGATAGATAGATAGATAGATAGATAGACAGACAGACAGACAGACAGACAGACAGACAGACAGACAGACAGGTAGATAGATAGATAGATAGATAGATAGATAGATAGATAGATAGATAGATAGATAGATAGATAGATAGATATGTAGATATGTAGATAGATGTGATGATGATGACGTGATAATAATGAGGTGGTGGTGGTGGTGGTGGTTGTGGTGATGATGACAACAATGACAGAGAAACATCCCTCATTCCTCAGTAACTCACTTTCATTCCCTCACCACTGTAACCTGAGTAATGTGTTACGTCTGGATATCCATGTCACTATTTTTTCAGCTTAGTTATGATAATATTATAAATGGTACTTTAGATTTTTCTTTCACCTACCATATCTAATTACTTTACACATCACTATATAATCTGCAAAGCTATACTTGAAGATCACAGAAATGTTATATAAACTGATGGGGTAAAAACTGCAGAAGCCTCCATTTGATACTAGTTAGGGTATATGTTTTTATAGTGTAATTCATGTAATGAATATATTCACCTATAGAGAGCTTTTCCAAATTTTTATTTTATTTCTTTAATTTATGATCCTAGAAATTTAAAGATAAGGTTAAATACACAAGCATTTTTGTGTTCTTGGATATTGTTGGGAAATATTGCTTACTGCAAAAATCTAAGGATGAGTGAAAGCTCATGGGGACTAGGATATACTATACAGATTTAATATATGGAGGGAAACACATTTGATAATAGACTCCAGGATGCCAACTATTGTGTAAGCACATACACTTAATAATGGACTACAAGATGTCCATTACCATGTAGGCATATGACATGATAGTGGACTATTGGATGTCTGCTATCATGGAGGCACATGTACCTGGTAATGCACTACAGGATGTCCACTTGATAATGGACTACAGGACATCTGCTGCCTTGCATACACAAAGACAGGACTGTGTTCCTCTGTCTTTGGTGATATTTTAATATTCTTTATACTGCAAAAGGCTTAAGTCTTACAGTTATTTACAGAATGCTAAATCACTTTCATAGAGTTTTCCACTGACATGTACAGCTTCCAGAAATAAAGGATAGTAACATTATCTCCAAACCTTAGAAGGAATACACAGTGTCGTTTTCAAAGTTTTGATAATACAATGAGAAATACTTTGTTCTTGTCTTGATTTCATAAATCAGCTTAACTTTCAACTATTTAATTTTTGGACAATATGTATTGGTTGGGCTTAGGACCTTCATTTTTTCTAGGTACATCCTTCTAAATCTACGTCACCCCAAATTAAAGAAGAATCCATCCTTACGTCAATCAAGAGCTATTATCTATGACGATGTTTATATTCTGTTTACATTGTCACCTCCTCACAGCGTGAGTCTTCTCTCTAGTGTTTTATGTTCTGCAAACTGCTGTGTGACACTTGTGATGCTCTATAAATAATAAATAATGAAAGCCCTGTAGTCTCCTGCCAGCAGTCTTTGATCAAGGGCAGCTTTCAACTGACTTCACATGAGTAGACATTAGAAAGGAAAGAAGGCACCCTCTCAGTGACTGGTTGTTTATTTGCAGTAATAACAAAGCTAATTGCAAAGGAACATCAATGAATTCATTACCCATCCACTACCGATCTATCTGTCTGTCTATCTATATATCTATTGATCTTTCTATCTACCTACCTATCATCTATCATATCTACCTATCTAGCTATCATCTCTATCACCTATCATCATTATCATTTATCTATTATCCATCTATTATCCATCTATCATCAATCTACCATCTATCTATCTATCTATCTATCTATCTATCTATCTATCTATCTATGTATCACCTATCTATGTATCACCTATCTATGTATTATCTATCTATGCATCCATCTGCCTAACATCTATATGTGTATGTAAATAAGAAAAAAGTACAGTTGTTGGATGAGAACCTGCAGATCTAGAGACACCAGTGGGAAGGGTAAAGGAATGAATAAAAATAAAGGATAAGTGTGTGTGTGTGTATGTGTGTGTGTGTGTGTGTGTATGTAAGCACGTGCATTTATGTGTATGTGTGTATACATAATAGAATGTTACATTGGAACACATTTCCATGTATGGTCAACAAAAATTAATTTAAAAAAATCATTAAAAAAAGAAAATATTTTCCATCCCAGTCCATACTTAAGCTCCATGTTTCTTGGTTGACTTGGTAGAGCAGAGTTCTGCACATCCAAAATCACTGCTGTGCAATTGCTCTCATGTGGGTTTGAGTGGGAAGATTCACTGCCTTTTGGTCTTGCCTCATTATCAGAAAACCTCCTATGAGTGGATGTCCAAGACTCTGACTGCTATAAGCAGAAGGAGAGCTGGAAGGTTATTAAAATTTAGCATCATCTTCCCCACAGTGGGTATTGATCTTAACTATGAGCAATGGTGGGTGGGTCAAGTACCTCCGTCGTTGTAATGATGTTACAATGTGCATATGTATCAATATATCATGCCAAATGTCTTAAATGCGTACAATTTTATTTGCCAATAAGGCCTCAATAAAGCCTCTGGGATACATAAAACTACTCCATATTCTACTGACATAAAAGAAAACAAGCCAGGTCACTGCCATGATCAGTTGTCTAAGGGGTTGGTGAGAATGAGGGGACACTATAGAGGGGGAGAAGGTAGGAAGAAAACTAGAGAGTAGAGAGTTAGAGGAAAGGCAGGGCAGACATGACACAGAACAAAACACTGTCACTAACAAAGAGAAATAAACTTAAGCGAGACTCTGAATTTGGGATAGAATCTTTAAGAGAGCGAGCCCCTGGAAACACAGGGGTGTGTACTTGCTAGCTGTATGGCCAGCAAATAGCCTTTCTGAGTATTTTTCCATCATTAAATTTTAATTATACACAGAAGTGAACAGAATGAGAATCATGAAGTAATTATCTAGCACCAACAATTATCAAGCTAGAACCCAATCTCTGCTCATCCCTTCAACCACTACCCACCTCTTCTTTTATTTCTACCCAAGTTCCAAACATCACCCCATTTCAAACAACTCAGTATAAATTTATAAGCCCTAATATGTGTTAAAAATTGTCTATGCACGATATCATCATCACATACAAAATGCAACATTAACTGCAATAGCTCTGCAGCGTGGTTTTCAAATTTTCAGTCAGCTCATAAATACTGAATTGTCTACTTTAGCTCCCAGCTTAGTTTTCTCTGTATATAATCTCCACTGAGTTTGGTTCTGTCTTTTCAGTTCTTGCAGCCTGTTCTCTTCCTAGTTCTTCGAATTTCTTGCTATGATGGAAGAATCCATTCATTTGCTCTTAATAATTTTCTTAAGTTTTGATTTTACTGATTATGTTCTGGCCCTATCCTTCAATACGACGTTTTGAATTATTTTACGTAAGTATGAACAAATTTAGGTTTGATTTAGGGCATAGGAGATGAATCAAGCCTGTTTCAAAGGTTGTATTTTATAGTGCTACTAGACAGACACTATTTGGTTGCCTTTATTGGGTTGCAGACAGCTATTAGTGCTCAAAGTCTGTCTAGATCTAATAATTCAATAGAGATTGCAAAAGGTAATTCCTTTTCCTTTTTCTTATTTTTTACTCAAACCTTTCTACAAAGAGAGACTGTTTCATTAACTTTTCAGGATGCAATGAGAGTTCTTTAAAAACAAAGATTTATTATTTAATGTAAGTACATTGTAGCTGTCTTCAAACATGCCAGAAGAGGGTGTCAGATCTCATTACAGATGGTTGTGAGCTATCATGTGGTTGCTGGGACTTGAACTCAGGACCTTCAGAAGAAGATCAGTCAGTGTTCTTACCCTCTGAGCTATCCTGCCAGGCCCACAATAAGAGTTCTAACGGAAATGAGAAAATAAAGTTTTAGTCTTTTCTTAATTTGCTGTTTGAAATAATGATTTCATTTGTTCACACATCCCACATATTAGGTGACAAGCATGCTCTTGTTATCACTGTGAACTTGTGCATTTGACTTTAATTGATATGTGTTCTTGATTTGTCTTATCATTATGACACTCAATTTTCCCATCTTTGGGCATTTGGAAACCTATTCAAGTGCCCTTCTCAGTCTTCTGTAGGCCTGTAAGTTCCAAACCAGGAATTAGTGAGTTTTGTAAATGCGCCAATTTCTTGTAGTAGGAAAATGGAGATTTAATCCTGTAGTAGGGAAGGAATGTCATCACTATTGGATAGTTACAGTTCCTAGTTTTCAATAAACAGGACTGCAAAACAATGTGTGTGTGTGTGTGTGTGTGTGTGTGTGTGTGTGTGTGCATGTAGGAAAATTAAGTACGTCATAATCTATTCTCATACTAGAGAGTTAAGTTGAGGTGTACAGAAGTTTTTTTTTTTCAAAATAAGGTCTTATCCCCTAAATCTATGTCTTATTGAACATTAAGAATTATAACTTTAAAAAATGAGAATGAGCACATAATATATAAGTACACATTTTATCCCATGATATACAAATACTAATCTCAGAATAAAAATACTAACACCCAAACCACAATTCATTATGTCATTTATTTCCTTGTGTGTGTGTGTTTGTGTGTGTGTGTGTGTGTGTGTGTGTGTGTGTGTGTACATATGCATCTGATTGTGTGTAAGTACAGGTGCATGTCAATAAGAGGTGTGCACATATATTTGCAGGTATGAATGGATGTCTGTACACAACTGTGTGGATGACAGAAGTCAACCTCAGATCCTATTCCTAAGGAGCAATCTACAGCATTTTTGAGACAAGGCCTCTCAGTAGGACCTGGAACTTGTTGGCTGGACTAGACTGGCTAGACAGTGAGCCCTGGAATCCTTCTTTCTCTGTCTCCTCAGGGAAAATATTACAAGCATGTACCACCATGCTGTCTTTCACATGGTACTGAAGATGGAAATCATACCTGTAGCTACTTCATCACCTGACCTAACTCCTCAACCCAAATTTGTTTATAAAGGCAGAGTATAGTGTGTCTCTGGCTAGCCATGGACTCATAGTGTAGCTGAATGTTGCTGTCCAGCAGCAACGTTAAAAGGGGTAGGGTACCTGGAATATGGAGTTAGAAAGAACTAGGAGGAGATAAAAGGAGATAGGAGGAGGTAAGCTAGCCATACTATACCTTACTCACGTGGGAGGATAAAAAATTAGACAACACGAGCTGTGGTCACTCAGTCATCTTCATTTTAATGCCCCTTTGTTCCCATCAACAGGTAAAATAAGTGAGGCAAAACTCTTCCCCTAAGTATGTCAGCCTGCCAGCCCAATCAGCGACTTCTTTTTGTCTCTGCAGAGGTGGGACTTCTGGTGTAACTGGAACCAGGTTGGAGGCGTGTCAAATAGCAGGAAGTGGGCAGAGAGGTGTGGTTATGAGAGGCAGGACTCAAACCAGGAGGGTTACAGCTGAGGATGATCTTGAACTTCTGATCCTGCATCCACCGCCCCAGTTTATTCCCTGCCTGGGAACAAACACAGAGGTTCACATATATAAGCAAACACTCTGTCAACTGAACCACATCCTTAACATTCACATTTCCTTTAAAATATTTCAATTGTTTTTATCTAAGTTTTTAATATTTCATTCTAGTTTGATACACTGTCAAGTAGGAACAACTGAGCACATGTTTACATTACACGTGGAGTGGGTTACTTATTTATTATGGTGCCTAACATTGACCCTTGGTCCTCAATAGATGCTCAACACATCCTCAATGCTTTACCACTAGGCTATATCCCAGGTCCTAGCAGATAATTTTATTTTATAATTATACATAATATAGTTCTGAAGTCAAATCTATTTTTAAGACATACAAGAAAGTCTAGCTGCTCCCCCATTCCTTCCACTTTTCCTGTCTGCATAATCTTTTTATAGTTCATCCTTTTCTTTAAAATGAAGGTCATCCCCCATTCATCAGATTATACATTCTATATTTTTTTCTGCATCCCCCAAACACATATCTGGAGAACACTGAACACCAGCATGTGGGTTTTTCTGGTTCCTTTCTCAACACACTGTATCTAGTTAGGTACAAACATCACGGTTATTTATTTGCCTGTCTCTGCTTCTTCCTAGACAATTGCACAACAGAGCAAACTGTGCCAAAGTGATGAGACTTGGTTGTATTTCCTTTTGTTTTCCCCCTGGAAATAAAATTCTAGAAGGTTTCATTCACTTAGGTTGTAACAGTAAAATAGCATACACAGAGTGGCATACATGGTAGACAGTTGGAGATGTGGAAGCCATTAACCAAGGAATGAAGGTATTTGCTATATAGTGAGAGCCCACTTTGAAGGTCATGACATCATTTTACAGGTTTTTTTTAACATGGCAAAAGGGGTTGACAAGACTCTGAGCCTCTTTTACAAAGGCACTAATTCATTCAGAGGCTCTACCCTCTGACCGAATGATCGTGTCTCTTAGGACCCTGTTTTAATAACACCAAACTTGGAAGTCAGAACTTCAACCTATGAGTAGTTCAGATACACAAACATAACTACTTTAGTACTGGATGAAAGGGTTAGGGCAAGACTTATGCATAACATTGGCAAAAATCTCGCCTATGGACTTTATATCATCTTCTGTTTCTACTACGATAGATGAGAGCTTCTGTTTGCTCCCTTCCTCTCAGAAAGTGTGCTGTGTTACCACTTCAAAATGTGTGACCATCCACTGCATGAGAAATGGTAAAGTCCCACTCCTCCTTAAATAGGTACACATCTTCTGATAATGTTGATTATCCTTTATTTGGCTAAGGGGAATTTGTGGGGTATTTTTTTCTATCTTTGAACTTTACTTATTTCTTTCCTTGGAGGAAATGTCTTTATTCTGCTTCCTAGTGAGAATTTTTCTTTCAGATACTTACCCCATTTGCTATTTGGCCTTTTCTTTGTTTACATGTGTACCTCTTTGCTGTGCTAAAAATTTAATGTAATGATGTTTCTTTCTCTTTCTTAATACTGCACTTGTATTTATAGCTGGGAATGTTCGCTTATTTCTGGGTTATAAAGAAATTCATATTTGTTTCTTTTAATAATTCTTACAATTTTCTCAGTCTGAGTCCTTGGATCCTTTTAGAATTTTTCCTTGTTAATGATGTGATAAATGGCTTAAATTTAGTTTTCCATATGTATCCAGTCATTGCTATTATTTCATTATATGCTTTATATCCCCTCTTAAATTTGCTTTTTCCCTCTTTTTCAATCTTAGATTTTGTAATTTTGCTCCAGTGGTTACTTATTGTTTGCCACCTTTATCCATCTTTTTGTTGCATTTTGGAGGGAAAGATTATGTTTTTATGCAACGACTTCCCTATGATCAAAATTGAAACTACTTACTGATGTGTTAGAATGGTGGATCATGTCAGAACATACCACACTCTAGGCCCAAACAGTTCCACATGTAAGAGGTTTAATTGAGAGGGGGAGAGGGAGGCAGTAGCACGGAAAGAGAGGAGGGAGAGAGAAAGAAAGATGGAGGAAAGTTCCCCGTGTGTGTGTGTGTGTGTGTGTGTGTGTGTGTGTGTGTGTGTGTGTATGGGTTGTGATGTAGTGGCCACAGGTAAAGGTGGGAGGTAAGCCCAATGGATTCTGGGAATATGGTGGCTGTTGCCCTGGCAACAGGTCTGTGGACCCGCCCATGCATCGCCACAGGCTTTGGATGTCCTGATGCTAACACTTACAACTCTCCTTTCTCCTTTTCATCCCCAATTTTTGATGTTAAATAATTTCCTTTCCTTCTCAGTTAATACTTGCAAAGCCTCCAGTAACCTTCTGCACTTATACACTCTCTCAAGTCCTCCATGGATACCTTGTGATGCTGTTCTGAAGCCATCATCTGAAGAATAAGGAAAGTTCTCTCTGGATCCCCACAGCCACCTCAACAGAGCTGTTGACAGAGCTGTTGACCTAAAGATTAGAGGTACACAAAGCACTAAGTTTCTGTCCCATGCTTGGTGCAAGCAAAGCTTTTAACAGGGTAGCACTCGTAGGGAGCTTGCTTTCAACCTTTTATGGAGGAGTGAGAAGAACAAAGCAAAGGCATAGGGCATGAAAAAAAAATGTGCAAACCAGATGAGCATGAGTCACCAACCATCTCTACTAACAAAGGTTGCCTACTAGTTAATTTATATGTTCCAAGATACATCTTTATATGAAGAACGCTGTAAGCCAGAGTTTATTCAGACAATAAAGCTCATGGTTTGAGCATACTGCAAATTACATATTACCCTCTGTGTTTGATGCTACCTAAGAATGAACTATACGAAATGATCTTGTACCAGTTTTTTAATCAGTGTCTCCTTCCTGTAGAGTTTCCACGTGACAGTGTTTAGCTAATAAAAATTAAAATCTGCCAGCTTTTTTCTTTTTGTTGTATGAATGAGAGTTTTGGAAAGTCTAGTCTATCCTGGTTTGAACTCCTCTTGATGGCTTCCAGGCTGTTGATGCTCTGAGTCAGTCATTCCCTGTGGGTCACAAATCAGAAATAGTCAGCCAGCCCTCTAAGACATTGGGTGCATTTGTTAGAGTAAGAAAAACGCTGTAAGATTCCAGTCGTAGGCGGCCATGGACATGGAGTGTGATGCTGTTGATAAATAGAGACACCAAGATGGATGATCAGTTTTCATTTACTGTGCAGATCCAGTTAATAGGTCCCAAAGGACAATTCTGTTCCAACAAGATTTTGCCCTTGGTAGCAGCACAGTCCATTCACTTTATGATCTCTTCATAGTTTTCTGACAGCTAATATTTATGTAGCAAACACCACTTGCAAAACACATCTGACTTGCTTTATGAAAAATATTTCCAGTGCTTTAGTGGCTATCCATGGGATAGAATTCCATCACCAGGAATCTTGCATTTTTAATTATAATACATAGAATATTACATACTATGTATCTTTTGAGGGGAGGGGTGGTCCGTTTCCTTGTGTAAGGAAGATTATATCTATATTCCTAGCACCTAGTGTTAGAGACATTAAAATTGAATGTAAAATTGGTTAGTAAATTAAGAGATAGGGAGAATCCATACAGAACATCTAGCTGTGTGTGGGGAGATGATTCTTTGAAACAACTTCACATCTATTCCAGGATGACTTCAGTCTTGTTTAATTCACTCTCATTTAAGGGACCCTAGTTGTAATTATCCAACATATATACTAAGAAGTCAGATTTTCCAGAATACCTTTTACCATACCAAAAATAAGCTGGAAAGTACAGCTTGGAGCCCTTGTGTGCATCTTGTTTTCTGGCCCTTTGTTGTATTCTACTTACTCATTTCCAACACATTTACTCCTTTATGGTCTTTAAATCATTCTTGAATCTGTCAAGGAAAGTGCATCAATAGTGATCAACAGAATTGGAATAAATTCAGGAAACTAAGAAATCGCCTCTTACCTCCCAATAGAAGAAAAAATAATAACTGAGTTGTTTTAAGTATCATAATCTTAAAGGGGATAAAATGATGATCCAGATACAAAAGGAAGGCAATTTGGCTGTTAGGAAGCCAAATCCAGAAGCTATGTGATGTATTTCTTGGTGGGGGTATGAAATACAGTAACTTACCCCAAAACAAAGGGATTCAAATACTTCCCCCAACTACACCTCATTTAAGGGTAAAAGAAATGAGGTGGTATCTGGAGAGATGACTCAGCGGTTAAGAGTACTGGCTGCTCTTCCAAAGGACCCAGTTCAATTCCCAGTACCCACATGGCAGCTCACAACTGCCTATAACTCCTGTTCCAGGGAATCCAGCACCCTCACACAAATATATATGCATGAAAAATATCAATGCACATAAAATAAAACAAAATATTAAAACAAAAGAAGCCAGTGGGAAAGCATTTACAACGCCGATTGGTTTTCTAAGCTTAGAAACCAAATGACCTTCTACAAGATCTGCAAGCAGAGGGCCAGTCCCAAGGGCTGGACCTTTCCTGGTAGGTCTTGAGGTATTACAAAGCCCTAGAGACTTTGAAAGGAACTATCAACCTGGCGTCTTGATATATAGTTTTGAATGTCCACAACAATGAAGGGATAAAGTCAAGATGGAGTAGGGTAGATGCTTAGTCTAGCCTGAATGGTGCCCTTATAAGAGAAAAAGAAACAGATGCACAAAAGCAAAAGCACATCACAGACACGCACCCTTCCATAGGTGTACCTGGCCAGCAGCTACTCAAACTGCGTTCCTGAAAGAAAGGCAGGGGCCTGGGAAAACATAGGGGAAACCAGACGACAATAGAAATAATAGACCAAGTCAAAAAGATTCCCATCAAGGTCCAATGTGTATTTCAGAGTCTGAGAATATATAGGGAGGGGACCCATCCCCCACTATGCCAGGATCTTGTGGCCTTATTAGCATCTTGTTGTTTTGTCCCTAAGGCAGGGGAGGCAGCTCAGCAGGATGTGACTCCTATAGGGAAGTTGCAGACTTGGCTGAAGGATAGACCTCACCTAAGGCAGAAGACTCCACCCTAGGTGGGCTAGTAGCTTGTGGCAAGAAAAAAGTCTGGTTCAACCCACTTGAGGCTGGGGGAGGACACACATAGGGTCTAAGTGAGCCATGAACTGTCTAAGAAAACAACCAAGGACTGAGAGGACGGACAGCAGCTTGGCCAGGATTAGGATGGGGAAGTGAGGTGGCTGCATGGGTGACAATTTAAGATCACCAAAACCTCAGGTATGAAGAAAACAAGTAGTTTAGGTTGTCCACCACTGGCCCTCTGCACATACATAGCAGTTGTGCAGCTGGGTCTTCATGTGGGACTCCTAAAGCTGTCTCTGACTACACTGCCTGCCTTTGGATCCCTTTGCCTTAACTGGACTGCCTTGCCTAGCCTCAATAAAAGAAGATGGTCTGGTTTTACTGCAAGTTTATCTGTGAAGGTTGGTTGATCTGCATAGAAGGTCTTGTCTCCTCTTTTCTGAGAAGGGGAGGAGAGGTTGATGGGTGGGCAGGGGAGCTGAGAGGAAGGGACTGACAGAGAGGAAGGAGGGGAAGTTTACTATTAGGATGTAAAGTAAATAAATAACTTAATAATTTAAAACATAAATCATAAATAAATAAATAAATAAATAAATAACAGCTCTGTAGACAATCTAATAAATCCTCTTTGAATGTAGAAAAAAAGGAAAGAAGTATTTTATTGCAATTTTTTAAAAAGACTCACACAAAAAGAAAACTTCATGATAAACAATCCTACATGATGATGGTTCCAGAGGTATGCAGCTTCAAGCTTAGGAATGTCAGCACCAGACACCGGAAGAGAAGAGATTGCTCTGAACAAAACTTGATTCTGACTTCTAGCCTGCAGAATGACTAGACAAAATCCTTCTATCATTTTAACCTACTCTGGCTTCGGTGTTTGTTACAGCAGCTGGAAGTACTAATAAAATCACTTATGCTCAATCAAACTTCCTTGGGAATGACCCACAGACTAAAACCCAATCTTACTTGGAATTTATTAACTCCGGTACATTCTGTGGAAATGTATAATGCTATAATTTGTTTTGTTAATTAAGAACAATTTAATGTTCCTAGCTCAACCCCCCTTTTCCCCAACTAGATTATCTCAGGGAAGTCTGTGAATCCATGGAGATTTGAACCCTGATGCCCTGTCTCTTCCTTCTGGATCAAGCTGTATCTTCCATTTATTATGTACAGTGAACCTTCCCCCCAAAACCTGTCAGATGGATTTGCCCTGTGTTAAGGCAATGTTGACAACTTTTAACACTCTGTTCATGACCTTCTGTGGTATCATCATGTCAAACTGACACAATGTCAGCAAGCTATCCTCTCATGCGACATATTAAACAGAAAAATTTGCATTGTGAGTCTTTTCTGATGTTGATGACTTTATAGGAATTTTTTAAAAGACAGTCTCTTAATGCACACAAACATAAATTTTAAAGCCCTGAACTATAGATGGGATAAATTCTAATCTATGAACCACATAATTAAACTGTGTTTTCTGAAAATTTCTAGGAAATTGGGTATGTTCAGAGGTTAATTGGAATCATGTACGTAGGTGCCTCTTCCCTTAAAATCTGTATAAATTGGGATGCAGAGTTTGGGATAAGGTGCAATTATGACATCTTGATAGAAGAATGTGGGTTGAAGGTGTAATTAGCAAGCTTTATTGATTCCACCTCCATGTTCTCCTGTCAGTGAGCAAGGAAAAGGCCCAGGCAGTAATAAAGTCAGGCCCTCTGAGCCCAGCATGCCTCATGAACGCACGCTCCTGCAGGGGTCAGAAGGGGGGGTTTTCCTTTCCCCCTCCATTCCTATGGAACATCATGAAAACTTCAGGTACCTTTCTCTTTTGTCTTCAGCAATACAAAGGAAGAAGGAAATGGAGGTCAGGTACCATGGCAGTCCCAAACCATCCATTCCTCCAAACATCACTATTATACTTGGGAGCTGTAATAAGATATAGAGACAAGTACATACAGTGTTCTTTTTCATGTTTCTAACACCCAAGTTGGAGAAACAGTCACAGAATAAAATAGAGTAAAAGAGTCCCCACGTTCTATCATAGAAATCTAAGATAAATACAACAGGAGGTACGTTACCAGGAAACATTAAATAAAGCTATGCAAACTGGGTGACTTTGAGAGGAAACTTGAAAATGAGTGTGAATCTAAAGGAACTTGAAATAAGGAACTAGAAGGGACTCCAGAAGGCTGCCCAGTCAGGTTTCTATGAGGAGGAAAATCTTCTGTGTGTTGTCTAATCCAGTATGTGACTACTGATCTCTCGTATGTGACACATATGCCTGAGGACCCCAAATGCTACATTTTATTTAATCTTAATTACTTTTAAATTATATATATATATATATACATATATATATATAGTGGTTACATACTTGGCAGTGGGGCATTCTACACGCACACACACACACACTATTTGCAAAAGCACAGAAATCTAAAAGCAATACTCAATGAAGTTGTCTCTGAAAACAGAGCTTTAACAAGGCTAGCTGAGGGTTAGAGATATGGCTCAGTCAGTGAAGTGCTTATCATGCAGGCATTAGGATTAATTAGGATCCTTAACTAGCAAGTAAATTCTAGACAAAGTAGTGCACATCTGTAACCCCAACACCAGGGAATAAAAGGAAAGGCAGACCCATGGAGCTTGATGGCCAGTCAGTACAGCTGAACTGGAGAGTATTAGATTCCAGGAGAGACCTTTTCTCAAGATACATGGTGGAAAGTTATTGAATGAAGACATCATTATCTGTCCCATATATGCATAGACACATAACGCAACCACAATCACTCCCATTGATATTTCTCCCAATATTTTAGCTCTTAAACCACCATATGACAATGATATATTTGAGTACCTCCTTAGGCTATCAATGTGTTAAGATGGTGACCATGAATTTCTTAATCTAGGGCACAGCTATCTTCATCTCTTATCTTTTCACAGCACCTGGCACCTAAGTGCTCCTTAGTAATAGTAATAATATTAGCCGGGCAGTGGTGGCGCACCCTTTAATCCCAGTACTTGGGAGGCAGAGGCAGGTGGATTTCTGAGTTTGAGGCCAGCCTGGTCTACAGAGTGAGTTCCAGGATAGCCAGGGCTATACAGAAAAAATAAATAAATAAATAAATAAATAAATAAATAAATAATATTTTCTCTTGTAAAGAACAAGAGGAAAGCTTTAGATTAGCATCCTTTCTTCTGCCTTCTAAAGTTATTCTCTCACTTGTCTTGATGATTACGGTGCCTCCAGTTTGGAGAGTACATCAGAGATGTACATTGAAGCTGCAGCAGAAAGTGGAATGAACTTGCCATCTATGGAACATTTGAAACATTATCCCAGGAGACACCTTAGAGATAGACTGCTCTGGACTGACTCAGACCCCAGCCTGCCACTTTACAGTATGGTGCTTGTTGGCAAGACATGGAAGCATTCTCTCAGATGAAGCTAATTTTATTTACAGAATTACCTAAGAAGTCGACAGAGTAACATATGAAGAATTAGCTTCATTCCTAATTTGTGGTAAATGCCATTTGTCAAGGACCCATTGATGGGTATTATATAACTCCAAAGCTCTTTAAGGTATGCTATTTGGGCACAGTTTTCTTTTTTTCCTGAGTCATACTTACAGAAAGCCATACTTGCTAATATTTATTTAGATGAACTGTGTGTGGGCACTTCCTTCACACTACCTTAGTCTTATATTAATCTGTCAAGGTGGGTACTGGAATTTCCACCTTATAAATAACATGACATTATCTCACTCACTTGAGGTTGTACCTGAAGGAACTAAGATGCAAATCCTGATGGCGTGCCATTAAAGCCTCAGAGCTAAATGAAACAATCAGACACACTTGAACTCGCCCAAGAACAGCGTGTGTGATTAAAATAAAAGCAGGGCAAGTATTCAAGAGTGAGCAATAAGTGTTATGAGGTGAGTAGGAATGGAGATGATGCAAACAACAAAGGAGTGTGGCAGACAATGTCACCTGCCCTCTGCAGCTTCTACATGACAGCTCTACCTCTAGGTTCTAATGGCTCCAAACCTAAACTGTACACCTTTAGTTGCAGCAGAAGTAAATATAACATATTTGGACACACCCACACTTTCGCACATAACGAGGAGCAACTGTACTACACAGAATCAACTGAGAACCAGGGCTCCTCTCTGCCTGGCTTTCAACCTTACAATTGCCATCCAGCTATATTTTAGTCCAAGCATATTACTAGGCCTCAGCCTTATGCAATTTCCTTTAAGGATGGCTTCCTTGGCATCATTAATCCATACATTCTGGCTGAGCATGCTCCTGCTGTAGTTCCTTAACACGCCCCCCGTCCCCCGCCTGCCCCCCCCCGCCCCCGCTCCATTGCACCAGCAAAGAGACTTGTCTTCTATGACACTCTCTTTCTGAGTAGGAACAACTTAGGCATTCGTTCCAGTGCTCTCTCCACTTGGCGCATTCGTCTTTCTTGTAATTAGAAAGGTTATTGCTGCTATTTTTTATGCTCTGCAGAGATACTCAGTACCATCCCTGCATGGTAATCAGTCTCTGGAAAGAGCTCCATAAGCAAAGTGCTGCCGTGGCCTTGCTAGAGAACTGCAATGCAGCAAGTGAATGTGAATAAGCCCAGCCAGCACTGATGGATTTCCTTTGTGGAAGCAGGGATGCATGCCAAGAGGCAGCTCAAGACCTGCTGGGATGTTTCAGACTCCCAGGTTGGTTCTACGTGAGTATCGTCATAGGCAGGATGATGGATAGTTTGACCTTCACAGCAGAGTGGTCCTGTCTTCATGAAGCATGCCCCAGAGTAACAAAGAAAGCCCTCTTGAGTCTGTGCTCTATGGGCGCAGGGCCTGGAAGGACTTCATGAATCAGAGAGGATTTGTACATAAGCTCTCAAAAAGAAGAAAAAGGTGTTTTCAGTCTATCTGTGTTGTATCTGTCCAATAAGAACCTCCGAGTGGTAGCAATGTAATTTTGAAACATCTATGCTCTGTGTACACAGACAATTATCCTGTAAAAAAAAAAATGAAGACATAAGACACTTTCTTTCTCTTTTTCAAGTCAAAATTGACTTTCTGTTTAAGTGGGATCAGGCCCTTGCAATCCACTGTGCTTGAACACAGTGAACAGTTTCTCCTTCTTGAGTCACTGTTATGAGCTTAATTCATGGCCTGCATGCAGTGGGCATGCTAACCAGCTGGATAGTACCCTTGATAATGACTCAGAGAGACACATGGAATGATCCTCCTGCAGTGAAGCTGAGTAATGCAGCCACAGTTGGCGTAGATGTGCAATGGCTGGCAGCCATCTTTTAAATAGCTCTGACTGATTGACACATTGAAAATGTTTTAGGACAAAACATGCTTCATGACAAGGTTGGTATCTCACTGAGGCTTTATTTTATTGGCCCATCAAAAGCAATAGACTAATGTGAAGAAGTGTGGCTTATGGAACCTCCAGAGAGCCCCTTTCTTGAGTTGATGCCAATGAAAAACTATTAAAATGAGAAAGATTAGAAAACTGGACATGACGGAGCCTTCCAGTCTGGATAGCACCTCTGTGTTCTCCTCTGGCCTTCTCACTGTACCCATTGGTCTCTTGGGACCTGGATTTGTCTTCTACTGTTTCTTGAAGATCAAGCTTATTTTAAAAGTTTCTTTCCATAAATTTTATTTTTGCTTATGTCCATATGCTTTCTATTTCAAGAGCAATTGGAAAGCAAATTCTCTCTCTCTTTCTTCCTTGTTGGTGTACTGTTTGGAGATACTTTATTGGGTTCTACTATCCACCACCCTTCTAACCCTTATTCCACCCCAATCCCTTCTAAGCCTCCAGCATTAGACAGGAGAGAAAGAAGTGTGACCCTCCCCCAGCCAGGAGCTGGCTGCCTCAGACCTTGGCTTGCCACAAGCAGTGGGCCCACCTGGGGCGAGGCTTCCTGACTTAAACAAAGCCCTTTTTGTTCCTGCCACTTCTCTGCCTCAAGGTTTCTGCTTACAGCTACGCCCTGGCCCTGCAGAATTGCTTGGAGTACATTCGAGATGAGACCGGGCATTCAGATGCCAATTTGGCCACGGGATAATACATGGCAGACTGTAAGCAGAACCATGCCTTGGTCCCATTTTTTATTCCCTCTCGCTAACCGGTTTCCTTTATTCTTTTTAGGCTTCTACTCTTCTTCTAGAAGACCTGATCGTATGCAGCTGCAGGTGGCTGCAACAATGAAGATTAGAGGGGAGAGGGGCAAAGACCTCTTTAGACTACTTCTTGATGATTAGGGGCTGCAGACTCCTTGGGGCAAATTCAATCTCCATCATCATGATATCTCCAACCAGCTATCCAGCAAAGCAGCCACCCAGCAATATTAAATGAGGAAGCAGCACAGGGACCAGCAGCAGGAACCAGCAGAAGCAGAAGCAGGAGCAGCAGCAGTCGAAGCAGGGCGAAATAGGCTCTCTTGGGACTCTCAGATTTATACCCTCTCAGGAGTCCCCAAAATTCCAAACATAAACTATCTAAAGCTGCCAATAATCATCACCCCTCCTAGAACATGAGGCAATCACTGTAAGCTGCTGTGGAAAATCTAAAGCAACCCCATATCTCACAACTGGGATTAAAACAAAAATATGTTAAATTCGGCATGGGTGCCCCATTCTCGAAGAAACAGGGATGGAGATCGCTGCAATTAGTATGAGGTTTTTATTGAACCAGTATACTGGGGTTATCCTGCATTTGGAGCAAAGGCGACCCTCAGGAACAAAAGCACACCCTTTTTATACCTTCCCAGTACATAGGTTTACAGCACGAGTTGGTTATCTCTCATTGGTAGAGCCCATTGTCTTTTGTTTCCATTGACCTCTGTGCTTCAGGTGAGGAGGAGATACCAATTGCACATAGGAGAGGTGGGGGGAGATCCACCCCTTACTGGGGACATTTCCTGGAACCAGGCATTACTCCCCGCAATTAGGGAATCTCCTGGGGACTGATGTTTGCTCGGTAAACCTTCTGAAGCTCTGTCTTTAGGCTTAATGGACATTCCTTGCTCCTTGGTATTTTTATGAGGTGTCCCTATTTGCTCAGTTCTTACAAATGTAACTTGGCTTTTTTCTCCATTAATTTATTTATCCACTTTACATTCTGATCACAGCCTCCCTCTCTACCCTGCCCCCTCTTTCATGACCCATTCTTCCATCCCCACTTCCTTTTACCTCTGAGAAGGGGGAGTTCTTCACTGGGTACCAACCTACCCTGGTACCTCAAGTCACTGCAGGACTAGTTACATCCTCTCCCACTGAGCCCCAGCTCCAGTTGTTGGAGGACCTGTATGAAGATTAAGTTGTACATCTGCTACATATATGTAGGGGACCTATGTCCAGCCCTTGTATGCTCAACAGGGTTTGTAACAAAACCAAACTTCTCACTTTCCCTTTCCCCCTTCAGTATATATACATATGTGTATGTGTATATGCATGTATACCTATATGCATATATTTGTGTATATATATATGCATATATATACAGAAGAGACAGTGATACAAATGTATATATATATGAATGAAGACATCTGACATCATTATCTGTCCCACATATGCATACACACATACAGTACCCACAATCACTCCCATTGATATTTCTCCCAATATTCTTTAAGCTGTTAAACCACCTGTGACAATGTGCAATATATATACATGCATATACATATATACATATACATATACATATACATACATATATATACATATACATATACATATATATATATATCAGTACTTTTCCTCCAGTTTTATGATTCTGATTATTCTACCACTGTAATTTTAGACTGGTAAGATTGTTTTGAATTAGCTGATTGGAGATTGCTTATGATGTATGTATATGATATAAAAATAGTTAATCAATTCAGAGAAAATATTGCAGCTAGTTAGTTTTATTGTGTAAAACAAAAAAAATGGATCACATTTTACATTTCAATTAACTGCTTAATGTCATAAAATAATTGAAAAATTTTTAAAAAGTCCATTTCTTGGTCCTGCATTGTGCTTCAAAAGAGGTCAAATAAGCCTGTCTGAAGAGAACCTGAGTTCCCTGAAGATTCACACAAAGATGCAGGTGATATGCTATGTGATGGCACTCCTGCTTTCATTAATAGATTCCTGTGAGAGATTTGTCTCCAGGGAAGCCTCTGAAGAGAAAAAAATGAGTTTTCTTAGAATGACTAGGGTAGGCATATTCTCTGATATGACACTGTAAAAGTCAGGTTAGGAAATCCCTCCCATCTTGCCCTCCCTCTTCTTCTCTCCAACTGGTCCCTCCTTTCATGTGCATGTGCGTGTGTGTGTGTGTGTGTGTGTGTGTGTGTGTGTGTGTGTAGGTACACTCATATACCAGGGGACAGAGAGTAACAATGAGGATCTTTTTCAGTCACTTTACCTGGTAACCTAGAATAAAGTCTGTCACTGAATGTGGAAATTGATAGAATCATCTAGATTGAGTAACTAATACACTCCAGGAATCTGTTTCTTCTCTGCTCTCCAGTTATAGACCATCTACGAGTATGGCTTTTACACCTTTGCTGGGTGACTGAATTCAGATCCATATGATCAAAGAGCAAGCATTTTACTGACTGAACAATATACTTCTTAGCTCCTAATATTTTTTAATCCTAATCATAAAGTATAGTTTATGGTTTCTATATTTACTTAATGGTTCTTCTCTCTCTCTCTCTCTCTCTCTCTCTCTCTCTCTCTCTCTCTCTCTCTTTCTCTGTCTTTGAGGCATGTCTCTCTCTATCCAGGCTAGCCTGGAAGCCACTATGTAAACTAGATTAACACTTGAAGTTGTGGCAACCCTCTTGCCTCTGCTTTCAAGGTATTGGGGTACACAAGTTTGCCTCAACATCTAGTCTAAAATCTTGGAAATTGATCCTGGAAACAACCTAGAGCCTGTGGGTGTTAAGCCAGCACATATTGGCTAACCTAAACCAGAGCCTCAACAATTACTTCCTGAGCGTCTACTGTGTACTATGTAATACAGAGTTGAACAAGATGTTCCCTCTACCTTCAAGGTTCTACTAGCAAATTAAGCGGGTCCTTATATGTTCATTAAATGTAGATGCACAGAAGAATTCTAAAGTTCTAGGAGCTCAAACTCCTTTGGAGCAATATAAAAATTCTGGAAATATTCAGTGTCCACAGCCAAGATCTGAACCATTAGAGTTACAGGAGATCAAAGGGCATCCATGCTGGGGAAAGGGAGCTCATTGGAGTCACAGGGCCTAAGTCAGTCTTTGAAGGCAGTGCTATTTGGACCAAGAACTAAGGAAAGGCCACTGAAGAAATTCATTCTCTTCATTCTTTGAAAATTTCACGCATGTGTATAATGATTTTTGGTCATCTGCACATCCTATTATGCCCTGTTATCCTCTGACTTTGATGTCGTGTGTGTGTGTGTGTGTGTGTGTGTGTGTGTGTGTGTGTGTGTGTG
>NW_022196906.1:46504260-46504576 GCF_008632895.1 Mastomys coucha | reverse complement strand
TATATATATATATATATATATATATATATATATATATATATGTATATATATATATATGAGGGGGGTGGCTTGGTGGGTTAAATGTAGTTCTCTACATGGAGATGAGTTTATTTCCTAGTCAATGGACAACTTGTTGATGGCTACACCACTGAAGAAAATATATGTGGGATATGTTTTTCTAGCTGGGTTGCTTCATCTGGCCTCAATGGGAGAGGATTCTTGTAGCCTAGCAGAGACTTAAAGTGCCAGGGTAGGGGATACCCAGGGGGGCCACACCTGCTTGGAGGAGAATGGGAAGGGGGGATGGGGAGAGGAT
>NW_022196906.1:46484571-46504204 GCF_008632895.1 Mastomys coucha | reverse complement strand
GCAGGATGTAAAGTGAGTAAGTAAAAAATAAAATAGTTAAAAACAAAAGACAAACAATCAAACCCCTCTCGCAGCAAACACTAACTGGGAAAGGCCAGTGTGAGGTTAAGAGACTGCAAGGTCAAGAGGACTACATCAGAAAGGAGTATTGTGTGTTTTGTTTTGAAGACAGAAGAGGCATTAGTGGGCTGAAATGTAGGAGCAAAATGTAAGGTGAGGCTCCATGACATTCATCAGAATTTGGACATGGTTCATTGGTTGTGGGTACCAACTCAATCTGACTCTGAAGAAGGCTGTATGGAAGGCTTGTTTTGTTTTTAATTGCTTTGGGATTTCCATTATTATTTCCTTACTGTAATGGTGTCATACTAAAATATAAAACGCATTAAAAATTAAAGCAAGTATATATACCTAATTACAAAAGATTGCGATGAGGGAAATAGCTTAACAATGGTTGGAGAGATGGAGATTGAGAATCCACTAGACATTAATTATGAATTTCTCTAGAGAGATTGTGGAGAGCCGGTTGATTTAATTCCATTCCTTCACGTGTTTCACATAAGTTCTGGATTCCTCTCCACAGGTGAACTGCTCTACCCAAAAGAACAACCAAAATGAAATGTTGAAGATTTGAATTTCCTGAAATCAAAAGGTAGATCACTTTTATCTTTTCTCTTCCATATAAGTCTACAGCAGCCGACGTTTATAAATCACTTTAGTAGTAAAATCGTTTTCAGTCAGGCTGAGACATTTTTGTGAGTGTCATTTCATGGTGGCTAGAAAAATATTTACTTTTTACCCTGTTTTTCAAATCCATTGTTCTACTTTCTTATTTAATTCTGGTGTGTTGCAGACACTTTAAATAGTAAAAAGCTTCATTAAAGTCAACATGGCAGAACTGTGCTATATGACTTTGCTTGCTGGTTGGTTGTCATGATACTATTATTAATAGTAGCAACTTGTAACTTAAAATCTACCAAGCAACAGCTGTTCCAAGAATTTTACATGCATTACCTCATTTAACTTTAATAGCAATCCTATAAGTCATTAATCTCACAGGGAAAGACTACAATAGAGACTGCTGTAGGATAGGCTGTCCTCACTTTACTTGATAGTGTCTACTGTGAGCAAGCTGAAACATGAAGAGCAGTCTTCCAAATAAATGGGAAATGTTTTTATCAAGATAAAACAATTCTGTAACAGTTACAAGTGTATAGGTGAATGAAAATTTGTAAACTAGATAATTATTAAGTAGAGTTTAAGAAAATTAAAGTAGTGTATTTCTTTGCCCTTAAAATAGAATAATTGGGGGGGGATGACTAGAAAAATGGCTCAGGGGTTAAGAACTTGTCTGCTCTTGCAGAGGACTTAGGTTCAGTTCCCAGCACCCATACATTTCCTCATAACCTCTGTGTCTCCAGTTCCAGGGGATCCAATGTCTTCTTCTGCACTCCTCAGGCACAAGACACATGTGTGGTCCCTATCCATACATGTGTGCAAACATTATGCATATTAAGTAAAAATAAATGAACCTTTTAAAAGGTTATTGATAGTAGTTTGAGCAGTGATTGTTTCCTTATCACATAATTTATGATATAGACTGTGGATGATGGCACAGAGTTCTGTGCCATGGGGAAGTCTTTTTTTTTTTTTTAATTTGTGTTTCCATGATCTTCTACTGTCTCATCTTTTACTCATTTAATGTTGCAAAATGTCATTCTGATCCCTTTAATGATGACCTCATTCTTTCTGGGACATTGTAGTCTTGACCACTTTCTTCATTTTCTGTCCACAAGTTCACCTTCATGAAGCCTTCCAGTACGTCTAGATTCTCTCTTGAATGATGTCAACATTAACATCCCCATAGTTGAGACTCTTTTATCAATAATTTCAATTATTTACTGTTAGAATTTTACCCTACTTGTCTCACTTTTTTATGGTTAACTCACTCTCTTAATTTTTCTAGTTTGGAAGATGTCTTTCAGAGTTATCAGGAGATAAGGAGACAACACAGTGTTGTCCTTCACTATCTCTGCCTGAACTGAGCAACACATACCATGACCAACCACAGTAGTCTTTGAAAGTCATGATAAATTGGCTTGGTCACTGATCATTCATAATGCTCATCTGTTAATTGGCTGCTGATTTGTGGACTAAGGATCTGGTTGTAAAATTTGTGCTTTATGGAATTATTCACAGTTAATATATGTGATGGCTGATATTTGAACCATACTGTTGGAAGTTTAATTATTTAGCAAAATTATAGCCACTGAGTTCCCTGCATGCCAGAACCCATCCCAGGAGAGGTTGTCTGCAATTGCTTATGTCAATGCAAAAACAGTCACAAGATTTGAATTCAAGCCTGTTTAACTTGCAAGTTTATGTTGAGATTATTCTTTGCAATTGATTTAGAGATGAGTGTCTCCCCAGAGGTAGGTGTTTTCTTGCTCCTGGTGGAAGTATGGGTAGAGTAGAGACAAGAGAAAGAAGAATAAATGAAGGAGAGTTAGGGCAATAATGGAGGGAGAGCAGGAAATGGAGCATCAGAGAAAAGGCAAGAGGGAAAGAAAGAAGATGCTACAACAAGCAAACCGTAGCAAAGGGGTATGAAGGGGATGTAGGGAAAGAAGGAGTCAGGGAAGAGGTGAGAACAGGGCTTCCAAATGGAGTGCCCAGTGGTCACTGAGAGCCAGTGTAGCTGTCCCCAAAGTGACTCTGCTTTCCCGATTGCCTGAATTATGCCCTCCACAAAAAAGAATGCCGTATCTATTTTTTATTTTTTCCCCCTGAAAACTACCTGTTTCAATGATGCATATTTTATGAGATTCCAAATTATAACCCTGCCAGCGGGGCATTTAAGATGATCTTGAGTTCTTTAATAATTGATATAAGAGTAAGATTGCATAATGTGAAATTATCATTTCACTCCTTTGCTAAAATAAATTCCACATGATTAAAAAAGGCCAATGTGGTGTTCTAATCAAATAAAACCAATATAACATGGTCTTATAAAGTTATATCCATCTTCCGAAGAATGAAAAAAACTTATAAGAAATCAACAGATTCAATTACATAAATATTTAATGCTAAAGCATTATAATAAAAGTAACATAAATACATATGAAAAATAATTAAAAATAAGCTCTAAGAACTTTGCATCCAATTACAGAAATTGAAAAGGCAGATATCTAGACCTAAAGGATAAAAAAAGCAAAGGCCATAGTAAGATAAGCCAAGTACAGTCAATAGTTACTAAGTAAACAGCTCAGAACATTCTCTATAACTACTTAAAAACTAGTTGTAGCAGAGTAATATTAACAAATACCTTAAATGAAAATCTTTGATTGTATTCACAATATTTTAAACTGTTATATGACACACTAGCACACGTTTAAGAGGAGTCAATCCTCTTTAAAAGGTAATTTTGCATAACTTGGTGAGATTTTTTTTAAATGTTCATATTATTAACAGGAACATTATTCATAAGAAAATTCTAAGTAATGAATATATTATGTAACTAAACATAGGTATGGATATTTCCATGATAATATTAGGTATGAGATGAGAGTAAAGTGTACAGATATGGCATGAACATAAAAATAAAGGTATTCATAATAAAATAATGGAATAAAACTGAGAAGCAGTGATCTGGGGGAAGAAGGAAAGGGTACTAGGGGGAGGGGAGGGAAGGGAGGTTGCCGATGGTATGTGTTGCATGAGAGAAGAATAAATAAAAAGAATAAGAAAAATAATGGATCTGGGGAGAGAAAAAAGAAAAAAAGAAAAAAAGAAAATACAAAATTGTGCAAGTGTCGTTCTATATATTCTAAGCACACTTGTCATTGTGAATTTGGAGATGGCATTTATGTAAGCCCAGAAATGCAAACCAAATAACAATATGGCAAATGAATAGTTGGAGCTCATTAAAATTTAGATTTTCATTCCTTTTAAATATGTGCACGGGGTCTGTAATTTCTTTGTTCCATGCATTCAAAACTGGTGATTTTTGACATCATGCACACTGGTGAGATCCGTCAGGTAGAAGCTGACACTTTTCTCTTACTGAGTAACACACTATTCTCTTACTTGGTAAAAGAGTCACAGACATGATCCGGCTAATTCTGTTTGTAAAGGTAAACATATAGCCACAGCACACAATCAGTAATGAAAGTTTGTTTTTCTTCTACCTTAGCCAAGGAGTGTGAAATATTACAAGCTGCCTTAGAACGCTGACGGATCTCAAGAATTTCTATTTCTTAAAACTTCCCAAAAAAGACTCAATATGAAAATACCCCTAAACAAATCTCTTTTGAGTGACCACAGCTGAGCCATTTGAAGCCTCCACTCTGTGTAACTTAGTCATTGCCAACAGATATATTCTATTTTGCCTCAAATTAAACTCAGCTAGCAATAACCAATCAAATTATTTCCTCTGGATAATTATATAAGTACCAAATAAAGGTGGTTCTATAGCTCAAAGGTACAGTGCCCTGGTCTCCCACTTGCTGACTTAGTAATTAAAAGCAATGAAATGCATGGAGCTACTGCATAAAAATATCCTGAGACATATTACATTTGCAATCAGTTGTTTTTTATTACCCCCGGTGCCTTAGAGTTTCATGTTATTAATGCCAATATATTTTCGTGGCTTGATTCAGTGAGGATGTATTCCAATGAATGTTTCATGCTCAGTTGTGAGGATAATAGAAAAATTGATGGACAAAAAAAAAAAAAAAAAAAAAAAAAAAAAAGATGCCGTGTTGTTCTGTTCTGATCCAACTCACAGTAGCTACAAGTTATTATCCGAGCAGTTCTTCCTCCTGCACAGTGCCAAGCAGCTGACATTTTGCACTCTTGTATGGTGTCTGCTCTAGGATGCAAGCAGAGCTTTAGGGGTAGGATGCATGAGCTCAGTCATGGAGGGCCTGAAGTGGGGCTAGCCCACTACAGCAGGAGCAGGATGGAAAGGTAACATCCTGCCACCATGGGAAGAGGGGTACAGTGTCTTCTACAGCGACAATGAAGTTCTCACCCTGAACAAATATCTCAGAAGCAAAGCACAGGCAAGAAGCTGAAACCTGGATTATGGGCTGCCCAGCTGGAAGGCAATCAATCGCCTTGAAAGGTAGAGTGTGTCATGCTACAGATTGTAAAAATGTTCAATGAAAGCATAGACATGGTGACTGGGCTTGTGCTGGAGAAGATTTCCCAAAGGTGGTGAAAATAACAAGAGGACTTAAGAAGAAGAACTGGAGGAAGGAACAGCCCCAGGCAGAGATGACACAGCACAGGTCCTTCGTGCCATGGCACATAAAACAGGCACATTCTCCACACATATGGACACTATCCAAGGGCGTGTGGAGAAGGCACCTAATGCATAAATATTTGATAAGTGTCATGATAAAAATAGCCAAGCAGAGTTGGCAGGGGGCAGGGGAACAGAAATTTTAAAGTGGTGCAGGATAGTGCTCAGAAACATACATTCGAATTAAGTAAGGGAGTAAAACATACGCGTTGACTTAAGTCATTAATGGAATTACATATGCAGACTCTCCATGCTGAAATATTCTGGGTGGTGCTGCATCCTTTGCATGGCTTGGGTCCAGAAGCAATGAGAGAAGGAAGAAATAATAGAGACACAGAAAATCTGGGATTATGTGGAATGGGCTCTCAAATGGGGACTCCATAGCAGTCCCAGATCATCTACACTTATCATATACAAGTGAACAAGGAACTAGGGTTATTGCATGCGGAAAACCAAGGAGATGGGGTTATTATATACAGGTGAGCAAGGAGGCAAGCTTAACTAACCTTGGAAGGTGCAGTTTCTGTAGGAAAACAGTCTAGAGACAGTAAACATGGGCTTGCAGATAGGGAGAAAGCCTTGGTATAGGCATTTCCTGTACACACTACCAACATTTGCACTCAGACCAGAGTGAGGCTTTGCCATCATTCTGAGCCTCACCTGGTGAAGGCTTTGCCACTCATCGAACAGAGGCGTTGGTCCTTGACATGGCTTGACAAGGCCCATGTCAACAACACACATTCACATAGGACTTCACTTGCTCCCTATATAGGTTGGAGGCGTTGGAGAGATGGCTCAGTGGTTGAGTGATTATTTACTACTTTTTTCAGAGGACCTGAGTTCAATTCCCAGTACTCATGTTGGTAGTTGACATTTATTTAGCATCCACACAGAGAAACATACACACAAAAATTTTAATATTAAAAATATATTTTTAACTAAGGTAAAAGAGATGCCTAAGTGGTTAAGGCAACATAAATGCAAAATGGGTAGCTTGCTTATAACTTTAGCCTCAGGAAGACAAGATAAGGGAACTATCTAGTGCCTGTAGACTTTATACTGGGGGCAGGGGGCGGCGCAAACAAATTCTGAACTCTCACTAGACAGCTAGCTTAGCTGAAAAGGGCAACATTGAATTTCTGTGAGAGATTGTGTCTCAGGACAATAAGGCAGAGAGTGCTAGAGAAAGACACCCATCATCCCATCATCCTCTGGCCTCTAAATGTATACATATCATACAGGTGGGCACACACATACACACACACACACACACACACACACACACACACACACACCAGATCCAATAAAGGAGATATCTGAAGACTGAGCCCTCACTTAACTCCTGTGTCACCCAGAATTTGGAAAGAGAAAAGGGATTCCACAGAGACATGTGGAATGAGTGAGCAGTGATGGCAGATGTAAGCACACAGAGGTTCTGTTATAGAAACCAAGGAAAGGACGAGCTTCTGCACAGAGGACATTTGCCATGTGTGGTGCACGGGGTTGGCCATTAGACCTCCCAACACTGAGGCTGTGATAAGCATTGCAATGGTGTATGTGGCAAAGGCAAAAGCTTTCATGATCTGCAACTAGGAAGATTAGAAGTAGACACAATTAATGTGGGCAATTTGATGAAAAGGGCAACAACAAAGGATAAAGAGATGAATAGCCAGAAGAATTGTTTGGTCTACAGTGAAAACTCCGTTTCTATGAAGCTAGTTATTTTCACAATACTTTCTTGTTGATAGAAGGATAGATGGAGAACATGTCCTGGGAAGTTAATGGTCCTGAAGATGAGAGGGATAGAAGAAGAAAACCCTTGAGAAATGAAAGGGAATGGAAGGACATGGAGAGACAAATGGACCATAGATAGATCCTTCTTCCACACAGCGGTGGGGGAGAAAGAGCAACATGGACCAGGGTAGATTAGACTGCCAACCAGAGCGAGCAAGCACTATTGTTGAATGGATGAATGCCACCATCAGCTTAATCAGCTGAGAAGTTGAGAAATCCTGCTCTTACATGATCATGACTTGGGTTATGTTATAGGTAGAAGTGAAAGAATTATTCAGTCTCCTAACACAGCAGCTTTAAATAACAGTAATGTATGTGCCCAACTTTACACTAAACATTTTACATGGGTTCATCTGCTTTTTAAAATTGTAACAATAAAAATGAGTATTATAAAAGTTGTTTGATATAAAACAATCAATTGAACAGTCTTATGTAGATGCTTGTCTGCAACAATACTGAAAATATATACATTTTTCTCAATATAAATTTTAAATAACTCCAAACATATGAGCTGTATATTTTAAAATAATACATCACTACTAGTTTTTTTAAATGAACATAAATAAAGTCTTTTTTTTGCTTGTTTGTTTGTTTGTTTTGTTTTTAGTAGAGCTTAAAATCTTTGGATTGTACTATAGCACAAGCCAAAAATAAGAACAATTTTTAGACATTGAAGTTCATTGTAAAAAGGCTTCACTTCAATGACCCTCACACAACTAAAGCATTTTACCTCCATAGTATTTAAGCTGAGAGTTGACACTTCTGCTGTACCAAAGAATGAACTGTAGGCAGGATTTTTGGATACAGACTTCCTGCTATGGTCAAAGCTATTTGACTTGAGTGAATGTCTTCATTCTCAGCCCACAGAGAACAGGTTACATTCATTTACGAAATGGTGTGTGTATTAAGATGGTCTATCTGTGAAGTTATTCACCAACTGTTTCAGTGAACAATGATTCTGCTTGGAGGGTGGCAAAGACATTAGATGAGGGTAAGAATCTGGTGCATTGGCTGTGATGATTTTGAAAAGCATTCATCTCAGAGAAAGAGTAACTTAATAAAGTCCTCTTCTTCAAAATTGATGCAATAGTTGCAAGCATCAAGGAAAGCTTCATTCTTTGTTGTTCTCTTACAAGCCACCTCCCAAGTTAATTGTTTATGTTTCTTTTGGCTGTATAAATAATTTTGAAATATGTAAGCTGTTCTGAAAACCATAGTATAGTGTAAAAACATCAAATAAAAATCCTACTAATAGAGAGGCTGAGACAGGAGAAGTATGACTTCAAGACCATTATGTGGTACACGGCAAGACACTGTCAGGTACAAACAGAGAGTATATATGGATTATACAATATTGGACGTAATTTCTCCAATTACCAAATTAGAGAGACCACCAGATGGATAGCCAACAAATTTCCAATTCCTCATGCTTTTGAATTTGAATTGATTAGGATATGTTGGTAATATTAATTTTCATATTAAGAGATATTAAGAAAAAGTAATTGTTACTTCCTGTTATTTTTGTTGTTACAGGTGGAATAATGTTTGTGTGGGTTTGTTGAAAGATTACCTTCTTGCTTCTTCTAAGGTGTAGTTTTGCTCCTTATGTTTTTGTTTTCCACGTATTATCCTTTGTAGGGCTGGATTTGTAGAAAGATATTGTGTAAATTTGGTTTTATCATGGAATATCTTGTTTTCTCCATCTATGGTTAATTGAGAGTTTTGCTGGGTATAGTAGCCTGGGTTGGCATTTGTGTTCTCTTAGAGTCTGTATGACATCTGCCCAGGATCTTCTAGCTTTCATAGTCTCTGGTGAGAAGTTTGGTGTAATTCTGATAGGCCTGCCTTTATATGTTACTTGACCTTTTTCCCTTACTGCTTTTAAAATTCTTTCTTTGTTTAGTGCATTTGGTGTTTTTATTATTATGTGATGGGAGGAATTTCTTTTCTGGTCCAATCTATTTGGAGTTCTGTAGGCTTCTTGTATGTTCATGGGCATCTCTTTCTTTAGGTTAGGGAAGTTTTCTTCTATAATTTTGTTGAAGTTATTTACTGGGCCTTTAAGTTGGAAGTCTTCACTCTCTTCTATACCTATTATCCTTAGGTTTGGTCTTCTCATTATATCCTGGATTTCCTGGATGTTTTGGGTTAGGACCTTTTTGGTTTTTTGCATTTTCTTTGACTGTTGTGTCAATGTTTTCTATGGTGTCTTCTGCCCCTGAGATTCTCTCTTCTATCTCTTGTATTCTGTTGGTGATGCTTGCATCTATGACTCCTGATTTCTTTCCTAGGTTTTCTAGGGTTGTCTCCCTTTGTGATTTCTTTATTGTTTCTATTTGCATTTTTAGATCCTGGATGGTTTTGTTCATTTCCTTCACATGTCTGATTGTGTTTTCTTGTAATTCTTTAAGGGCTCTACCTATTTACCTGCATTCTCCTGTATTTCTTTAAGGTAGTTATTTATGATCTTCTTAAAGTTCTCCATCATTGTCATGAGAAGTGACTTTAGATCCAAGTCTTGCTTTTCCAGTATAATGGTATATCTAGGATTTGCTATGGTGAGAGAATTGGGTTCTGATGATGCCAAGTAACCTTGCTTTCTGTTGCTTATTTTCTTACACTTGCCTCCCACCATCTGGTTGTCTCTAGTACTACCTGCCCTGGCTAAATCTGACCGGGGACTGTCCTTCCTGTGATCCTGATTGTGTCAGAACTCCTCAGAGTCAAGATGTCTCTGTGTTCCTGTGATTCTGTGATTCTGTGCCCGTTAGAACGCCTGGGAGTAGAGCTTCCTCTGGGACTTGCTGCAGAGTTTGTGTTCAAGGTCTGCCCAGGGCACTGGCCCATACAGACTGGAAGAAACCCGTGCCACTGGTCTGGTGGACTTCCTGTGTACCTGGGTCCCGCTGGTTCCAGTTATTCCTGGGTGTTGGGACAGATGTTATGTCCTCCTCACCTCTGATCCTTTGATCCTGGGTATGTTAGAGTGCCTGGGAGTGGAGTTTTCTCTGGGTATTGTGGGACTGGCTGCAGAATTTGCCCCAAAGGTCTGCTAGGGCACTGGCCCAGGCAGCAGGTTCATCTGCTTAATCCTTATAATGAAGACATAAGTATCACTATTATTATTATCATCATCATCATCATCATCATCATCATTATTATTATCATTTACAAAAGGGGAAAAAAGTTGCTAAGAAGATGAATACCTCTTGATGAATGCCTCAAACTTAAGAACCAATCAAATAGCATAGCTAGGATTTCAACTCAGGGACAAGAGGCAATATTTATAATGACTTACTCTCGTGTCCTGATCAACAACTATTCAAAGTTTAAGAGTCACCCTCTACTGCACAGTTCATAGAAGGCTACAAGGTGTATTAGAATGAAGTCTAACCTAAAGCTGCATAATTTAAGTTTGCCTGTTTCTCCATACATAGTGAACTCGATGTGTAAGTGCAGTCACCGTGGTAGTTTGAATAGTGAATGCTTGGTCATTAGGGGATGACATTGCATGCGAGGGACTAGGACATGTGGCCTTGAGTATATGTGACCTTGTTGTATCAAGTGTCTCACCAGGGACGGGCTTTGGGGTTTCAAAAGCCCAAGCTAGCCTCAGTGTCTCTCTTTTCCTTCTCCCTGAAGATCCAAATGTAGAACTCTCCCAAAACATGCCTGCCTACGTGTCCCTACCATGCTCCTACCATGTTAATAAACTAAACCTCCAAAATTGTAAGTAAGCTCCAATTAAATGCTTTATCTTCTAAGAATTGTCATGGGTCAAAGTGTCGCTTAGCAGCAATAGAACAGTGACTAAGACAGAAGTCTTCTATTACAACAAGTAGATGAATCTTGGCCAATCACAGTAGAAGGACATCAGTCAATCACAGGCAGCCAATTAACTGTTCAGACCTGGTTCAGACAAGGCAACTACTAAGCAGTTTGCTTAGATGAAGCTATTTCTAAGCTTCAACATTTTACTTTTCTCTGTGGACCCAGAACCTGCTCTTGTAACAAACCAGTACATTCTGAACCATTTCTATTCTAGAATAACAAATAAAAGTCAACCAAGATCTGAGAAACTAGGTTTGCTGTAGTTTTCTCTTTTAACAAATACTGTGGAGATTGTTGATTCTGGAATAATTGGAAAAATGTGTGCGACCTCTAGAAGCCTCATCGTGTCTGATGAAAATTATTTGATCATGCTGACCTGTGACCCTGCTTACCCACTAGGCCTACCCTACCTTCCATGTGTGAACAATTGAATAGTTATACTGTCTAAACTTCCCTTAAATAAGCTACAATACATCTGTCCCTTCAAGCTCCTTGGGAGGCAGTTATCTACAGATCCAGTCAAGCCACTGGGCCCAGTAGGCAAACAAGAGACTAGCATAAACACAGTTGGTCACCCATGTTCAATGTTCTCGACTGTTATATTCTTTTCAGACTTCAATGCAATTAAAGTGAAATCAAATGCTGAGACTAAATGGATGATGAGCAGAATGGAAGTGGCAAATGCCTCACCTAACCCAATGCCATTAAAAGCCACTGTGGCCCCTCTACCTTGCTTTTCACTCCTCAACAACTGTAAAAAAAACACTTATTGGAGGTGGCCTAGCTCCTGGATGCAGGTCAGCACCCTGACTGCCATCCAGTCTTGGGTGATGGAGGAGTATGCCTTATCTGGCTTAGCTACTGAGGCTTTGAAGGTTGCCTGTTGAGGCAGTGCTCATTAATTACCTTGATTTATAAAGTAGACAAGTGAGCCACTGACACTGCTCCCAGCATGTCAAACAGCAGCTTCTGACAGAGTGGATGAGATGTGAAGAAAGGCTGAGCCTCGGATTCCAGGGTGGCAGAGAGAAGAAAGAGGCTTTGGTGAAAGGACATTTTGTTGAAAGGAACAGAAATTGCCTCGAGGCAGCATAGGTAAAAAAGAAGAGCTATTTTAAGGGCGGTCCTTCAGGGCCATCTAAAGAGGAGGAACGAAGTATGTCTGAGCTAAACCAGGGCAGGCTAAAATTCAAAACTCAGAACTCCCCATCTTCTGAGGAATCATGCTGTTATCCCTCATTTTGTAGTGATTGTAAGGGATGAGCCTCGTGCAAACTAGGGCTAAGCAAATCTTGTACCATGAAGTTCCACACCTAGTCCTATATCCTCTGCTTTCTCCAGGTTTCTTTCTATTCTCTTGGGACTGGTTTCTTCTGCTTGCATATACCCCACTTGGAGACAATACTTGGATATTCAACCTGCTCTTTCATCTGTGATCATTCAGCTGGTACAGTTTCAGTGCTGAAGTCCCATCACTGGGAGTCACATTGCATCAGCCAACCTGTAGATGGTTGTTACTGAGGTGGATGGTGTTACACCAACTTCTAGGAAGATGCAGACAAACATGTACTCCCACCCAAGAGGGCAGTAGTGACAGACTAAAGATGTAGTTCCACCTAAGGCCAGCTTTATTGGGTTTACTAACAGGAACATGTACATGAGGTTACTTATAGGAAAATGGGTGACCCACAAATATTCACATCACTAAAAGGTCCTACCCTAGCATGGGTGATGGCTTCCATTAGTTGTGCAGATATAGTTCCCTTTTTAGTTAGCATTCTACACTTAATATACTCTAACACATTCCATGCCTCGTTGGGAAAGAATTCCACACAACTGGGAGTGTGGCACTGAGTGGAGTCTGAGAAAAGAATCCTCACCTTCTCCTATGAGGGGGTGTTAACCTGTGTAATTTTCTTGAATGTCTTTCTTTTATACGTGATTGTAACAGCTCTGATCATGATGCCAATGCCTATGTTATAACCAGAGAACAGTGTTCGACTGGTGGCTATGATTTCTTTTTACCCTGGTCAGTTAATCCAGACAACATAGACAGGATCCCATGGTCTCAGAAGTAGCTATGAGGAGTGGAGACAGTTTGTAATTTGTGAGGTATGTTAAAGCCACACTTGAGAGGCAGCCCAAGCAGTCTCCAAGGTGTTGATCTACCATGGACTCTAACATATCATAAAAATATGTATTTGGAGCCAATAAAGTAAAGCTTCCATACATGATCTCCCACATAAGCTGGGAAATGCAGATGGGTTCTACTGCCACTGATCTAAACGGTGTTGTCAAGAGTGTTACTGGAGCTGTGTGTTCTGTTGAAGCTATTTTGTAAGTTGCTTATAGCAGCTATAGATGTGAACACTCTGACAGCTCTGTGAGGTCAACCTTCAGAGTCAGCAGAATTTAAAAATGTCGTCATGCATGACAGTGAGGTGTTAAAAATGAAAGTAGGGGGAATGTCATTTTCTATATATTTCAAATTCTTTAATATGTCTCCAAGAAAGACACTTCTGTCAGAGAGAATTGCAAAGGAGAGTGGAAAAGAGAACACACACATACAAAGTATTTTTGTACAGTTGTTCTCACAGTATTGACTCTATGAGCAGGGATGATTCAGTGAGTGAAGATTTCAATTTGGAATATATATTAATAGAAAATCAGCTTGTCCTCACCTCCATTCACTGTTTAGGGAATGATAATTTGATAAAGTGCTAAATGGTCTGCCTGTCTAGGTATATGTACTGAGGCTATACAAAACCAGAGCATACGTTAGTGTCCTGTGTTTTATCATCATCTAGAACATTGCTAATGATAGGAAGCCCAAGAAAGCATTATTTTTAATTTCTAGGTTTTAATAGCTGTACTGTCGAGTATTAAACTGCCAATCCCATCCTTATCCAGAAAACTCATAGAAATGAAAAGAAAAAGGGGGACCACTACTGAGAGCTTCCTTTTCCATGGCTAATACTATGATGCTCTAACTAAAGACAAATTTTATGAATGAAAAAGAAATTAACACTATTTATTGAGACTGTGTGACACTTTGTGTCTCTTAATCCTCACATCCCCAATGGTAAACAGGCCGAAAACCATTCCCATGCTATGTGACTGACTTAAGTGGCAGACTTATATTGATATTGCAGATTTACAGTTCCCTCTTTCTTTCTAGAATCTTCTGTATCCCTTACTTAGTAATATACTCTTGCAGTAAATTCCAGTTTCGATTCAAATTGTTAAATTAAGTTGAATGTTGGTAGAGAATGTGCTATGTGCAAAACAGTATCCTAGGCAGAAATAAAAGTATGTGCTCCCACTAATTGGCAGAATCTAAACCACCTGCACGGACAGAAACAGAGTGGCATTGTGGTTACTAATGGCTACGAAGCAAGGAGCATGAGGAAGGTGTTGGTCAAACTATATGAAGTTTAAGGTAAACAAAAGCATAAATAGTAAGTATTTAAAATGGTAACTACAGCAATTAGCTTGAAGCAGTTATTCTATTCTATCTGTATCATGGTATTACTGTGTATCTCATAATCATATCTTACTATACATCAAATTTTTAAGTTAAAGGGAGTATGATAGACATTGCAGGAACCACAATATAGAAAGAGGGTATCACATGATAGAAGTACTTGATAGTAAAGAAAGATTTCCTCTCGTAGACAACTGGGAGAAGGAGTGTGATGATTTGGAGTTAAACAGGGTCACATAGTGTGAAGATAGAGCTATGGGCTCTGGGATGAAGTCCAAGGAAAAAGGTTCCCTTGGGAAAGATACCTGAAAATTGGTGCTCATCTAGCCACCCCTAGAATTGGGTGCAACACAAGAACAACAGATAACAAGCTGGACACCAAGGGAGAGGGCACGAAGAAATTCCAAAGTTGATGAAAGTCAGACATAAGGAATTTTAAGGAATTCCTAGAAATCAGTGGCCTGTCCCTCAGAGCAGACACTTAAAGCTAAATATCAATATATTCTCTATGCTGCAGGAAACAGGGTTCAGGGGAGCTTTGGGGTCCTGGGGCAATACCTCAAAGAAGGCCATCATTTAGTGGGTAAATCCAACAGGGGTGGTGAAGACATTCTATATGCTAATGCTGAGTTTTCTTGTCCAAATGAAAGGCAACATGGGAAGGTATGGAAGCATGTATCAGGTGGAAGTCAGGAGAAGCAAACAAGGAATCTACAGCACTGGTCAGTGATTAGGAATTGTCACTTGCTTTCTGGAAAATCTAGGTAATGGACAGCTTTGTGGCAAATGACACATGCGCATGTGACAAATCTCATTTTCTTCTCGTGAGTCAGCTCTTGTGACTCCAAAACAATGTACATGTAAGTCATTTTAAATTTTGACAGGTACTCCTGTGTGTTTCCAAACAAAATGGGAATTTTTCTCCCTATTGTGAGACTCCAGTCACTAACTCACTTTAAATATTTTCTGAAACCAATTCTTTTCTGTCAGGGAGATGTCTAAATTTCCATCTGGATAGACTGTGGAAATAAAGCTTATAAAATAGCATCATGGGTAACTGGGGCTCTGCAAGGAGTAAGACACGGAGTGAGGGCTGACCACTGTGGTTTGTGCAGAACACAGCTATAAAGATTTTTGTTGTCTACAGTGTCTGTAGAGACAGATCCAGGTCATCCAGTCTGGCTTCAGAGAGAAAGATAAAAAAGCATTACAGGGTCCTACAGCAGAGCCTCATGAAGAAGAACATCCACTCCCCTACTTTGGGCTTTGTACTATTGGGATTCTATGGAATTTTTCAAAAAGTCCAGTCCTTACTAATTGCACTTCACATACTGATGTTTTTGAAATCTCAGAAGCTAAAGTTGGAAACCTTACCCATTATTTTCTGGCTCAGTGATTTTAAAGCAAACCTCTAAGTCTCTTCCATGAGCCTGTTTCCCTATCTATAAGCAGGGCTAAGAAAATCCCATCTGGAAAGCAGAGCTTAAGACTTCTGTGAAAGGCCCTGAGCAAACAGACACACAGTAAATGATACTGATACCATTATTATTGACAAGGGGCTCTTCATGTCTCCAGTTTTCATGGTTGCAATAGACCAATAAAGAGTGCAATAGCCGAAAGAGATGAGGGATTCAATGCTCGTCATTGACCTATTTACTGTAAAGGAGCAGAGCAGTGAGTGAAGACAGAAGCTAGCTGTGGAGTCCAATGACTGACTCACAGAGAACAGAGGAACATAGCCCAGTAACCGCCCATGCTGAGCCATCTTTAAATACACCCTTCCAGGGTGTTACAAAAAGAAGTCAGAGAAAGAAAGAACAAAAGTCATAAACTAAGCTATTGGTCCACAGGGGAGATGAGTTCCCTGTAAACTGAAGGAGATTGAAATACTGAAGCAGTTAAGTATGAGAGTCAGTCAACCAAACAGAATGAATTCTCTAGATGCCTTGGAGGAGCGAATGCATCCACTCCCTAAAGTGAGAATTATGCTGTGCGCATTCTATTCTGCTGAAAAAGTCTCATCATGCCCAGTCTGTTGACATTTGCTCTGTGGTTTTGTATAGCACCCCCTGAGTACCATGAGTGTCTTTCATTATAAATGACTGAATGGGTATGTCAAACTTAAACTCCCCAGGTTTCCCATTGGAGTGAGTGTGGAGAACAACACTGAGGTGAATTTCAGAGTGTAGCTTGAGATGCACAGTCCCTTGAGCCTTGAGGGTTGCAGGTTAAGGCCTTAAAAAAATTGATAGATGCCTAGGAGATTAAACCTAAGAATAAAACAGTTAAAAAACAACAACAACAAAACCACAGAGAGAGGTTCATGTGATTTTATTGCAGGTGGTAAAAGCACACCTCATTTAAACAATTTGAGACAGTGGAAAGCAGGAGCTATTCTTGGGTTTGAGGGCAACTAAGCCAAGTCAGGGTCTATCCACTACATAGTAACCATACCCAAGAACAAAGCTGCATAGACATTTGTGCCCTGACCTGTTTGGCCAACCCCAGTCCTCAATGTCCTTACCTAGGCACCCCAGTTTTTACAGACAGATCAGGCAAAGTATCAATTTATCTGGTTTAAGGTATTTTTTTCTGACTAGAGAGTGAATTACCAAGGACTTTCCTAAGGACAACTATTTCCAAGAGAACATAGGTCAGACCCACTTCCTCAGTGTCGGTCAACCACACAGAGACTAGAGAAAGTGATGGACCAGAGAAAGAAATCATTGACAAAATGACTCTAGAAATTGATGAATGCCTATGGCATGAACTTTCATCTAAATTGGCATTTAAGAGGTAGTGAAGGTGAGAATAGCCCAATGACTATTGGTGACTGAATGAGTAAACAGAATATGTTACACATGTGCAATATAGATAGTATGTTCATAGTATCACTGCTCACAGTTTTCAAAAGATAGAAGTAACTAACAATGGAATTCTATTCTGCCTTTGAAAGAAGGCAGTACTGGTGAATGCTATGACTTGAATTAATAATGAAGGTATTGCGCTAAGTGAAATAAACCAGACATGAAACAATGACTAACACATGGCTCTATTTGTTTTTTTAAATAATATTTTGTTGGGTATTTTCTTTATTTACATTTCAAATGTTATCCCCTTTCCTGGTTTCCCTCCCTCTCAGAAACACTCCATCACATCCTCCCCCTGCTTCTATGAGGGTGTTCCCCCACCCACCCACCCACTCCCACCTCCCCTCCCTCGATTCCCCTACACTGGGGCATCTATCAAGCCTTCATAGGACCAAGGACCCCTCCTTCCACTGGTGCAGGACAAGGCCATCCTCTGCTACATATGCAGCTGGAGCCATGTGTACTCCTTTGTTGATAGCTTAGTCCCTGAGAGTTCTGAGGGATCTGGTTGGTTGATATTGTTGTTCTTCCTGTGGGGTTGCAAACCCTTTCAACTCCTCCAGTCCCTTCTCTAACTCCTCTATTATGGACCCCCACTCAGTCCAATGGTTGTCTGCTAACATCCATCTCTGTATTTGTAAGGCTCTGGCAGGGCCTCTCAAGAGACAGCTATATCAGGCTCCTGTCAGCAAGCACTTCTTGGCATCCACAATAGTGTGTGGGTTTGGTAACTGTATATGGGATGAATCCCCAGGTGGGACAGTCTCTGGCTGGTCTTTCCTTTAGTCTCTGCTCTACACTTTATTTCCATATTTGCTCCTGTGAGTATTTTGTTCTCCTTCTAAGATGAACTGGAGCACCCACACTTTGGTCTTCCTTCTTCTTGAGCTTCATGTGGTCTGTGGATTGTATCCTGGTTATTTGGAGCTTTTTGGCTAGTATCCACCTGTAAGTGAGTGAATACCATGTGTTTTCTTTTGCGATTGGGTTACATCACTCAGAATGATATTTTCTAGTTCTATCCATTTGCCTAAGAATTTCATGAATTCATTGTTTTTAAAAGCTGAGTAGTACTCCATTGTATAAATGTACCATATTTTCTGTATCCATTCCTCTGTTGAAGGACATATGGGTGGTTTCCAGTTTGTGGCTATTATAAATAAGACTGCTAGGAACATAGTGGAGCATGTGTCCTTATTACATGTTGGAGCATCTTCTGGGTATATGCCCAGGAGTGGTATAGCTGGGCCCTCAGGTAATACTGTGTCCAGTTTTCTGAGGAACTGCCAAACTAATTTCCAGAGTGGTTGCACCAACTCGCAGTCCCACCAGCAATGGAGGAGTGTTCCTCTTTCTCCACATCCTTGCCAGCATCTGCTGTCACCTGAGTTTTTGATTTTAGCTATTCTGACTGATGTGAGGTGGAATCTCAGGGTTGTTTTGATTTGCATTTTCCTGTTGACTAAGGATGTTGAACATTTCTTTAGGTGCTTCTCGGCCATTCCATATTCCTCAGTTGAAAATTCTTTGTTTAGCTCTGTACCCCATTTTTAATAGGGTTATTTGATTCTCTGGAGTCTAACTTCTTGAGTTCTTTGTATATATTAAATATTAGCCTTCTATCAGGTGTAGGATTTGCAAAGATCTTTTCCCAATCTGGTGCTTGCCTTTTTGTCTTATTGACGTGTCCTTAGCCTTAAAGAAGCTTTGCAATTTTATGAGGTCCCATTTGCTAATTATTGATCTTAAAGCAATCACTGATGTTTTGTTCAGAAATTTTTCCCCTGTGCCCATATGTTCGAGGCTCTTCCCATGTTCTCCTCTATAAGTTTCACTGTATCTGGTTTTATGTGGAAGTCCTTGATCCACTTAGACTTGAGCTTTGTACAAGGAGATAAGAATGGGTCAATTTGCATTCTTTTACATGCTGACAGCCAATTGAACCTGCACCATTTGTTAAAAATGTTGTCTTTTCAGTAATCCACTAATACAGAAGTAGAGGCTCACAGCCATCCCATTGGACTGAACACAGGTCCCCAAGGAAGGAGCTAGAGAAAAGATCCAAGGAGCTGAAGGGTTTGTAGCCCCTTAGGACAAACAACAATATGAACTAAGTAATATCCTCAGAGCTCCCAGAGACTAAACCACCAACCAAAGAATACACATGGTGGGACTAATGGCTCCAGCAGCATATGTATAGCAGAGGATGGCCAAGTCCGTCATCAATGGGAGGAGAGGCCCTTGGCCCTGTGAAGGTTCTATGCCCCAGTGTAGGGGAATGCCAGGGCCAGTAAACAGGAGAGGGCGAGGTGGTGAGCAGGGGCAGGGGGGAGGAAACGGGTTTGTTTT
>NW_022196906.1:46481222-46484561 GCF_008632895.1 Mastomys coucha | reverse complement strand
CATGTAAATAAAGAAAACATCTAATAAAAATATTTTTAAAAATGCTGTCTTTTTTAACACTGATGGTTTTAGCTCCTTTGTCAAAGTTCAAGTGACCATATGTGTGTAGGTTAATTTCTGGGTCTTCAATTTTATCCCATTGATCTTCCTACCTGTCTCTGTACCAATACCATGCAGTTTTTATCACTATTGCTCTGTAAAACAGCTTGAGGTCAGGGATGATAGTTCCCCAAGAAGTTCTTTTACTGTTGAGAATAGTTTTCGCTATCCTGGAGTTTTGGTTATTCCAAATGAATTTGCAAATTAACTCTGTGAAGAATTTAGCTGGAATTTTGATAGGGATTGCTTTGAATCTGTAGATTGCTTTCAGCAAGATGGCCATTTTTACTATATTAATCCTGCCAATCCATGAGCATGGGAGATCTTTCCTTCTTCTGAGATCTTCTTTGATTTCTTTCTTCAAAGACCTGAAGTTCTTATCATATAGATCTTTCACTTTCTTGGTTAGAGTTAGACCAAGGTATGTAATAGTATTTGTGGCTATTGTGAAGGGTGTCTTTTTCCTAATTTCTTTCTCATCCTATTTATCCTTTGAGTAGAGGAAGGCTACTGATTTTCTTGAGTTAATTTTATATCGGCCACTCTGTTGAATTTGTTTATCAGGTTTAGGAGTTCTCTGATGGAATTCTTGGGGTCACAAGTATATGATCATATCATTTGCAAATAGTGATATTTTGACTTCTTTTCCAATTTGTATCTTTTTGACCTTCCTTTGTTGTCTAATTGCCCTTGCTAGGACTTCAAGTACTATATTGAATAGGTAGGGAGAGAGTGGGCACCCTTGTCTAGTCCCTGATTTTAGTGGGATTGCTTCAAGTTTCTCTCCATTCAGTTTGATGTTGGCTATGGGTTTGCAGTATATTGCTTTTACTATATTTAGGTATGGGCCTTGAATTTCTGATCTTTCGAAGACTTTTAACATGAAGGGATGCTGAATTTTATCAAATGCTTTTCAGTATCTAATGAAATGATTATGTGGTTTTTTTTTCTGTGAGTTTGTTTAGTAGTGGATTATGTTGATGGATTTCTGTATATTGAACAATCCCTGCATCACTGGGATGAAGCCTCCTTGATCATTGAGAATGTTCATTTTGATGTGTTCTTGGATTCAGTTGGCAAGAATTTTATTGAGTATTTTTTTCAACAATGTTCATAAGGGAGATTGATCTGAAGTTCTCTTTTTTCATTTGGTCTTTGCGTGGTTTAGGTATAAGAGGAATTGTGACTTCCTAGAATAAATTGGGTAGTGTACCTTCTGTTTCTATTTTGTGGAATAGTTTGAAAAGTATTGATATTAAGTCTTCTTTAACGGTCTGATAGAATTCTCCACTGAACCCGTCTTGTCCTGGCCTTTTTTGGTTGGGAGACTATTAATAACTGCTTCTATTTCTTTAGGGGTTATGGGACTGTTTAGATGGTTTATCTGATCCTGTTTTAACTTTGGCACCTTGTATGTATCTAGAAAATTGTCCACTTCATCCAGATTTTCCAATTTAGTGGAGTATAAACTTTTGTAGTAGGATCTGATGATTTTTTGAATTTCGATGTTTTCTGTTGTTATGTTTCCCTTTCATTTCTGATTTTATTAATTTGGATACTGTCTCTGTGCCTCTGGTTAGTCTGGCTAAGGGTTTATCTATCTTGTTGATTTTCTCAAAGAACCAGCTCCTGGTTTTGTTGATTCCTTGTATAGTTCTTTTTGTTTCTATTTGATTGATTTCAGCCCTGAGTTTAATTATTTCCTGCCATCTACTCCTTTCAGGTGTATTTGCTTCTTTTTGTGTGTATTTTTGCTGTGTGTATTTTTCTTCTTCTCCTTCTTCTTCTCCTTCTCCTTCTCCTTCTCCTTCTCCTTCTCCTTCTCCTTCTCCTTCTCCTTCTCCTTCTCCTTCTCCTTCTTCTTCTTCTTCTTCTTCTTCTTCTTCTTCTGTATTTGGGTGTATTTCGCTGCTTTTTGCATTCTTTTTTGCTTCTTTCAGGTGTGCTATCAAGCTGCTAGTGTAAGCTCTTTCCAGTTTATTTTTGGAGGTACTCAGAGTTATGAGTTTTCCTCTTACCACTGCTTTCATTTTGTCTCATAAGTTTTGGTATGATGTGTCTTTCATTTTCATTTAATTTCTTTATTTCTTCCTTGAACAAGTTATCATTGAGTAGAGCATTGTTCAGTTTCCATGTGTGTGTGTGAGTGTGTGTGTGTGTGTTTTCTGTTGTTTTGTTGGAATTTGAGACCAGCCTTAGTCCGTGGTGATCTGATAGGGTGCATGGGATTATTTCAATCTTCTTGTATCTGTTGAGTCTTGTTTTATGGCCAATTATATAGTCAGTTTTGGAGAAGGTACCATGAGGTGCTGAGAAGAAAGTATTCTTTTGCTTTAGGATGAAATGTTCTATAAATATCTGTTAGACCCATTCGGTTCATAACTTCTATGAATTTCACTGTATCTCTGTTTAGGTTCTGTTTCCATGATCTGTCCATTGCTGAGAGTGGGGTGTTAAAGTCTCCCACTATTATTATGTGAGGTTCAATGTGTGCTTTGAGCTTTAAGAAAGTTTCTTTTATGAATGTGGCTGCCCTTGCACTTGGAGCATAGATGTTCAGAATTGAGAGTTCGTCTTGGTTGATTTTTCCTTTGACCAGTATGAAATGTCCTTTCTTATCCTTTTGGACAACTTTTGGTTAAAAGTTGATTTTACTTGGTATTAGAATGTCTACTCCAGCTTGTTTTCTGAGACCATTTGCTTGGAAAACTGTATTCCAACCTTTTACTCTGAGATAGTGTCTATCTTTGTCACTGAGGTGCATTTCTTGTATGCAGCAAAATGCTGGGTCCTGTTTATGTATCCTGTCTGTTAGTCTATGTCTTCTTACCAGGGAATTGAGTCTGTTGACATTAAGAGATATTAAGGAAAAGTGATTGTTACTCCCTGTTATTTTTGTTGTTAGAGGTGGCATTATGTTTGTGTGTCTATCTTCTTTTGGATTTGTTGAAGGACTACTTTCTTGCTTTTTCTAGGATGTAGTTTCCCTCCTTGTATTGGAGTTTTCCATCTGTTATCTTTTGTAGGGCTTGATGTGAGCACTGATATTGTGTAAATTTGGTTTTGTTGTGGAATACCTTGTTTTCTCTGTGGTAACTGAGAGTTTTGCTGGATATAGTATCCTGGGCTGGCATTTATGTCCTCTTAGAGTCTGCATGACATCTGCTCAGGGTCTTCTAGCTTTCATAGTCTCTGGTGAGAAGTCTGGCATAATTCTGATAGGCCTGCCTTTATATGTTA
>NW_022196906.1:46445471-46480756 GCF_008632895.1 Mastomys coucha | reverse complement strand
TGTGTTTTCCTGTAATTCTTTAAGGGATTTTTGTGTTTCCTCTTTAAGAGCTTCTACCTGTTTACCTGCATTCTCCTGTATTTCTTTAAGGTAGTTATTTATGACCTTCTTAAAGTTCTCCATCACTGTCATGAGAAGTGACTTTAGATGCAAATCTTGCTTTTACAGTGTGATGGTGTATCTAGGACTTGCTATGGTGAGAGAATTGGGTTCTGATGATGCCAAGTAACCTTGGTTTCTGTTGCTTCTGTTCTTATACTTGCCTCATGCCATCTGATTGTCTATAGTTCTTCCTTGTCCTTGATATATTTGACTGAAGCCTATCCTTCCCATAGTCTTGGTTGAGTCAGAACTCCTCAGAGTCCAGCTGTCTCTGTGATTCTGTAATTCCAGGATCCTGTGATCCTGAGATTCTGGGTGTGTCAGAGTTCCTGGGAATCAAGCAGCCTCTGAAACTCTGGTGTGACTAAGCTCGTGGGATCCTGAGATCCTGGAATCCTGAGATCCTGGGATCCTAAGATCCTGGTTGTGATAGAGTGCCTGGGAGTGGAGCCTCCCCCAGGGGCTGTAAGATTGGCTGCCAAGTTCACACCCAACATAAACAGGCACTGACCGGAAGGAACCCCAGCCATAATTGCTTATGTTAGCAGACAAATTCAAAAAAGAAGAGAGTGTTTAATGCATATAGAATTTGGCCTGGGAAATTCAGGCAGAGGAAAAGTTTGTACAATATTTTGAATGTACTTCAAGACATTTTGTTGTCCCCCAAAAATTGGTTAATAGGGTAGTTTGTATTATGTTTATTTTACCATATTTTTCTAAATCAAGAGAAAAGTAAGTCAACATATGCAAACAGTGCACTTCTCATATCTTAACTCTGTAGCAAGTTTGTTTTTTCTACATAGAGAAAGCAAATATTTTCTCCACATCTATAGAAAACTTGTCATTGTGGGTTTTGTTTACATTCAGAGAGGAGCCATTGAGGAAGCTTTACAAGCTGTTCATTTTCTTCTTTAGTTTTTCTTTGGGACCCTGAAGAGTCTCCCAAATTAACCCCTAAAATACACCTAATATTTGAATCTCTGTCACAGAGACACCCAACACTTGTTGTTTCAAGCAGTAACTACAGTTTTTACCCCTTCCCTTCTCTCCACCACAGTGCTGAAACTCTCAGAAGATACATAGAGGTGGGAGGAGGGAAGGGTAGCCTTCTAACAATGGTCATTCTTATCTGGGTGTAGAAGGAACTGAAGCATTTATGTAGAACTGAACTAAATTTCTCAAAATGAAGTTTATATTCAAATGTCAAGTGGCAAGAATAGTTATGAACTCATCTGAGTTATTGTTGAGAGACAGAAATGAGTATTTCAGTTGACCAGATTTATAAAGCAATCTTGAAAGAATATTAAATTGTTTCTAATTATATCCTACTGAATCCTGCTTTCTGGATGACCTTGTTAAGATCACATTTAATCTTTTAAATGAACTAAAGAGATAGAAATAATTACCTTTTTACCACAGAAGAAAACCAACATTTAAGAAATTAAATAAATTTGCCCTAGATGTTATTGGCTAGTTAAAGGACCTGCATGTTTTCTTTCATGTCATGTTTCATATCCTAATATTTATACAAATATTTTAATAAGCCTACCATAAATATGCAGAGGGCAAGAATAAGATGGTCCTTCTTGGAAAACTTGGCAGTGTCTAGAACAGAAATTAATTTAGCCTTCATCATGAGGTTTTCTGGAATATGGGATGTAAGGAACTAGTAACATTAAGCAAAGACTCCAAGACAGTCCATTACGACTGTCAAATACTCAATGGCAAGTATTTCTACATTTTTAATTTCATCTTTATTGAGTGGAAGTTAAATAATAGTTGGGGTTTTGTGACCTTGTATGCCTGAGAATGATGGATGGCCTAAGCAACCAGAGGCCCACTTCACCAGTTCATTAACTCTGAACTTCATGATTTCCAGGCACAAATCTGAACTTAAAGACTTTAAATAGATGACAGATTCAGCTTGTGCCTTTTACCTCCATATTTATAGCTATTGCTTCCTAAACCCTCACTTTTATCTTTCCATATTCGGTGACAGTCCCATTCTTTCTAGAAAACTACAGTGGAGGAGGAAGATAAAAGAAAAAACAAAAGTAAGGAAAGTGTGAGAGTTACTTCTTTTTTTTTTGTTTGTTCTTTAACTACCTCCATCATTTGCCTGTGCATTGGGGTAGGATTCTGTCCTTGAAGCCTCCTGCAAAGTCTACCTTTCTTAGAGATTCAAGTTTCAAACAGCCTGTAGGTGTTCCTTCCCTGATGCTTGTCACCAGTCTCTTAGTAACTGAGTGAGGGTTGATTTCTTTCTGTAAGTAGCTAATAAAAGACCTAAGAAGTGAGATGTCTTCCCAAAGGTATTTCTATCATATATCAGGTCTAGTTCATGCTCAGTGTTTTGTCCAAAGGTCAGCATCAGGAATCCACATCTCCTGCTCCATCTATCAAACTTGACCTTGACTTTCTTTGGGAAAATGCCGAACCATGTGGTGTTAGATATCACCCCAGACTTATTAAATCACATTCTCTGGATAAGTCATTTGGGCACTGGTAGACTTTGAAAACTGGCTAGTATCATTAGAAATGAGTTTACAAGGCAACAGTCACTCAGAGTACCATAGGAGTCTAGTGATGGTCTGGGGACTTGGTTACCCATTTGGAACAAGATAAGAACCTCATGGCAGCATCAAAAATGGCATTGTGCATAGTTTTGATTCAGCTAACATTTTTCTTTTTTAAAAAAGTGCCTGGCTACAGTGGGACATTGATTTACCTTCAGAAAACAGCCGCTTATCCTGCCACTCATCTGTAACAAAGAATTTGAAGGCTGTTTTCCTAAACTAGCCTTTCCATAAGCTTCTCTAACAAAACTAAGAACATCTTCCTCACATTTCTTTTCTGCTTCTTTGAGCTTGGACAACTATTTCAAGCATTTATTGCTGTCATTCAGTATTCTCTATACCACAGAAATTATCACTACTCAGCCATATATATCCCCTACCCATTCCAGGAGATTATCCGTTTCCTCTGGCTCTCTAGCATCATTTTACTAGTTTTGAACTTCTTGTTATATTTAATGCATATCACTGCTAGGTCACCATGATGTAAAGAGAGTGGGGTCTAGGGCACAGTAATTAGCTTTGGTCACCATCACTCACACAGTGGCTAACAGTTATCTGAAACTCCAGTTGCAGAGGGTTCAGCACCCTCATCTAGCCTCCACAGGCACCAGGTAGCTATGCAGTACACCTACATGTTTGCATGCAAAAAAATCCTCATACATATAAAATAAATCTAGAAGAGAGATAACAATGTGAATAGGACAAGCATATCCAATTTCTGACCCTCTGAGGAACTGTGAACACAAACAGGCCTCAAGGTACTTAAGGATCCCTTCTCAGTAGCACTGGATTCTCCTCTTCACTTCCATTCTGTCTGCTCTCTTACCTGCTTATATACTCATAAATGGGTTAGGGAGTATATATAATCAATGATTAAAATAGAAAAATGTGAGTAAAATAGACTAGGTCCTTCTTCTTCTCTTCCAGACCAGGCCTGTTGTTCTAATGGGTCATGTATTTTTCTCGATCCTAAAGAACCTTTGGTGTGTGAGTGGGAAGGCTTCCAGATATTTTAGTGGAAGTTGAAATATTTCTATGATGAAGTCAATTGAATGTAAAAGATACAAGAGAACAAAGTCTACAACAAACAAGACAAGCACTTTGTAGGTAAAAAGAGACCTGAAAGCCTCCTTCCCAAGCTTCATGGTACCAGAAAGCATCATGGGAACTTTCAAAAAGGAGGTAGAAACCAACAGTCTTACCCAGCTATGACACCTATGAACCACAACAGCAACCAACATGGCACCATATTTCTAAGAGTTCAGTAGTGGCACTCATACCCTGAAAGTAGCCGACATATAATTGGACCTAAGACCCCCTCAACACAAGTGAAATCTAGTCAACTGCCCTAGGCTAATGAAGTCACTGATCTTGGGGAAGAGCCTACACCCACCACTTTACTAAACCTATTTACCCATATAATCACAGATAAATGTAGCCCTCAACTCTCAACAAGTTCTTTGCAACAGAGACCATTATAGAAAGCCACAACCAATAAAAAGACAGAGTTTTAGAGTCTGAAACACAATTTCTGCACCTAAGGCCTGGGAAGAGGTAGCAGAAAGATTTTAAGAGCCAGAGGATCAGCTATGAGATTGTGTCTCCAAGGAATGTTGGAAGCTACACCTGTGATGTCTCATCAACACGACTGCCTAACCATGAGCTGAACAAAGATAACAATAGACATATCAAGATGGATGGAGAAATTCCCACAAGGCCTCAGTCCTACACAAAGAACCATAGTCACCCAAAGAATGCTGAGAGTGCAAGAAACAATTCTCCCAGGGAAGAGAATACCAACTTGTTATCCAATACCAAATGGTCAACCCTGAGAACATACATACAAGTAACATTACACAAACTTAGGAATATATATTATATATATATATGCATATATATATGCATCTAAAAACAATTAATGAAAATAAAAGAGGCCATGAATTTGAAAAGGAGTGAGGAGAGGTATTTGGGAAGGTTTGGAGGGAGAAAAGCAAAGAGCAAAATGATATAACTACATTATACTCTCAAAAACTAAAAAAAATTAATTAAAATTTTAAATGCTTGTGTTGTGTTGGCCCGAGTAAGTGAGAATAATCCCTGCTTTCCTTGGCTGCTCTCTGGGTTCTATGCCTTCACCTACCTCCACATTCTCTAATTTGACCCTTTTAACAGGAACGTTTCCACAGATTATTGTAAATGACTTCATGAGAAACAAATTACAAAGATTGAATATACGGGTATAGAAGTTATTGTTGTAATCAAACAAAGCCTGTAACAGAGTTAATCAGGTGGATATTTTAATGCAGTGCATAATTTTTATTATACTGCAAACAAATTAGTCTCAAATGCTTATCTGCTCACAAAATTGACTGATCAGTATTATAACACATAGACAAATCAAATCAAAATTTTAATGTTTCTTCTTTTTAATTATTTCTTGGTATCTGTAAACATTACTATTAACTTTCATTCTCTCACATACATACCTACACAGTGTGTATTCATATATACATATGCATACATGTATCACATATCATATATTCATACATATATGCATAAACTCACATGCACATACATCATACACACATACATATATGTACATACATTATACACATATACACACATGCATATATAAGCATATAAAGACTAACAGACATGCCCTGAGTCTTATTCCATGGCCAAAACCACATCATTTGGGCATAATCTCATAACAGTATAGCAGTTCAAATACAATAAATAAAAACAAGAAAATAATAACCTGAAAACTATAGTAGCAAATTTAACATAGAAGTCTGTTTCCCTGTATCCTTTCTCTTTTCTCTGTATGATATAAGAAATAAGGGTGCAAAGCAGGAGCCTGGACACACAGGAGGGGCTTCCACAATACATTAGATACAGAGCATGAGACACTGTTCTTGGCTAGTTTTTTGCCGTAGCATCTGGTCCAGCTCCTGTTTGGTCACAGCTTTAAAATCCTTCTGTTCAGCTTCATGCCAATGGTGCAAAGTTGGAGTTATTGTGTAACCCTTCTAGGATGTTTTATTCCAGGGCTTTCTGTTCCCTGTAACTCAGAGTAGTTGGTAGATACAGGATAATTTTTGAAGGGCCTTTGACAATACTATTTGTATCTTCTGTATGATTCTGACAGCTCTCAAATTTGTATGACATTTGTGACTGAGACTCTAGGACCCCAACCAATTATCTTTTTCATGTGAATAGCAAGATGACCTGGATTTTCATGTCATCGAGTCCCCAGAACAGTAAAATTTTATAGATCAGCTTTAGACATTTGTTGGATTTGTCACCTCTGAATATTAGTACATAAAATCTGCTTTAGTAAAAGAAGTATAGTCCAGCCATATTCAAATTAGAAAACTTTGGAATAATGCTATCAAAATTCTCCCTTCTGTAAGAGCAATTTCCATCAGTATCAAATACTGTTTCTCATCGCTTCTGTGATATCACCCAATTAAGAACAATGTGAAACAAGACGTGCCCAGAGCTGCTGATTCTGTTTCTATTAGTACAAAGGTCATTGCTCATTTCCTCTAATTCCTCTTTCTGGAATCTGAAACCTAATGTTGCTTTGCAATTGAGCAATCGAGTTATACAAATGTAGTTCTTTGGCCACAGAAATCCAAAATGATCGATAGCAGATATTCCATTAATTTTTCCCATTAATTTCTAAAGTGCTTTGGTCACTGTACATTATTAGGGCTCTGTGTTAAGTTATCTTCCTGAGATGGACATTAACCCTTGAATCTCCCTTCAATTCTCTAATCTTTTGTTCAGCTGATCTCTTAGTTCATTTTAAGAAATATGCAGCACAGAGGTGTTTTATGATAAAATGGCTATTGATTTAATTTTACATTGCTATTCAGAAAGCCAAGCCCACTTCTGCTTTTGTTTTTTAAGTTATTATTATATTTTATTCATGATTAGCTACATACAGTATGTAACATTAGTTTTATCTTTTTCTCTCTAAGGACTTGCAGTCACTCTTTAGTTGTAGTCTTTTCCTTTTTTGATTTCTTTATTGGTTATTTTATTTATTTATATTTCAAATGCTATCTCCCTTCCCAGTTTCCCTTCCACAAACCCCCTATCCCATCCCCCCTCGCTCCTGCTTCTATGAGGGTGCTCCCCCACCCACCTACCCACTCCACCTCACTGCCCTAGTGATCCCCTACACTGGGGCCTCGAGCCTTCACAGGACCAAGGGCCTTCCCTCCTATTGATGCCAGATAAGGCCATCCTCTGCTACATATGCAGCTGGAGCCATGGGTCCCTCCATGTGTATTCTTTGGTTGATAGTTTGGCCCTTGGGAGCTCTCAGGGTGGAGGGATATTGTTGTTCTTCCTATGGGTTGCAAACCTCTTCAGCTCCTTCAGTCCTTCCCCTAACTCCTCCATTGAGGTCCCCATGCCCAGTCCGATGGTTGACTGCAAGCATCCACATCTGTATTAGTCAGGCTCTGGCAGAGCCTCTCAGATGACAGCTATATCAGGCTCCTGTCAGCAAGCAAGCACTTATTGGCATCAGCAATAGTGTCTGGGTTTGGTGGCTGCATATGGTATAGATCCCCAGGTGGGGTAGTTTCTGAGTGGCCTTTCCTTCAGTCTCTGCTCCACCCTTTGTCCCTGAATTTCCTTTTGACAGGAACAATTCTGGGTTAATATTTTTGAGGTGGGTGGGTGGCCTCATCCCTCAACTGGGGGCTTTGTCTATCCACTGGATATGTTCTCTATAGGTCCTATCTCCCCTTTGTTGGGCATTTTGGCTAATGTCCTCCCTGTTGGGTCATGAGAGCCTCTTGCTTTCCTAGCATCTGGGACTTTCTGGTAGCTACCCCCAGTTCCCTGTCCCCCATTGGTATACACCTCTATTCAATTTCCTGACCCTCTGTACATCTCCTCCATCTCTTCCCACACCTGTTCCTGCTCCCTTTTCCTCTCCCTCCTCTCTCTTCCTCCCAAGTCCCTCCCACCCTCTACCTGCCTTGATTATTTTGTTCCACTTTCTAAATAGACTGACACATCCACACTTTGGTCTTCCTTCTTCTTGAGCTTCATATGGTCTGTGAATGTGTCTGGATGAGTTTCATATTCAGAGATGCTAGCAAAGCCTTCTAAATAGCAAGAAGGGTAAACTGTTGGGAAAGTTGTCTTAAAAAGTACCCAGTATCAACCCACTGATTTGGATGGAGTGGCTGCTGAGCAAACCCCATTTATCCTTTTACCTCTGCTCCCCTAGTGCTAGGATTACAGCCATGTGCCACACTGCATTTGGCTTTTGATGTGGGCACTAGGGATCAGAATTCTGTTCCTCATGCTTGCTCCTAAATTTGTTTGCCCACTAAGCTGTCTATACGGCCTTTGTACTTGTCCCATTCTAACAGGGATAAGGTATTATCTCATTGTGGCTTTGATTAGAATTTTATTGATGATGAATGACATTGAGCACTGAGTAAGATGCTCTAAATTCCCACTGGGCATATACTGTGAGGATGATATGAATGTATTGTCTATAATAGTGCATGGTTTACTGGGAAGGGACAGTACTGAAGAGTCTACACAGTGGCAAGTATTTGCAGGATAGAATTCAAACAAGGCCCAAGAGCCTGGTTTTAAGAACAGAAAGAGAAAACGTACATAAGTCCAAGAGCATGGCAAAGACATTATGAAAATAACAGTAAGAGCATGGCGAGAACAACTGTGTGGATTCAGAGACTAGGGAACAGCACAGAGCCCAGAAATAAAGAACCTTTCCTTTGAGTAATGAAACAGAGATTTTAGAAAAGTGCCTCAGCCTAGACCTAGAAGGCTGGAGTTTCTTAAAACCAAGAATTGATGATGTATCTACATAGCTTCAAGACTTCCATAAGTTTGCTAAGTGAATATAAGTGAATAGGTGAATAAATAATTGAATGTGAAAACAGCTGTAATATTCAAGGCCTGTGTTCTCATTCATTTTCTCCTCCCCTCTCTCTTTCCCTCTCTCCCCCCTTCTTTCCCCCTGTGTGTATATGCATGTGTGTGTATATGTATGCTTGTATAGTGTAGGCAATGTTTACAATATCTGAAAATGCCCCTGTAACCTGAGCAAAATCAAGAAAATAATGTATTTTGCCAAAACAATCTTACCTCCTGCTAAATTTGGTTAAACAAATAACCCATCTGTGCACTGTGCTTCAAGCAATAAGGTAGCCATTTCCAATCTGATAGTTAGCTTTATCCCTAGCCCTTGACAATATGGAAGCCATGCTACTATAACCATGAGCCAAGTTAGAACCAAACCTTCTGGGATTTTGCAAGTTGTTTTATTTCATGCTGCCTGATGCCAGTATATTCACTTACAACCTTTCCACACACCTGACTCAACTGTGAAGCAGACATCCAATCCTTAGAAATAAGAATCATGGATGTCGACCTTGCCTCAAGGATGGTCCCACATTCGCCCTTGTCCTTCTCCCTATTGGTCTGAATTGACATCTTCTAGCTTCTTGTCTTTACATTGGTATCATCATCTTTGAGGCTGTCTAACCAGTAGATTCATACTCCATCAGGATCACTTGATAGAGTGTCCTTGTTGGTTTCAGTACTAAACTCTTGTCTTGCTTCCTGTTCTTAGCCATATGCTTCCAACATGGATAAAAACATAAGTAACTCTTTAGAGCACTGGCCAGTAAAAGGAATAATGTAGACCAGCAACCTCAAGACAAGAAAACGCTCAGCTTAGTGTTTGATGTGTGTGTTCTTTCTGCCCCCTAAATATTCATATAGATTAAAGCTCATATAGATCTACATACTTCATATAATTGTCAGAGAACATAGTCACCTGGTTATAAAAGGCATTTCATGGCAATCTTACCCAAAGCAGCAATCCCTCCCCAACACCTTTTTTCTTTATTCATCTTTATTCTGACTTATTTTCTTCACATCACTTATCCTAACCTGAAAATATATCTATATGTGTTTCCTTGTTTCTTATTTAGCAACAAGGAGTAGATTCATCTGTCGTGGTGGCTTGTACCTGTAGCCCTATATACTGTAGGCAGAGGTAGGAGGACTACAAGTTTGATCTAGTCTTCTCTACATAGTGGGAACAGATCAGCCATAGCTACATGCCAAGACCCTATCTCCCAAAAGAAACAAGATCTAGGAAGCCACCTCTAAGAAAACAGCTGCCTTATCCAACGAGTTTGTCCTCAAGTCCCTGGCACCTAGAACAGCATCTCACATAAGGGACACCAAACAGCCATTTGATTGGAGACTAAGTAACCAGACCTCTAAGCCCTTATAGAGATAATCCTTGATCATGCAATTAACAGTGACTTCCTTGATATCATTTGGTGAGGGGCAGAGTAGGTTAGGTAGTTGTATGACTTAAGAATAGATCATAAATCTTAAGCATAAATATACAATAGAATTCTTTTAGTTCTGAAAATCCCAAATACTAAAAGTTGGGTTAGGGGTCTGTTTTCTAATTTACTGTTTCTCAGTGGAGAAATGCTGCTGATAAAATTAATTAAGTCATTTTTCTTCTTACTTACTTACCTGGCATTAGTCATTATTTATTAGAGACAAGCAAAAAAAAAAAAAAAATCTCTCCACCTTCCAGAGTACATAACATGTAGATCTAGCTCAGCTGTTTGAATGAGTAACAGGAAACACACTCACTTCTTTTATAAAATATCAAGATTTGTGGTTTCTTGAGGTAGATATTGATTTTTGCTTTACTTGAATCAGATTTCATTTCTTTGGTCATTGTACTTTAAGAATTACCTTGGCGGTCACAAACATGTGCTTTCACTGAGAGTCCAATGATTCATCCCCATGGGCCCAGGCTAAGCCAGTGCTTTTGGGTATGGCTGAAGTGCTCACTTGATGGAACGTTATCACTGTAGGTCTTGAATGAGCCATGGGAAGGCAGCTACATCCCCAAGACCTCTGTGTCTTCTGCCTAAGCTGATCTAACCCCTCTATATGAGTATTTGGTATTTACTTTAAGTGTTTTCACATGTCTCAAAACTATAAAATCCTGTTGTATGTGAATAGCAACAAATAACCCACAGTCATGCCTTGGTAAAGTTAAGCATTAAAATAAGAGACATCACAGTAGGATTCTATAATCTCCTAACCACCATTTTATATGCAAGGCAACAGCCTTTGACCAAATGCTATGACATAGCATGTAACTATAATATAAATTGCAAGTGCTCTAACTAATCAGAATGTCAAGTAAGTCTTCCAGCATGCTCCAACATGTATCAGATTTACAAATCACGCATTTACATGCATGCATATCTATTGTGAAAAAATGTAGTTTATTAAAGTAAGACTCATAGGAAAATAAAAGTATCAGTATGCAAGTAAAAGCTCAGTCAAGTTCACATTCTCTGATGTATTGACACAGACTCATTTATTCACGTTCTGATTTCTATTTAGGTAAATGAATCTTATAAGTTGGAGCAACCAATTGTATATAGCTATTAAAAATACAGCATATAATTGACTGGCCATTGATTCATGAAAAAACAGGGGGAGAAGCAATTATTCTTCTCCTCCTGACATTCTTTTTTATGGTAATGAGACATTTCAATATATCTTCTCACTAATTGAAAACAAAACACTTGTCAGCATCTTAATTGTTAAAAGCAGTCAATAAAATATTTCATATATATCTATATATCTTATTTGAAGGGAAGGCATTTTTTTAATCAAAGAAAGCAAAATATGATTAAAATCAAAGTGAATGGTGGCATTTAACACTGACAAGCAAGAAATAACTGGACTCCTCCTGAAGCAGAGGCAAGATGACAGCAGTCGTGTCACTCAGAGTACTACACAAGGTTCTCTGCCGTAGTTCTTTGTGATGGCATCTTTGTAGCTGTCGTGAATCTAGAAACACCAGAGCTACCATTAAGAATGAGATATTCAACAGTACAGATCAAGTCTTACATCAATTTAATCAATAGAGGAGAGGAGCCAGGGCATCAGATAATGTTTTCAAGCATGGTGATCTAAATCAGCTGCTTAGTGGGCAACAGAAAAACCCCAAGTGCTTTGTGTGGAGAAGTCTGGAAGCCAACACCTCTAAGAAGAAAGAGTGCGAGTGTCTTAGAGGACAATCTTGATTGACAAGCCAAAGAATCGGGATAATGGGCTGGAAGTTGCTTGCACAGCCCACGTGCTCCTCTCCCCTGATGTGGCAGCTTCAAAACCTGACAAAGGCTTTCTTTTCTATTGCCTTCCAGTTTCCATGCATGTTAGACTATTGGGTGCACCCTGTCATGGAACTACTGGGGAAATAGATTCTGAGAAACTCTAACTCCTCGCATTACTAACTAGAGCACTCTTAATTGGTATTCTAGAGCAGAGCCATCATAGCTAGGATTCTTCGAAATACATATACAATGGGAAAATAGCAACAACCTTTTCAGAAAGGAGCCTGAAAGTTTCTGGTAGACACTATATTGACCCAAGAACTCAGCAGATGGATGCTCTCTGGCTTCTCCTCTGGGTCCACAGGTCTCAAGCTTTGCTGAAGTAACCACCATAAAGGCCAATCACTCTGGCAAGGAGAGTATATAGTTTTGCCAGCTGGATGATTGAGTGAAGTTATTTCAGAAGTCCCAACTTTCCCAAACAAATGGTCTTGAAGTGAATATTTAAGTTCTCTGTTGACAGAAGGTGGATGTTTCAGGAAGAAAAATTAATGAATCATGAAGGTCTTTTACACTGTTACAGTTGCTGTGGAGAGAGGTACAGAAATGTTGGAGGAATCTTAACTCTCTTGGTTGTGAGAATGAGTTTCAAACACAGATGTGTTAGTCTATCTCCGTGGCTCATGTGGAGACTTTTTTTTCCCTGAAAGATAAGATCTTCGCAGACTACATATATGAGAATATTCTGTCCTGAAGGGAGGAAACTTAAAGATAGCTTTGCTTGTCACGCATGACCACTGAAAGGCACCCTGGCTGACAGGACACTTTCTTTCTGTTTGGAAATGGGAGTGTGGGATGTGGAGAAAGCTCTTCCACTGGTCCTCAAATTCTGCGGGATTTGCCTGGTGTGTTGTTGTCACCAGAAAGGCAGAATCAGGCTGTGTCGTGGGATTGCTAGAACTTTCCATCCCTGCACTTATGGGTTTGGAACTCGGAGGTGCTTAAGAGCGTCTCACCTTGCCCCTCTAAGTCAGTTTGTAGATCTCCTTTGCTATTGTGCAAACCCTTCCTCTGACACCTGGGAACCCTGGAAGGTGGGTGTCTCTTAAGGGGAAGGGACTGGCTTAGAAACAGCAACTCCCTGGTGCATGCTCTAAAAGCTTTATGGCTTAACTTGACCAGAGATTAAATCCACGCTTAGTTCTTAGTCTTTCTGGTCCTGTTTACCTCCTTGTTAATTCAGGTGTTTTTTTAAATCAGTGTAATAAAATTCCTCGGGCAAAATACTTATAAAGAGAGTTTTATTTTAGCTTTTTTAGGTGTGGCTCAAGAGGCTGCATCTTGCTGGTAGAATCCCCACATGATACAGGACAGCTTGTAGGAAGAGACAGGAAACATGTGGATTTCTATCCTGGTGTTTCTCCATCATACAAAATCACCATCATTGAATTATGAGACATCTACCCTGGTCAGGTTTTATAATCACAACCACTTCCCAAAGGTTCTCTCTAAACTATAGTCAGAAAACTTACCACAGCACAGTGGGAATATGACCTTGAGGGACATGCTCAAAACATGTCCAAATCATAGCAGCCTTTCTCTCTTAGCTGTTTCCTAACAAATTATTTGTCCTTGACTAATAATTTGTTTCTAGACAATTTGTTTTAACATCCCAACCCACCCAACCAAGTTCCTGACTGGACAAAACAAAACAATAGGGTTGAGCTGAATGGACAGCTGCGCTACCTGGGTCTCTTTGGGACATGATTATTGATGACTTATTGAATCCCTTTTGGTCCTGGAGAAATAGTTTTGCCCATTAGTCAAATAAGCTCTAGAAGGGACATATTAAATTAAGGTATTCTTTGATGACTCCATTCTGATTACATTCATCCATCCATCCTCTTCTACATCCTACCACCACCAAGTCCCTATGTCCCTTTCCTTTATTCTTGTCTTGTTTTTGTTTTTGTGCTGTGACCAACTGAGTTTAACTAGGACTATTCTTATGGGCATGGATGTGAAGCCATCCACTAAAGCATGAGTATGACTTCCTCTCTCACAGTAGTCCTTCCCTTTGTGGTGTGTGTGTGTGTGTGTGTGTGTGTGTGTGTGTTTGTGTGTGTGTGTGTGTTCAGAATCCCAAACATGCCTAGAAAGGAAGGAACCTAGCATGTTGGATGCCCTATGCCCCCAGGCAAATCCATCCACTGACTTGTCCCCAGTGGGACACAAACAAAAGCAGCTAGATTCACAGCTCTCACTTGGCCTCCAACACCTCCCACAAGGAGAGCCATACTCAGTTGGGAAGTAAAGACTCTGAATCATCAGCTCAAGTCTCTCTGTTTTCCCACAACATTGAAGAAGTTCAAGATGGCATGGAGGTCAAGAATATGCAGCATTTTGAAAGACACCTCTTTTTTTTTTAATTCTGTGGAATAAAGCAACAAGATACAACATAGTGACATTGCAGTTTCTTCTGTAGATTTTTACAGAAATTAAAATCTGATTTAGAAAGTAAAGGATTAATCTAGGCTTTATGAATAATTATGTTTATGGGGTATATGAAGGATGGTCCCTAAAGCTGTGGCCAGAAGCAACCTGGTATAGGGGCCTCTCAGCAAATCCCCTAAGATTCCTACACACCCCCCGCCCTCACCCCAATCTTCATTGTTCTTATGAGCATATAAAGAGTATTGGGAACACTTTTTCTCCCCATGATCATGAGTTCAAAGAGATCAGGAAATGTTTATATTTCTTCAAACCTATCTTAGCTCCTCATTTTAAATGACATGGTTCCTCACCAGTGATTAAGAGTTCCCATCTCTGTACTCCAAGGCCAAGTCCACTGACAACTTGGTGTGCCCTAGAGAGACTTATTTAATCTTTCTGAGTCCCCAGTAAAACTAGGATTATAATAGTGCTGTGTGCTGTGAAAATTAGCAGTAAAGCCCTTGAATCCCAGAGCCTAGCACATCATAATCACCTAAGGCATGGTCACTATAATTAAGATTTTATTTATTATATTGTTGCATCAAGACTGCATTATTCACAGTCTTGGACAAACAGATGCGCTTAGCCAGAGCTCCCGCTAGCAAGCATAGAGTCACAAGCATGTGAATATTCTTCTCCATGCCTCCACTTCATCTCCCTTCCCCTTCAACAATGCTTGCTCTGAATCAGAATATAATCTTCCCACTTAACTTGGATGATTCATTTATCTTTCCAAATACAGCACTTATTTCTCCAGGGCACTCACCTCTGAGTAGCAAGATTTGTAGAGGTTGTCTGAGTGGGTTCTCTCAGTGCAATATACAAGAGCACATGGACAGACCTAGTGGCCCTGAGTCTGCCTGGCATGTGATTTACAGCTAGAGAAAGGGGGAGACTATGGCTCGGAACTAGTACAGTCCGTACAGGGAGGATTAATGACAGCAGAGCTTTGGTTTCTGTTCCTTACTCCTTGAACCAGATTGTACCTCTGTATAGCATCCTGCCATCCACCTGGTCACGCTCATTCATCTCCACCGTCAGCCACTGGAGCTGTGTCCCGTACTGGAGGTCCTTGTGCAAGTGGGTCAGGCCTGAGACCATTATGGACCTGGCAGACTCAAGAGCTCCTTGCTCACTTGTAACTCACCCGATACGTATAATACCAGTGACCCTTTGAGGGGAAGCACATTCTTCCTTCTATACTTCTTGCCAAGTTCAATTTCATTTTCAGTTAGAGCTGGCCGCACCAAAGCCTTCACTCTCTTTCGCGTGACCGCTGGAGGATTAGAAAGGACATTCATTAAACATGCAGCTAGAGAGGTGCTCTCCGAGGGGTGCCACAAGAATTCAAACACAGAAGAATTTCTAGGATGACTGGATTGTTAGCAGCCTGAAAATATATGTAACTGAGTATATTTACCTAGTGTATGTAGGGAGAATCGCATAGCGATTAATCTTATGTTATTCAGGGTAGGCTTTCTGAGGCATGTTTCTGATGAAGGAAGTACGGTGCCTTGCTGCAAACGATTCCTGGGGAAAGAACATATTAACTATTTCACCACTCAAAGTTTAATTCTATTTACTAGCATATAATGCTTTAATAATGTTTCTGAGAATGTCATGGCTTTGGGAATTAAATATTCAGACATAAAAGTAGCATATCATATCCCAACCATTATATAATCTTTGTTTTCATTCAATATCTCCCACTTAGAAAATTCTTCCTGAACCAGTTTATATTTCATTTCTCAGGATGGAATAAAGGAACATCTCAAGGACGATGGGGGCAATCAGGACTAGTACTGGCCTCATGTATGTAGGCTTGGGTGAAGAAACAGAAACTTGGCTATTGTTATCATTTTTGCACATGAAGAAAGTACAGATCTTAATCTCTTGTGGGTTTAAGCAGAACAGCTAAACCCCAAAGCTCCCTTGGTGCTACATCATTTAATGTACCGCCAGCTCTGGTCCCTGCATTCTTCCTGAAGGACTCCCAAACAGTCTTCTCTAAGGGAATCTCCACAAAACATTGCTCTAAGAGACATCCATGCTCCCTCTGCAGAAGTGCTCCAGATAAAAGGAACTTCTCACACAAATAAGTCCTAAGAATGCTGTGCTTTATATGTCATGTTTGAATGTCCATCCTTCATAAGAGAAAGGCTGAAATGCTTCGGGGAGGAAATTTATTCAACATCGAGTTGCCCATTTATATGGTGAGGAATACTTCACTGTCTATTTATAAAGTATTCCAAGCTGACACTAGGGAAGGCTTTTGTGGGACATAAGCTTATTATTTACCTTAATGTAAAACAATAATTTCTCTTATAGGACACACTGAATTAAGTCAGAGCTTTTTCTGGTGAGTTTGGAGTGGTTTGTTTTGAGTTTGTCTCTTTTAGTGCACCCTTTTGAGGTAAGGCAAAGGGCTCATAGTCACGTCATCTCAACACCTGCTGGTTTTACCTCTGCTTTTTTCCATCTTCACACTTCCTTTTTTAGGCAAAATGTAGTCCAGGATGTGCTCTCTTGGAGCATGTCCAGAGTTACCATGGCTACTCATAAGCAGGTACTACTACACCTGGTTCTGCTCTGAGGCACCTCTGCTGTCCTGCAGATCACAAATGTCCTCAATGGTTCTCCCTTTCCCATGATATAATTGGATCCATTGCTCATCTGTCAGATGCAAAGTGGAAACAGACAACGGGCCATCTGCTCAGCTTTCTTCTGAGTTCTTCCTCAGCATGAGGCCCTACCTCTCTGTTCATCATTACCATGGTAAGGCTTTCCCATGGCAACAATGAACTGTATGGTCTTAGAAATGCCCACTTAGCTGCCTGAATGACACTCTAAATCAGCATGGAGTCTTCATTGGCTAAAGGAGCTATTCTTACTGAGGTCTGAAAATTAAGAATTAATGCAGATACTTGCCTTCTTCCTGGAGGTGCTTTCTTAGTTCTTTTAGTGCATGTTATGGCTTTTATATCCTCTACAAATAGCTGAGGCTGTTTGACCAAGTGTGGAAAATAATTAAGATCATTCTAAGTCAAATGAAGTGTTGAAACACATTGTAAGAGGACCTCAAACACTGTAAATGTCTCATTACCTCTGGCACTGTATAATAGGATGTGTTTTATCTGTTCAGTTCCACAGAAGTGCTCATGCCTGGGTTTTCTTCCCATACTATCTCCACCTATCTATGTACCAAGACTTCCTCTACTATGTAATCCGTTTATCAAAAAATATTCTAAGTAGCTGTCAGGGTAGCTAGGGGTAGACCTCTTAGTGTCTGTGAGGCCCTGAGATTGACCTCCGATGCCACTATGTATATATAAGTGTGTATAAATATGCATACACATATATGTACACACATATGTATATAGACGAGCTTATAAAACAAAATGATGCTTGGACCAGTGAGATGGCTCAGTGAGGTCTACAGCCATGTAAGCCTGTAGATCCAAGCTTAATAGTTCAAACCTTAGTACCCATGTAAAGATGGTAGAGAACTACCTCTACAAAGTTATCTTCTAGCATATCCACACATGCACTGTGGCAGTCTCATGCCCACACAAATACACATACCCATACGAGGATGATGATGATGATGATGATGATGATGATGATGATGATGATGATGATGATGATGGTGGTGGTGGGGGGGGTGGTGATTTTAAACTTAATAATAAATTAAGTTTAAAATTTTAGGAGATGAAATGGTGCTTGGATGGTTCTTGGCAATGTCTTCAAGGAATTTCTGTCAAGTCATCCATGAGACCACAGAGAAGCATCAACGGCTGCTGAGACAATGCTCCCCTCCCACAGCCATGGGACGAAGAGCCCGTGTGCCTCCTCTTCTCCAGCCCTGAGTACTCACCTTTTGCCCAGTTTCAAGTGAAACATGGCTGAGCATGAACTCCCTCCTCCCAGGGAGAATCTGACTGATCCCGAAGTCTTTGAAGCATCCTTCTTCTCTATGTTACAACCACCACTTGATCCTGATTTTTAATCATAGTGTGTGTTAACAAGTTAAATGTACTTACTGTTTGTCTAGTAGGATCCTTTTACCTTCCTATATTGCTGAAATTCGTGTTAAAAAAGGTTCCTCAAGTAGTTTCTGTTATCTCGGAGTAAATGAGACTTAGAAAGGGATTGCTATTTATCCCAAGACATAATATTATCTGATTGGTAAATCTCAAATTCAAATCCATGTCTGCGTGACTCTGCCAGTCATTCTTATAGTCCCATTTCACGTTGAGTGTTGCTCTCCTGTCCACCTAGGCCTTGTATTTCTAGAGATAACATTACTCAGTGTGGTGAATAGGTGTGGCCCCCATAGACTTGTGTTTTGAATGCTTAACCCATAGAAAGGGTCACTCTTAGGAGAGGTGGCCTTGTTGGTGTAGATGTCTTGTTGGAAGAAGTGTGTCACTGTAGGGCTAGGCTTTGAGGTCTCCTATGCTCAAGCTACACCCAGTGTGGCACACAGCCTCCTGCTGCCTACAGGAGATACATAGAACTCTCAGCTCCTCCAGTACCATGCCTGCCTGGACACTGTCATGCTTCCCACCATGATGATAATGGACTAATCCTCTGTACCTGTGACCCAGCCCCAATTAACCATTTACACTGTCATGCTTTCCACCATGATGATAATGGACTAATCCTCTGTACCTGTGACCCAGCCCCAATTAACCATTTTCCTTTATAAGAGTTGCCATGGCAATGGTGTCTCTTCACAGCAATGAAACCCTAACTAAGACACTCAATGACTATGTAAAAAGATTGTGTGTTCTCTCCTATTAATTCCCCTTGCTTCTGTGGCTCTCAGACTTCCTAGTCAGGTCCCTTTCTAGCCTCAAACCCTTCCGTCTGACCCAACTTTGAGCCCATGAGTATTCCATTCCTCAGCACTATGACACCATCAACACTATATACTGGAAATGCAAAAGTCCTGATACCTGCACAGCTGTCTTCCATGACCCACTGCCCATGAGAATCCCTTCTAACATGTGCTTTTAAGTTATACTTTATCTTTGCCAAAGCAATTTGACCTGTTACCTCAGGGCTTAATATTTTAAGACCTAAATAAAAGTAGTCCTTCCTACTATTATACACATTGAGTCTCTAAACAAGGAGAGTAAAGACTGAGTTCAGAATAGTGTACATTCATTTTTAATTTCCAGAAAATATTTAGTGTATCTTGTCTTTATTTTTTATTCATTTATTTATTTATTTATTTATTTTTGGTTTTTCAAGACAGGGTTTCTCTGTATAGCCCTGGCTGTCCTGGAACTCACTCTGTAGACCAGGCTAACCTTGAACTCAGAAATCCACCTGCCTCTGCCTCCCAAGTGCTGGGATTAAAGGCATGCGCCACCACCGCCTGGCTTCTTGTCTTTATTTTTAATTCAGAGTTTGTATGTGAACTTTCACAGATACGTCAAAATTGTATTTCAAAAGTGTTTTTATAACCTGGAGCAACTCTACAATAACAGAATAATCAGGAAATGTGGTGGTTTGGCAATTAAGCAAATCACTTCCTTGAGTTGAAAGTCCTGTTTTAAGCATGTCTTTTGGAGAGTGGTTGTTACTCCTTCTGCAGGAGGTTAACTTCCAGATATCCTTTAGCTATATAAGTGGAAAGCTATGTGTACTGGCAGTTTACTGCCCCTGTGTACTTCTGAATGTACTTTGTTAAATCAGAGACTCTGATGGTCTCATCCTCCTCAAGATATGTTCAGGTTGGCATTTGTACCGTTATCCCCATTCAGAACATTTCTCCAGTATCTTTTGTCTTTTCCTGTCAGCAGTTTTAAAAGATTCTTCTGGGTGAAACCTTAAGATGCATCTTCTTGCTACTTAGAAGCTTCCTTAAGACCTTCAAGGTCATTCACTCAGGAGTTCAGAGATTTGCTTAAAGAGTACACAGCAGTAGAAACAAAAACAAAAACAAAAATCCAAAAAACTTTTGTTCGTGTTGACAGTTCTTTACAGTGAAAAGGTACAGTTGAAAAATCAGCAAAGGCAAACAGTGCATAGAGAAGCCGTTTGCAGGCATGACTCTGGTACCCTCTCTTTATCACTCAAGCATCAGACTGAACCTGATTCTTCCCTAAAGGATGTGTAATGAAAGATGAAAATAGTGTCAGTCAAGAAATCTCTCATGAGCCTGTGATCCTGAGTTTTACTTGGAGTCAAATGTATAGGCATGAGCTCCTATGAGTCTGGCCTTGATTGCTTAGTCTCCACTACCTAGAAATCATTCTAATATAGCATGCCTCAGGAACCCAAGCAAGCAAAAGCAGGCATACACCATAACTCATTGTTAGAACAAATTATCTGATAGAGACAAAGGTCTCAGGTATACAAATACACCATTATCAGGTAGACAGGCTAAGTGCTTTGGGCTTATCATGTAGGACAAGCCCAGGCTTTGTAATATGAATGGACTGGGTATCTCCAATCTGTTGAATTAACTCTTTACAGTACAGAAACCTATTAAACAAAAACAATGTGGGCTAAATGTCTGGTTAGCTTTGTGCTGCTTATCTTCACTGATGCAGAAATTCAAAGGCCTGGAGAACAGCTCAGTGGCTAAGAGGATTTGTTCTGCAAGTGCAAGAACCCGAGTTTAAGTCCTCGACATCCACTTTTTAAAAAATCCAAGCACAGCTGCACATGCAGAGAGGACAACCCCAGCATTAGGGCAGAAATAGCCAGCCTGGCCAGAACAGTGGGCTTCTGGTTCAGCAAGAGACTCTGCCCTGAGAATTTGGTGAGCCTATTGAAAGACCTCCGGAGCAAGGGAGACCCTCACTCAAGTCTCGGGATGACACGACCACCCAATAACTCACTAGAGACCGATCTTGCTGCAAGCGCACGAGGTTTATTTGGGATAGGCCGGTACCAGGGTTGATCTCATAACCTTGGCAGGCCAGAGGAGTTCGACCCAGAGCACAAGGAGTAAGGGGTATTTAAAGGGAAAAACCACAAACCAGGGGGAGTGGGGGGGATTCCAACCCAAGGTATTTAGTCAGTTAGGGAGGGGAACATATTCCTTCTAGGAATGTAATCTTCATCTAGCGGTCAGCAGGGTAGAGAGCCTCAGCAGGATGGAGAGCCTCGTGAACCAGTTGACCTTCATTCCTAGTTCTGCCCTCATTGTGGATCAGTCAGGAGGGGCAAGGTACCTGGAACCAGAGCCCTGAGGCTCCAAGTTAGCCAAGTTCCTGGAACTGGTTAGTCTACATTCTTGGCTCATTACAGAGGTTTTCCATGCCCTTTTTAGGTAAAGGTTATACATTATACATTTCTACTGATACATTTCTATTAAATGCTCTTACTTTAAAATTCTAAAATTCTCCAGCCCTTCACCTATGAAAGATACTTCTAAAAATTCTAGAGATAATTAGACAATGCTAGGTCTAGAACCTTTAAACTACCTTCCTAAAGCTCCTGTTCATGGAACTGGAGTGAGGTGCACTGGAGAACTGTTGACTTGCAGAAAACATGAAAGCACTGCTTGTAGATTAATCTCATGGTTCTATAACCAATGATAGATTTGTCTGCTTCGTCTACATGCTAAGAGTAGTGAACTGCTCATCTGTATGGGCAGTCTGCTCCATGTCAACATATTTTAGTTGATAAAGTTTGTGTAGGGGATCCAGCAGATCAGAAAGAGCTCAGTATTGAGAGTTCTGGGTCAGCTTCTTGAGAGAAATCATAAATGCTGTTAGGATAAATATTTAAAAACAAAACAAGCCATTTGTTACACTGAAACTGCCAAACATCACTTACTACATCTTGCCTTAAATGTGTTCCGATGCCTTAAAAATTAGCTGTGATCAGGAAACATCTCCCAACATAATGACCATTGCAAAACTCAGTGGTGACTGTCTTCCATTACACATCAAACACTGTATGGAACTGAAAACAGAATGGTCATGTGCGTACTCTTCTGCCCATCATAAAGTCAATTACTTGAATATATGTGCTAAGTTCAGGACCTTCTATATTAAGATATAAATGGACTCCTTGCTCCTCATATGCTCTAAGAAAAATACCACTCACAACTAAAGCCACGTAACCCTCAAGTGGCTCTGTGCAAAGAGCCTTCCCTCACTATTTTATAAGTCAAGGTTGCACATGAGGTGGAGTTCATCAAAAAACACCCCCAGTCACTGTAACTCCAAAAGTTAGAGAGCATAGAAAAGGGTGCACCATTAGAGAGAATGTGAGGAAGGAAAACATTGACAGACTTTACACTGGAGGGTTGGGAGGGTGGGGGATGTAAGAACCACAAAATATGGGAAATATTCTGTCAAATATGCAATCCCCCAGTTTCAGTTCTTACCCACTGTTGGGGGAAAGATATCCAGATGTTTGCTGGCATTGCAGTTTCCAGGAATACAGATCTATATATCTTAACAATGGCAAAAAAAGAAATATGTTCTTCTCAGAAGAACTTGACTCACTGGCACACTACATTCAGACTGCTAGCCGCCACAACTTGAGAGTTTTTGGTATCTATACTACCTAGAACAGCACTTGATTGCACAGCTCTGATAAACTGATATGACTATCTTTTAATATAAAAAATAGCAAGGTTTCAAGATTCCGACAGAGAACCACAGGAAAAGGACCCCCTCCCTTTGCTGTTTTTCTATTTAAGAAAATTTCTGCTAATATTTTCGTTAGTTCTTGCATCTACCCGGTGGCAAACTCATCAGCTAACTGTTCTGGGTGTTATTAATTCATTTGGTACAACTGCTCAGTGGCACTGAATGATTCCTATAGTAAGAGAGAATGCTTTGCTTCTTTTGGATGAAGAAGGGTGAGAAGCCCCATGTGGCAACAGGAAACGAGTGGACTGAGAGGACAAATAGGCCAGGATGCACAGACCTAACTGTGAATCCTGCTAAAATGAATGCAAAGCCTAAAACCATCAAGGAACTAGCCTTCAGCTCTCTTACACGTGTACTGGTGTGCATTTAAAGATGAAATATCCTTCAATGCTTTCGTGACATACCAGTTTGTCTTCACGCCTTATGCAATTTTAATAAAAGTATTGCAAATTGATCATTAATCTTAAATTAAGTGATAAATTAACACCCTAGCAACACCAGAATATTAATGGGGATTTTCACTGTGGATACCAGGTTGCCTGAATTTCAAATCTACCGGGAGTATCTTAGCAGATGTGAACCAGACCGATCAGTATTTGTGATTAGCCCAGTTTCCTCATCTGGAAAATAGCTGATGTTCCCTAACCTGTAAATTTCTTAGGATCAGATTAATTTTTGAAAATTCTGAAAACAGTAACTAGTGTGGTGACGCACACCTGTCCACCCAGCACGGAAAGAGGCAGAGGTCTCCATGAATTCATGGGGAGGTTAGCCAAGGGTACATGGCATGGCCTTGTTTCAAAAATTATTGACTAGAGTACAGTAGGGAATGTCCTATAAATTATATCATTGTCGTTGTCAACATCAATGACCTAGGGACTAGTAACCATCAGTGACATAAATGTTACTTCCTTTGGGTAATGGCCCTGTGTCTTTTTAACGTACTGGATATTTGAGGAGAACAGATTTTTAGAAGTTATTTTTAAGATAAAATTAAAATAAAAAAGCAATTTAAGGAAAACTCAGATTGAGATTTAAAAATAAAAAAATTAACAGGTGAGCAAATAGGCATGCTGAGCATACATTCCTCTCCCATTCTCTGAAATAACTCATTTTTAAAAAAAAAAAAAAAAAAAAAGCACTTATTCCTTTCTTCCTAGTTCTTTTCAGTGTTTTCAAAATGGGAGGAAATGAGTTCTGATTTTTCAGTTTCCTTCTGAATGCTTTTCTCCTCCATTTTGGTTGAGGGTACAAATACCAAGGCAGTTTTGCTCATTTCAAACAACAGACTCCAGGGTTCCGCCATTGTTCAGGAAGAGGACTGATTGCCTGTCGCTCAGCTCAGGGGTTCAACAGGGAAAAGCCACTGAGATGAGGGCAACTTCCAGCCATGCGTACATCCATGTGCAGGCATCTGTGTGCTGTAAGCCTGCTAAACACGCAAGTACAGAAAGGGTATTGCTTCGGAAACCCCGTGGGAGGGGAGATGCTGGGGAAAATGGAGGTAGGGCGATGGGAGCCTTATCAGACAGATTTCTGTTCTTGACTTGTTCAAGTTCTTTCTCTTTTATCTAAGGGGAAGTAGGCTGGGCTGCAGGAACAATAGCTCCGTCTTTGAGAAAAATAACTTCTTTGTCGTTCCGTAAAGTTATAAGAACAGTTAAAGTTGATCTTTCTCCATGTCGTATAAAAACAAAATAAAAGCCCTACTGTGTGTTATCACATTAATTCCTGCCAATAATTCCCTGAGGTAGCTATTATTATCTCTGTTATTTTTTTAAAGGCCCTGTACAATTATATATTGGATGCCAAGTATATTCTGTGGCATTCTTATCAAAAGTTGAAAATCTCCTTGATGAAAATTACATTTGGGAGGACCAGTGGGATGGCTAAGCATTTAAGAGCCTGGCTAATCTTGCAGAGGACCCAGGTTCAGTCCCTAGCAACCATACAGTAACTTCAGTTTCAGAGGTTCCAATGCCCTCTTCCAGCCTCCTCTGGTACTGTAGTCACATAGAACTCCCATACCCATAAGATAAAAATAAATGCATCTTTTTAAAAATACATTTAGGGGTTAGATATTTACTTAGCCCCATTCTTTCTACCTCTATTTTCTTACACACCACCCTCCCAGGAACTCCGTTTGTCTCTCTAAACAGATGCAGTTACACTATAGATAGATGATAAGATAGAGAGATAAGATAGAGATAGGATATAGTTACAGTATGTATGTATATAGAGAGATGACATAGATGTATTCATGATTTACATATCATCGTAAAATCTAGAACCCACAAATGAGGGAGAGTAGGTCTTACATAAAAGTTCAGTAAGTTTTCAGAAGTGTTATAAATACTAAGGAACAGAACCAAAATGTGTGTGTGTGTGTGTGTGTGTGTGTGTGTGTGTGTGTGTGAATGTGTGTGTAAAAGTCCACATGAACATGTGTGCATGCGAAGACCAGAGATCAGTGTCTGGAATCTTCTTCAATCACTCACTACCTTATTTTCTGAGGCAAGCTCTCTCCCTAATCTCAGAGCTCACTGCTGATTGAACTAGCATGAGCGGCCAGCAAGCTCTGGGAGCCACCTCTCTGTCTTTACCCTTCTCCAGCTGGGAGCTACAGATTCCTGTTGCCATGTAAAGCTTTTATGTGGTTGCTAGGGATCCAATGTCAGATCTTTGTGCTTGCACAGAAAGCACTTTATCAACTGAGCCATCTCTCTAGCTCTAAGAACCAAAGAATGTAGATGCATCTAGGGTCTAAACTCTTAAACTGAAATGTTCCACCTTTCCTCTGCTAGGCTGTCTACCTCCTGCTTCAAGTTGTTGGTCTCCTATCCTGCAGCCAGTCTTCTTCCTAAATGCTGGTCATAACCTTGCTTTCAACTGATCCCTTACACCTGTTTTTTGAGATGTTCTACATTGTCTTTTCTGGGGTTCAGTCCTGAGTGAACACGTATTGTGACATGAGCACAGCCATACCAAGGATACAAATACTTCAGACTCATGGCAACTTCAGGACCTCCCCTGGACCAGGCATGATAAAGCCTTCGCTTATTGCAAATACAAATGTTAACAATGTGTAGAGAAAGTATCAACCGCAGTTCCCCTTGGTTACTGCAGGCTGAGAATGCTTCCCCACAGAGTTCTGCTGTACATAATACACCCTCCCCTAATTTCCCTGTTGCCTGTGTGTCTCTACCAGATCACATGGCCCACCTGGCCCAGCCTTTCTGCACATGCATCTGTTGTTTCTTCATTCCTCATCACCCCAGTCAAGCTGTGAAGATCGTGGCAGTATCTCCAGAGTCATTTTGCAAATACTCTGGTCTCTAACCAAACCACCTTTGCTGCTCCTGGTCTCTAACCAAACCACCTTTGCTGCTCTCTGAAACAATCCATATCTCTGTGTCTTTCTTCTTACTCATCCTGGACCCTGAATGATCTATACCTGCCAAACAACCATCTCTACCACAAATGGCCTGACCAAAAATAATCAATGGCTACCATCTATTGAGTCCTCAATTTATACTAACTTTGCAAGCAACTCTCCCAGCATAGGGTAGGCACTATTATTATTTCAGTTCTACAAATATTGAAATGAAGGTTCAGTCATACCAGAAGCAAGGTCCTAAAGCCATGCATGGACTGAAGAGGGTATTAATGCAATTGATTAAAGACAGAGTCTGAGTTCCCAGACACTATGCACAGGTGAGCAACGTTACTCCTGGGTTCTTAAGTCTCCAGTATCAGGTGCACACCACTTTGCTTAGCCCTCTGAGTCTCCTAGAAAAAATTATCCATCAGCCTCTGCTTGCCAGAGGTCCCATACTGTGCCTCGGTTGCAGAAATTACTCCACTCTGTTTCATTTTTGGCTGTGTCTCTGGCCCATCAGATTCACTCTGCTTGAGGCCATGGCGTTCATCTTTGTGTCCCCATGAGTCCAGTGCCATATCGGAAGCTCAGCGGGAGCTGCCTTGACATGTGCTGAATTCACTGAATGGCTGTTTATTGAACTCTCACAGAAGGAACCTTGCCCTTGCCCACAACTCCCTGGTGTAATTGTTTTTATCCTTTTTTGGTTCATACCCCCCTTCGAGAGTCTGATGGGAGTCATGCATCTTTACTACAGAAAAAAAAAATCAGCCACCAATAAAATTCTCCATTCTTCTTTAGGTGGCTCAGACTTGGGGTTCAGAGTCTAATTGGTTTCAATTCAATTACTAGGGAATTGAATGGCTTTTTATACTTTAAATCCTTTTTTTTCCAAGTTATAAAAGTCTAATTTGGGCTACCTTGGACAGGAGGAGACGTTCACACTCTTTTTGTTGAGCATGGTGTGGCCTGCAAACAGTGAAACAACAAAAACAACAAAGAAAATACAACTATGACTAAGTCTCTCTGAAGCAAATGGAACCAGATATTCAAATGCTACCAGCATAAGGTTGTCTCTGCAGCTTTAGTCTTTGAAAGCAGCCTCCTTCCCAGTGTAGGTTGGCTGAGGGTCCCTGTAATCACAGATCACTACTAGAGGGAGGGGTACTAAAAGGTTACCCCTCCTCCCTTAACCACAATTAAAATAATAATAATAATAATAATAATAATAATAATAATAATAATAATAATAATTTTCCTTGAAGATTCTAATTGGCTCATATGAGTGACATGTGGGCTCCAAGAAGATTGGTTGTTGGAAATAAACCTCCAATGAAAGGAAATGCCTTCCCAGAACTGAGGCATAGAGGGACAGCCTGCTGCTTTCTGTCTTACATATAGTCACAAGCTGTCCCCTGCTGACTCACCCCAGCAGCATTCCCCCGGTTTCAAGTCAGCACCAGCAGGCTTGCCTGCTCCCAGTCCTTCAGGTTCCCAAGCTTTCATTTTTAACAGACTGGGCATCCAGTCTCCCTTCGAGAAGACTAAGTATCACCATCTATCATAATAATGAGTGAAAATTAGTTTATCTAATAGAATTCTACCTTTTATATTCACATGCTAGAATTAAATGCTCATGAATCCTTAGAGCTAGGAGACCCCCAGCCCTGTTATCTGATCCTGATGGCTGGGGACACTAAGGATTCCAAACAGCAGAACTGCATCTGCATGCAGATGAGAATCAAGGCCCAAGATGGAACTCAGAGGTTGCAAAGCTCCCTATCCATTTATCTTCTTGTCTGAAGTACCAAAAGAAAAATTTGCTTTGTACCAGGCCCAGTGGTGTTTACCAGTACTCTGCCTGGGTTGTTTCTTCTCTCAGACAAGCCTTCATGTCAATATCATACATACAAATACAGAGAAGCCGGTGTTATGGAAGGCATGTATTACAGGTGTTAGGAGCTTGGGCTTCAGAGCCACGCATTTTAAACTCACATGTCAGATCCCCTACTTATATATTGAACAGGTATTTAACATTTCTGGGGTCTCTGTGTCCCCAGCTATAAAACGGCTCTGCCCCCATAAAGCAGCATTCCCATCTAGTGTTAATTGTTTTGGGGTTTGTTACTCTGCCATTAACAGGCCCCAGATCTTCAGTGACTGTATACTGGTTTTAGAAGAATAAGTCATAAAATCTGCCAGAAAAGTTTCTGATGCAGAGTAAGCAAAAAACAAAAACAACAACAACAACAACAACAACAAAACAACTATAAACTGAAATTGCAAACACTGAGACTGCCCTGAAGGAGAAAATAATAAAACTAAATAATTTTCTAGACTCCATTTAATTCAAACTTTGAAGCCATATTCACTCATCAAGGTTTCTGCCACAAGCTCTCTTCTTGTACGAGACCCTTCAGTTGGTTCCTGTTGTACATATCACCTGTTTTCACTGAGATGGTCATGCCTAATGATAGCAGGACCACAGACTACAATCCTAGCTACATGGAAACTCACAGGTCAGTAGCTACAATAGAGCTTCCAGCTTTTGTTCTGTGGAGTCAGCTGGTCAGAGATACACAATTTATTTGCACTATTTTTTTTAATAAAACTGTAGTTTTAAGCATATTAATTGAAAAAAGCCACTTTTCTTTCTGACCTTTGAAAGTGTAAGGAGAAATAAGGAGGATTGGCTTCAGGATGAAATTTGGTTTGAACTAAAGGTTATTCCGTTTTTTATGTGCTTTGTTGAAGTACAAAATGCCTTTTTGTACCATTGTTAAATTATTCACCACTCCCTATCTTTCTGGGGTGCCATTGTAGAGCCAAATAGGTGACTCTGTGTGGAATAAAAAATAAGTCAACGGATCGCTAAGTCAATTCAGGGAACAAACACATTTTAAATAATAGCACATTACCATTATTTGACATCTATTAAACATCAAAAGATGGTCGAGAATATCTATTATTTGGTGAGATTGCCAAGGAACACTGAATTTATGCTAAGTTGTTTGAAGACAACTCTTGATCTAGATTTGATGGAACAGCATAGAAACTGGATGGGAAAGAAGAACCCCTGTGGGCAGAGAGGAGGGGGATGGTGGCATCAGAGCCCAGTAGCCCGAACTGGCCCTACATATTCTGTTCATGGTTTCTTTCATCTTAAGAGTCATTCCTCTTACAGGATGAGAAAACTGAGGTTCAAATGACTAAGAATCTGCTTGTGTCATGTGCCTGGAGGAGATCAGTCCCTTTCTTCTCATTTCCCTGAAGCAATTTCAACCCCTAGCTTCACCTTGCTCCCTACAGAGCCATTCATCTGTAGAAAATGCTGGGGCCTATCCACTCCAAATCAAACATTTTTTTATTGCCTTGGAACACACTGGACACCCTCATGTGCCCCTGCTGTCTTCAGCTCAAAACAATTATGTAACTCCAAATGTTCAAACGCACACAAATTGGAAGGAAAATAGGTAGGTGATTTGTCATTAATTTCTGCCACCTGTTTCTGGTATTAGTGGAATTACAGCAATTTTGTGTATCAGGAAAGTTATTTTCAAATAAAGTGAGTCAGATCTGCCTCATTCGTCTCTCCACGGGCCACAGTCTCCTGCAGTTATTCTGTTGAGGCTTTGAATCTGTGTGTTGATACCAGCATTTGGAGCTAACCCTAACGTGATTAAAACTGAAGGCAGACTTGTCCGTCAGAGTTGATGACCAGGCAAATGGAAGCCAATGGGAGAAGTTTACACAGTCATCTTCATTCCACAATCAGGCAAAGCATGCTGGCTCTCACTCTTGAGAAGTGGAATCTATAGCATGCATGTTAGGACCAAACGACAGCTACATTTGACGTCAGCCTAATTTAGGTTTGAACCTAACTCAAAGGAATAATGCACTTAATAGAAAAGATTGGGCTCTGTGCCTAGTGCAGGATACCTGAATTGTAAGCAGAGGACGCAACCACTCAAATGATGCGGCAAGAGGCTTCTGCCTTTCTATATGGGTCTAGCAAGAAGCAGCTGCCCTAGTACCTAGAACTCCACAATTGGAAAACCCGTTGTGCTTAGGCATTGTCCCTCCTGGCATTACTCTCCTTGCAAACACAGAACCTGGAGGCAGTAAGCATGATGCCAGTAAAATGGTGGAATCAGTAACGATACAACATTATTTTGATGACTGATAGAGAGACCTCAGCATCTCTGTGACACTCTGGGCATTCTGGTGGTCAAAGAAGTGTGAAAGAGGAAGACTGAAGTGGGCCAACTGGAGCACACCAATTTTACTAACTTGTTCATAGAGTTCAAATGAAGATATTGGGGGGACCCATGAGACACCTCAGCAGGAAAAGCACTTGCTTCTCAAGCCAAATGTCTTCAGGTCCATCCCTGAAATCATTGGTAGAGGCAGAAGCAATTCCCCAGAACTGTTCTCTGACTTTCACACATGTGCCCTGCCTGGCACGTGGACACCTGTCCTTGAGGGCAAACATCAAGCATGCACACAAGTGATGATGATGGTAGTGATGGTGGTGATCAAATACACACATGACGACAACAATGATGATTGTGATGATGATGATGATGATGATGAAGTAAACATTTTAAAAAATTAGATATAATTAAATATGAGATTATGTCTGAGAGATGGCTTAGTGTGGTGAAGTACTTGCTATCCAAACATGAAGAGCTGAGTTCAGATCTCCAGAATCCATGTAAAAGCCAGACATAGTAGCACATCTGTAACCATAGCACTCCTGCAGGAAGATGTGAGGGAGAGAGAGGAGTACCCCTAGGAGCTCAGCTACCAGCTAGCCTGGTTTATGCAGCAATGAACCACAAACCCTGTCTCAAATAGGCTAGGGGTGAGAATCTGTACCCACGACCTCCCCTGACCTCCACATGTGACCTGTGGCACACATACACACACACACACACACACACACACACACACACACACACACACACGCATGCACGCGCGCGCGCGCGCACACACACACAGAGGGAAAGAGGGGGAAGACAGACAGACAGAGAGACAGCAAGATTTTAAAAGATAAGAGTAGGAACAAACAATGTGGATATCCATACACAGGTAAGATACTAATTTTTTTAAAAAAATCAATATGACTGTGTATAAAATATCACATGAGTCACATTTCTCTTTCTTTAGCATCTTGTAACAGAAAATAAATAATAATATTTCCTATGAAAGAAAGTGATTTTATGGCATTCTCTCTATCTGCATACACAGAGTGACATTTGTCATTTGTTGTGAGACTCTCCCTGTTTTGTTTTAACAGTGCCGATCTCAGTTGTTAAACTCTACTTCAAAGCACTGGATAAACTATCTGACGGTTCCTCACACGCTTCTTGGAAACCATCCTTTCTGTTTACTCAGCAGGCTTTTGTCGAGTACTCTAGCGTCGGAGTCTTACAGCTGACAAAGCTCTTAGCGTGCCCATCCTGTCACTGATTTGTCCTCACCACTGTGTCTTCCAAACCCAGTCACTGCCTGGGAGGATCCTAGGCTGAGATGCCATCAAAGTATCTGCCTGCTCATTTTCAGAGTTTGTTAGATGGAAGAGTTGAAATTGGTTCCGAACGTCAAGCATCTGGTGTTTGATTGTGCATTGCCGGGTAAGATCACAATCGTCTTCAAACATGGGGATGGCAAGTAGATCTATGTGTGAGGAAAAGTGTCTTCCTACTGGTAAATGTCTCCTTAGCTTTGATAAAAGGTGTGGAAGACACCTCAAACTGCCAAGGAAAGCAGAGGCTCGTAGAGGCTTTGCCTTTCTAAGGAGCCTGAAAGATAATGTAATTCAATTTTCAATCTAATTTGCCTCTTTCTGTCGGCAAATGAAAGAAATCTAATGCTGGGAGAGGAAGAGGATATTCCTGGCTACGGATCTGTTAGGTAGACAGCCTGAGGACCAGAATCAAACTTCTAACTCCAGTCGATGGCTTGGTGGCCTTATCTCAAGCAGATCAAAAGCTTTGGGGCTGGCACATGTTAGTCTGAAGCTGCAGGAACACTGCCAATTAAAGGGAGTGGTGATCGCTCGTACCTGACACTTCATAATTTGTTCTCGGTCCACACTGTAGGGGATTAGTGAGTCAGTATCCACAGATGACGTCAGTTGCAACTTTTTTTTTTTTTTGTCTTGAGACCAATACAACTTATCTGAAATAACAGAAATTAAGTACAGGTGTAGATCTGGGAAGTTTTCAAGTGAGGGAAGAAATTCTACCCCAAAATTAAAAGTTAGGAAGCCTATAAAAGTGAGTTAGGCTCGGAGGAGACTGCTTCATTGCTTATGTATTTGCCATACAGACGAAAGGACCTGAGTTTGACCTGTAAAAAAAAATCTGCATTCATGGTATGTGTTTGCAATATTAGCAAGGAGGATGTGAAGACAGACAGATCCCTGAGGCTTGCTGACCAGCCAGCCTAACTAATTTGGTGAGTTGCGAGTTCCAGTGAGAGATGTGTCTAAAAAACAAACGACAAACAAAACAACAACAACAAAAAAATGGACAAAGATTCAAGAACAACATGATTGCTCTGTGGCCTATATGTGTACATATGCTCATGTGAACAGATAAAGATACACACACACACACACACACACACACACACACGCAGAATTGTGGGATCATGAAAGGCAGCTTGTTTTCTGGTCGAGCTAGGTTTGAACCCCAGAGACCCAACAGATTAATCTGCAAGGGACAGAAGGCCCACTTGCCATGCACCCAGACACTAGGCTCCTGACACGAAGCCCCAGCCCATAATTCTGTGCCCATCAGCCACATAAGCTGTCTGGACTCCACCGCCACAGTTACCTGGCAACAGCCAGGTATGCTCCTCCCCACAGTTACCTGGCAAAAAGCAAGGTAGCCCAGACCACTATAAAAGGAGCTGCTTGCTCCCTCCTCGCTCTCTTGCTCCCTCTCTTACCATCTTGCTCTTACTCTCACCTCTCTCCCTCCTTCTTCCCCTCCCTTCCCCCTCTCACGTGGCCATGGCCAGCCTATGCTTCTCTACTCTCTCCTTCTCTCTGCCTTTCTATAATAAACTCCTTAAAACCATGGACCGTCTCTACTCACCGAAACCCACTGCTGGAGCAATGGAGCAGGTCTTCACCAGCAAGCAGCAAGTCTAACCTACCGCCAGGAGGCCTCCCTGAGCTCCAGCCAGAGCCACCAGCCAACCCAAGCAGCCCGCCAGGCTAGCCTCCTGAGTAAGACAAGGACTCTCATTCCTGTTACCTGCCAGAGCTCTCTCCACCTACCCTTTTTCCTTCGCACCCCCCCCTTCAGAGTCTGCCAGAGAGTACCCACCAGTTCTCAGCTCCTCTGCAACCTACAGCAGAGTCTAGGATGTCTGAGAGTGAGAACCTGACATCTCTAGCATGCGACCCAGGGACTCCAGAGCCGGCTCTTCCGCGGTGCCCAGCAGCACCAATGGTGATGCCCGAGAGTCAGAGCCAGACTCTGGCAGTTCCATGGGGACCCCAGACTGCGCCTTCCTCACCCCTGAAGTGGAATCCTACGGCTTCTCACAGCCCACTGCCCACCGGGCGGTTCCATGTGCAAACTCCCCGTATCTCCCAGCCTCTCCCAGCAGCCCTAGCCCCGAGCAGACATGGAACCCCATTTTTTGCCCCACATAGAATGACTTAGTCATTGAGTCATATGGTAGATTTTTGTGTGTATGATATATGCATGCTGTACATGTGAATGTATTTGTATGTACGTACATGTCTGTGAATACTGTGAGTACATGCTATAGGTGAATGTCACAAACATTCGTTCTTACTTTCTATATTATTTGGGGTAGGGCCTCTTGTTTACCACCAGGCTAGCTGGTCCATACCTTTTGGGGTTTCTCTTGTTTCTGCCTCTGTATTGCCATAGAAATGCTGAGATAATCTGCGTATGCCACTTCACCTGGCTTCAAATGGTTCCAGGGGTCTCAACTCGACGACTGACTCCTCGTATGTGGGAACCATGTACTTTCCACTGAGCCATTTCTCCAGATCACGGAGTAGTTCTCCACCTAGTCAACCAGTACCTAATTAAGCATAAAAGGTGTCTTAGTTAGGGTTTGTATTGCTGTGCTAAAACATCATGACCAAAAGCAACTTGATGAAGAAGTTGTTTATTCTAGCTTACAGTTAGTTTCACATTGCAGTTCATCACTAAGAAGTCAGGGCAGGAATTAAATGGTGCAGGAACCTAGAGGCAGGTTCTGCCACAGAGGCCATGGGGAGGGCTATTTACTGACCTGCTTACGATGGCTTGCTCAGTCTGCTTCTTTACTCTGGGCCACCACGCCAGAAGTGTCACCATACAAGATGAGGAAGGTAGGCCCTTCCTTGTCAATCTCTAATTAAGAAAACGCAATATAAACTTGCCCGCAGGTCAGTCTGGTGGGGTTATTCTCTCAACCGTGAGCCCCTCTTTCTACATGACACCGCCTTGTGTCAGGCTGACATTGATCTGGCCAGCACAGATGCTATCCCAGGTGGAGCTGTGGGCACTCACACCATCTGAGAAGCAGCCCAGGATTTTGAATGCTTGAGGTGGATGGTCCATTGACATAGGAGTACCTAACTCACCAACTGAACCTCAAGGAAGGGTTAAATGGAAGCATACAAAAGCATGGTGAGCAGGACAAGCAAGGAGATGAGGGAAAATAAATGGTAGTCACCACATTAACACATTAACTTCCTGTTTTTATCTGTTGTCATGCTAAGGGCCTACCATCATCTAATTTAATCCTGATGAGGGGCCTATATGCAGGCATTAGCTATATTTCCTCTCCTTTGCTTTCCTCTCCTTTTCTACTTTCTCTCTTTTTTTCTTTTTCTTTGTGTTGGAGGAAGTGCTGATTCAGGATATATATATATATATATATATATATATATATATATATATATATA
>NW_022196906.1:46443762-46445082 GCF_008632895.1 Mastomys coucha | reverse complement strand
ATGCCCAGGGCCATCTTGTTGATTTTAGGTATTTCCAGGCAACATTTCATTACCCCTGTCTTCATTTTCATATATATATGCAATGAAGGCATTACATATATATATGTACCCCTGTACATATATATATATATATATATATATATATATATATATATATATATATACTTAGAGATGTCTTAGAGATGGTTATGTAGACCATGCTGACCTCAAACACACAGAGATCCCTCTGCTTCCTTAATGCTGGGATTAAAGGAATACAACACCATGCCCAGCTAGCTCTATTTTCTGACCAAGGAAATAAGATGCATGGCCATTAATTAAGTTACACAAGGTCACAGAGATAATTAGCAGCAGAATGATGTTTCAGAGGTAACTGCTCACAAAAACTAGGCACTCAATATGAAAAGTTATAGCTGTGAAAAATTATAGCTACTATGGAAACAATATTTTCATTCTTCAAAAAAATTAAAAATAGAATAGCCATGTAGCTCAACAAAGCACATTCTGGGTAGATAGCCAAATGAAATAAAATGTAACTTAAACAAATGTTTGTACACCTACACTGATAGTAACATTGTTTGTAAAAACCAAAAGAGAGCAAACCGAATGTCCTAACAGAATGGATAATCTCTGTCTCCCTGTCTGTCTCTGTCTCTCTCTTTCTTCCTCTCTGATATGTGTGTGCATGTGTGCTTGTATGATATGAAATTTTTATATATGCATATATATTCAATATTATTATGCTTAAATAAGAGATTCTGACACATGCTACTATATGAAGGAAATGTAAGGGCCCACACTGTATGGTTTTACTTATATAGGTTACCAAGAATGGTTGAGCTCCTAGATGTGGAGTAGAGTGGTGTTTTCTAGGGAATGAGGTTGGAGTGAATATGAAATTACCGTTTAATGAGGATTTCTAGTTTGGGAACACAAAATAAGCTGTAGTGGTGAATGTTGGTGATGGCTGCACGCTGAGGTAAATCTGCTCAATGTGTTGAAGTATATACCTACAAATGACTAAAACAATACACTTTATTCATATTTTATTATGATTTAAAATGTACTTACCTGCCGCGGACCGGGATTTCTCTTCTGAACTGGTGCTGTATCCCCCGGGCCCAAGTGCTCTGGGCCCGGGGGACTGTGAGAGATACATGAATCTGAGTCCTAGCCCATCTAAGTTCTAGTGCTAGTCCGGCATGTGAGTCTAACTCCTTCTTCCTCCAGTCTTAGTGTTAGACTGAAGTCCTGTAGGCAAAACGACCCCCACACACCCAGGTCAGCAGGGTCTGGTAGCTAGGTGTGAAGCAGGAGGAA
>NW_022196906.1:46441964-46442373 GCF_008632895.1 Mastomys coucha | reverse complement strand
AAATGAAGACAGGGGTAATGAAATGTTGCCTGGAAATACCTAAAATCAACAAGATGGCCCTGGGCATGTGAAAGCTATGTGTACATCTGGAGAGAAGGACAATCCAATCTATTGGGATATTCTAACCTCGTTCAATAAAATAGCCACAATGGGCTACTGGGCAGAACTTTTAACCTAGAGGGAAGGAAACTAAGACTTAGCTTCTGAATTGCAAAGGAGAAAGAGGGTACTGATGGTCCCACCAAGGAACTCAGTGTTTATAAATGGACAGGGCCAACAATCATCCGTAAGAACAAAAAAGTAGACCCCTAAGGGTACTTGCCAGCTACTTTCATGAGCACATTCCTCAGATATGCAGCTTGTTAGCTTATTTTTAAGGTGCCTGATGTCTCATATAAGCCACATCTAG
>NW_022196906.1:46441345-46441954 GCF_008632895.1 Mastomys coucha | reverse complement strand
GCCTTCACGCAAAGTGTGCGTGGCACTTAACCCACCCCTGCTATCAAGTTATTAAAAGTTACATTATATGCCACCTGCTACTGCAAAATACCAAGCACTCAATTATTTATAAGCAACAGGAATATTCTAAGCATTCTGGAGCCTAGACGGGGAGGGGGGACAAGACAAAGTCATAGAAAAATTCAGGATTTGGGGAGCTCACCACTTCCTATCAATGGTACTTCACTGTTGTGTCTCAATCTGGTTTCTAAAGGCACCAATCCCATTCATGAAAATAGAACTCTCATGAATGGACCACTTCTAAAACGCTACACCTCTTAATACTATCACATAGCTGTTATTTTCCAACATGTGGATTTGAGGGAATTCCGGCATTCTAGGGACTGCACTGTATCATGGAAGACCAGCCATTAACTATTTTTCCCAGGTCACCTAGACTCCTGTAGGGCCGCTTGAATAATTCTTACTGTCACCACATGGTACAGATTTACATAGGAACTATGAAAGGGAAAATGTGGTTCATTATAAGGCACTATAGTTTGGGAATTTATTACCTAAATGATACAAAGATATTCATTCCCTTTATTTCTAATCTAAAAAAAAAAAAAA
>NW_022196906.1:46437133-46440392 GCF_008632895.1 Mastomys coucha | reverse complement strand
GCCTGATGTCTCATATAAGCCACATCTAGTTAGGCCTCAGGGAATTGGAGAACAAAAGAATTAGTGAACACTGATTTCACACTATAAGAAGGTGATGTATATGACACGTTCCCGGTCCCCAAGAAGGATACTTTGCTGGCCTCACAGCTTCTGCCAGCAGAATAGCAAGTCCATTGACATGTAAGCTATTTATAGTCTCTGCTCAGAGTGCTTGTAGATTTAGCATAAAACAACAAGTGAGGCATTTAAGTAAGGTGGAATTAGGAGAGGAATTGATTTCAAATAAAAGAGAAAAGGCATGAGAGCATGATGCTGCCAGAGCCCTGAGAAAATCTAGAGCTGTCTTTCTCATATATGACCTGACGGAGCTTGGGAAGGAAGCTGGAAGCACAGAGAAGTATGTGGCGCCACTGAAGGATGTACACATGCAGCAGTTTCCAGAGATGGAAGCTGTGAAATACACAATACTCTCAGAACTCCTGCCTCTGGAGGGCAGTGCACAGAAAACTAAGTTAGAGATGGAAGCTCCCGCAGCAACTGACTGTTTTCTTAGACAGGCATTTACTGTGATAAGCAGAGGTCTAATGTAAAAAGAGATTTTTATCCCAGATTAAATTAACATTTGCACCTGAAGAAAGTTTTAGTTAGTAACCCTTTTAGTCGACACTGGAGTAACAGTACTCAATGAGTTGGCAGGTATTGGCATAGATGCCCCGATAAATCACAGCAGAATGATATGACTTTGGAAACCCTGATCCCGCTGTGTGTCCTCATCCTCTGTAGCATGCGACTAAAACTATCCCAGTGCTAAAACAACTCAAAGTTCTGCTCAGGTAAATATAGAGCATTAAGACATTCAGTAAGTTTGGATGAGGCACCAAAAGCATCTAAGTTTCCATGGGGAATGGAACACTTCAGAGTGAGAAATCCCAAAAACAGTGATGTCATTCATCCAGTCTCTCTCCTTAAAGCCCAAGGCTGTTCTTGGTTCTCTTTTATTCTGTCTTCTAGGGAGAACCTATTGGACCTGGGGTAGAAAGTGGTAGAAGAACACTGAAAATTCATGTGGGCTACATCTACTAATATTGACTTTGTTCAAAACTAAAACAAATTGATCATTTAAACGTATTTATTTATTCACTTAAAATAGTAATTAAATATATTACATGTCAACATTTTAAATATTTTAAAAAACAATTTATAAAAGCTTAATATCCAACATTAAAAAATGCCGAGGAAAGTGATATGTTGTATATTTTGTAAATCTCTTTTGTGCTTGACTTAAGAGAAAACATTAAGATTATCAAAACTGCTTCTACAGTTGATCTATTAACATGCATCATTTAGTTGATGGGTAGGAAGAAAATATATTTCTTACAAATATATTACTATTTTCTTTTGGAAGTAATATTAAACAGATTTATTTGATTTTACCCTAAAATTCACCAAATGATAGGTTCTTACAAGCTAATTGTGTGTGTAATCGGAAAACGTGTCATTGAGCTCATCGTGCTTAATTACATTAAAATCTACAAGTGTCTTCTGAACACTGAGTGGGCCACACACCCGAGCTAATCCTCTGATGCCATGGACTGAACGTTTGAAAGATATTAATCCCTTGAGATGTGAAGATCTTCCAGGTGGTGACAACACACCATTATCCACTCTCCGCAATGCCAGTTTAACATCTCCACCTAACTACGACAAAGGAGCCAAGCCAGTGGCAGATAGCAGTCTCAATTTCCACATAAAAAGCTGAACCGTTCATCACTGGCAACAAAGAAAACAAAAATTGTCAGTTAGTTTTCCTTAAGACAAAGGCTTACTTTGTTCATTTGGGGAAAAAAAAAGCAAATATCTGCCAAATACTCAAATCTAAATCATTGTAATTAACATAGCAGTCACACTTTCAAGTAAAAACAGGCATGAGAGCTCTGTTTCCCAAGAAGCCAGTGTTTGAAATGAAGACACCAAACACTGGCTAAGGATTCAAGACTACTCCTCCACCTCTAACTCTGCTCCCTGCTTGTTTTGTGGTTTGCCGAAGACCATGGCTTTCTTCGTGTAAAACACAGATGAGATGGAGTAATAGGAGCAGCCACCTCTGTGGATGTTGGAAAGAGTTCATGAACAAATACGTAACTGTCAGAACGGCCCCTGGCACATTGATGGTGCTGTTAGTGCTTGATAGCCACTAAAATGTAACGTTAATTTTTGTCTTTTGCTTCAATGATATATTGAGTGTTCATCATATAATAAACATTTATTAGATAAATTTGAAGAAAACAAAAAGGTTGGGGCCAGAGAGATGGCTCAGCAGTTAAGAGCTTTGCTTACTTACAGCAGAACAGAGTTTGGTTCCCAGCACCCCATGACAGCCCACAACCATCTATCTGTAACTCCAGTTTGAGGGAGTCTAATGCCCTTTCCTAGTCTCAACACATCATACACACATGGTACACAGATATACATGCCAGTAAAACACCCATACAAATAAAATAAGTTGTTGGGTTAGTGGTTCAGGCCACTGGAGGAGGTGAGAAGCCAGAGTTTTGATTGTGCTTATTCCATACCTGCACTGGGAGGGCAACAGGCTATGTGAAGCCAATGGACACTACTGGGGAGGGGAGCGCAGTCTGAGGTCCTCAGGACAGCTGGATCTGGCTTGGGCATTCCCTGGCCTGTGCAGAGGCCAGGGCTGTCAGATTCTCAGACTCTTGGGAACCCCAGGCACCGCTGGATGCTACAGAAGAGCTGAGAATGGAGTGGGGGCCTGTGGGCTGGATCTAGCCAGGAACCAAAGAAGAAAAGGGGAGAGCCCCGGCTGGCTCTTGGGGAGGAGTCCTTGGCTTGTTCAGCCAGTGGCTTGTCTTGGTGAAGGCCATGGCTGGGAGCTGAGAGCTCTGAGAGGTCTCCGTAGGAGACTAGATGCAGCTCTTTAGACTACAGCCTGTTCCATTGTTCCTCACAGCAGATCCCAATGAAAAGAGACAGTCCTGTCATCCAGCACTTGCTGGCATCCACAATAGTGGATTTGATGATTGAATATGGGAAGGATTCCCAGGTGGAGCAGTCTCTGGATTGTCCTTCCTTCAGTCTCTGCTCCATAGTTAGTCTCTACAACTCCTTCCACAGGTATTTTGTTCCCTCCTTTAAGAAGGAACGAAGTATCCACACTTTGGTCTTCTTTTTTCTTGAGTTTCTTGTGGTTTGTGGATTGTGCTTTGTGTATTCCAATCTTCTGGGCTAATATCCACTT
>NW_022196906.1:46435215-46436769 GCF_008632895.1 Mastomys coucha | reverse complement strand
AGTTTCTGGCTATTATAAATAAGGCTGCTATGAACATAGTGGAGCATGTGTCTTTATTACATGTTGGAACTTCTTCTAGTAGCCTGATATAGCTGTCTCCTGAGAGGCTCTGACAGTCCCCAACTAATACAGAACTAGAGGCTCACAGCCATCCATTGGACTGAGTACAGGGTCCCCAATGAAGGAACTAGAGAAAGGACCCAAGGAACTGAAGGGCTTGCAGCTCCTTAGGACGAACAACAATATGAACTACCTAGTACCCTCAAAGCTCCCAGGGACTAAACCACTAACCAAAGAGTACACACGGTGGGACTAATGGCTCCAGCAGCATATGTATAGCAGAGGATGGCCAAGTCGGTCATCAATGGGAGGAGAAGCCCTTGGCCCTGTGAAGGTTCTATGCCCCAGTGTAGTGGAATGCCAGGGCCAGAAAGTGGGAGAGGGTGGGGTGGCAGGCATGGGGAAGTGGGAGGAAACAGGGGTTTGTTTTTGTTTTTGTTTTTCCTTTTTTCTTTTTTTTTTCTTTTTTTGGAGGGGAACCTGAGAAAAGAGATATTGTATGACATGTAAATAAAGAAAACATCTAATAAAAAAGGAAAAGAAAAGGAAAGAAAAGAAAAGAAAAGAGACAGTCCATGCTTTAAAGCATTTATTGTCCATGATGGAGAGTGGCGATGAGTAAAATTGTACCCCAGTTCTCAGGGCTGGCCTGAGGTTAAATACCTTTTGCAGGGAGGAGTGTCTGGGAAGGGGAGTTTATTGGCTAAGCCTCAAGGCCTTCAAATACCTCATTAAAATGGAGATCTGTCTTGAGGCATTGTCACGTTCTCTACCTGTGGAAGGGCTTGGAACTTTGCCCTTTTGTGACTGATGGACACAGTCCTATGGAGAGCTGTGGTCTTGTGCCAGGAATCTGGTGTTCAGAAGCATAGAAAAATGCTTACCTTTCCTTGCAGGATCACCGAGGTTTCAAGCCTTAGCTCAACCAGAAACCAGGCTGCCTTTCACAGTCCTACAATAAGTAAATGTTTTTATTATAAAAGACGAAAGCTAAACGCCCAGTTTATCACCTAAAACAGTTCTTATGGATTCTGACATGCTGAGCTTGCATTCAAAAGGGAGAAGCTGAATCTTAACTTCAATAATTAATGTCTATAGAAGTTGATTTTACACAGTTAAATTAGCAAGGGGGTTAGAGGGATAATGTGTCAAGAATAGTCTGGAAGAACAATGAAGGAGCCAGGCTCTGGGGATCAGCAAGCATGGATCCAAGTGTAAGATATTATTTCCTCAGGGGATGATGACAGGCAAGCCTGAGGAATGCCGATAACTGATCAGAAACAGTAAATGTTCAGCAAGGATGTTGATTTCAGTTAGTGAGAGCACATGAGGTCATGGGGAAGCACGTAGAATGGATTGGAGAAGTGGGGGAATTGTGAGATCACTAGCATTTAAGATAGAAAATAATGAGGTCACCTTGGGGTTTATTTTTTTTTAATTTTAGATATTTTCTTTATTTACATGTAAATTTCTCCATTCCCAGTTTCCCCTCCA
>NW_022196906.1:46432384-46434349 GCF_008632895.1 Mastomys coucha | reverse complement strand
GGCTGGCTTGCCCTTCCTTCAGTCCCTGCTCCATAGTTAATCTCTGCAACTCCTTCCATGGGTATTTTAATAGCAAGAAGACTGGAGACCTGAGGAAGAATGGAAGGGTAAATTCTCCAAGAGCTAGTGAACATTGTATCCACAATGGAGTGGCCTTCTGTGCTTTTCACAGAGGCATGAAAAGGGGCTAAAAAGTGAAAATAAAAAAATAAGTAAGATGATGTTTGCCTGGTAGGTTTGAGGTAAAAGAAGAGAGAGAGAGAGAAAGAGAGAGAGAGAGAGAGAGAGAGAGAGAGAGAGAGACTCTTCTATTGTAACCCAGGAGTCTCTGGGACATCAAAGAGAGGCAGATGCTGAGTAATCAGAGCTGGAGACTTAGTTCTGAGACTGGAAGGTTCATGAGTAGTCATGGCAACCACAAGCAGAAGGGGATCACCTTGTGAAAGCATTTGGCCATGACCAAGAACACAGCACCTGCTTCCCAATAGACAAGTTGAGGGAGAGAAGCCTTCCTGAGAAAAAGGATGTAGTCCTCTTGAGCTAAAAGGATATGGTCTTCTCTAGAAGAAAAATGATGTGGTCCTCCCTAAGATAAAGGGATACATTCTTCCCTGAGGGAAAAGGCTGTGATCCTCCATGAGAGAAAAGGGCATAGTCCTCCCTGAGGGAAAAGGATGTGATTCTTCCTGGGAGAAAAGGATGTGATCCTCCCTGAGAGAAAAAGATGTGATTCTCCCTAAAAAGTCAATCTCTGATGGCTTCACAGAGTCTTGGGACTTAACAATAAGCATATCCCTCTCACCCTTTCTAGTCCTCTGCCTTATCCTCGAATCTCAAGCTTTGGGGTTGTGCTTCGGGTTGTCCTTGGAAGAGCACTGCCTTACCTGAAATCCTCCCTCACTCCCTTCTCCCCTCAGTGTTCCCATTTCCTTCATGCAGAACTTAAGTTGCTCCACTAAGTTAAATCACAAGCAAATGCAAAGGCACCGTAACCAGTGGTGTAATGCAGGCACCCACAGCACGCAGACTTGGTGGCATCTGCACCTGGCAGACTGTCCTTCCCAGGGCGCCCAAAATCACATTAAGCCTTCTCCCGTGTGCATTTGCAACCCTATGTGCAGGCAAATGCAAAAGCAGAGATGACAAGAACAGAAGGCAGCGAATGGAATATTAAATGTGGCTCCATCCCAGTTCCACCCCCTCTTCCAGGAGGAGGGAGCACTGAGGAGGTGGTGAGGCATTTAGGGCAGATGATTCCCCAGATATAGAGAGCCTGGGAGTCCATTGTTTCCCACCTGGTGTACAGTATTGTCCTGTTCTCCAGGCAAAGCAGGAAAAAAAATTTTTAAAAATCCCAAAACCATCTGTATATGTGGGACACCGAAGATTCTCAGGTAGAACTATATATCTATGGAAAGAAATTAAACTACTTACATATTCATAAATTCCAAGATTTGAAAAGTCGACTCCAGCATACACCAGGTATTCTGGCTGTTGAATCGGAATACTTCTTCAGGTCCTACTTTTGAAAGTTTAAGTACAGAGCTTTGCAACTGAAAGATCCAGGTGACAACCTGTGCTTGAACTCAGAGAGGAGTACATAGTCTCTAGTCACTCAAGAGGTTTAGAGGAGCTGTGGACAAAGGACCAGAGTGAAAGTGGGTGCACATGAAGGCCTGGTCCAGATTGTAGACCTCAACAGAAAACCAATGCTCTGGGAAAAGGATGTAACTGAGAGCAGCCAATGGGGTAGAGCTGATACTCAGTAAGCCCAGTCTCTGTCATAGACTCCAACATCAACCAATCAAGACTGCCCTTATTTATATGGCTGGATATTACATGCATAGTGTCTCACGCTAACCACACAGGACTGCTTCCAAAATGGACGCCAATACAGCCCATCACCTTACAGAAGAGGTCTGTTGCTACCATAACCACATTGCTTTTGGGCACAATACTAAGCAA
>NW_022196906.1:46408836-46432374 GCF_008632895.1 Mastomys coucha | reverse complement strand
CTGATCTCAATGTCTTAGTTAATCACAAACTGTAGGAAGGAAGCAAGATAGACACAAAGGCACTAAATTTACAGCCAATGCTATGCTTCTGTGGCCTTTGGACCCTTTCATTGACAAACTTCTTGTATCGATGCTTCTAATCCGTCTGTCTGGTTCGGAACATTGCCTGGGGGAGGTCACTCTTCTCTTGATTTGTGCTGCCTGAGTTGAATGATTCCTTTTCCAACTCCTTCCCTATGGAGTTAGATCTCAAGATACTCGGTTAGAAAGCCAGCTGAGTACTGGCATGCATTTACGTATCAGATAAACAAGAACCGTTATCATGTACTTGTGTAACATGCAGGTGTCTGCTCACCCTAAGCACTCATTTCAGAAAGCTTGCATACATTTTGGACATATAAAAGCCAATAGCCTACCTGATGTGCTACTGCAATATCTCCATGCTCTGTTGCTGGATTCGCTTTCTGATGCCAGGTCTATATTTAAATTTGACTAAAGCTTGCTGATGATTACTGCTTCCCCTGGTTCTCATTGAGATCCTGGCTCCTGCTCATAAAGGCTGCAGCTCAAATTGCCACTAAAATTGCTGGGTATTAACATTAGGAAAGGAGCAATTAAGACTGTGGATATACTGGCTTGCTTTTCGTTCTCACCTAGATCCTACTGATTCTGAAACAAGGGGACCGCATATGCTGGATACCAAGGGCCTACTTGGAATTCTGGGAATGGGAAGAGATTACGAAGGGTTCGTTCCTTTCTCTCCCTTCTGCTTTTTCTCCTCAGTAACTTCCAGCAGTGATTACTGTATGTCTAGAAGATATCAGAAAGTTACTATCCTAGCTACTGGGATCGTAGCAGTGAGCATGGCCAACCAGGGCCCCTCTCTCCAGAAGCTCAACTTCATTCAAACAACAGTGAGTGTTGTGGAATTAATAGGGAGAACATGAGAGAGGATGTGTGATATACATAGGGTGGGAAGGGAAGGGCCCTCTGAAGATTTGACATTAAACTGAGAACTAAATAGGAAGGACGATGGAGCTGGAGAGATGACTCAGAGCTTAAGAGCACTGTCTGTTCTTCCAGAGGTCCTAAGTTCAATTCCCAGCAACTACATGGTGACTCATAACCATCTATAATGAGATCTGGTGCCCTCTTCTGGCCTTCAGGCATACATGCAGGCATATTAATGTACATATAATGAATAAATCAAGAGGAGGAGGAGGAGAAGGAGGACATTTGATGTTTGAGGGAATGAATTCTCTAATCAAACAAAGACAATGAAAATTTCAAAGATGCTGAAGTGGGAATTCTATCTAAGTGAGTTGAGGGAATCAAAGGGATGCCTGCATGCTTTCAAAGGGAAGCAGCATAGGATGAAGTCAGCTTGCGGGAAAGATACCATCTCACTGGATGGGTGTGGAAGCCAAAGATACTGATGAGTTTAAAATTTAGCCAGGCATGGTAGCTTACCCCTTTAATTCTAGCACTCCAGTAGCCATGGCAGATGAATCTCTATAAGTTTGGAGTCAGTTTAGACTATATAGCAAGCGCTAGAACCACAAAGACAACATAATAGAGAGACCCTATCTCAAAAAATTTTTTTAAGAATTTAAAATATAAGGAGCTGGGATCATATCTTGTGGTACATGACTTTTCTAGCATGCATGAGACTCTGGATCTGGCCTCTAGTACCCTAAAAGAAAATGAATTTGCCCTGTGTTCTCATGAGCAATGACTGAGGTGCTGGATAGAGGGAGAGATGTAACCTGGCTTGCATTTTTTCTTAACTAGGCAAAAAATTTTATTAACCTTTTTCCAAACTTTATTCCCAGGCTTTCTTCAGCTTAATTAGCCACAAAGAATGAATTAGGTATAACCAAACACTGAAAAGAGCTGCAGTGTCTGGGGGGCCTGGGCTTAAAAATATTAGAGATCTAGATTTTGTCAGATCCATAAACAAAAAACAAAAAACAAAAACAAAACTTTTTTTTAAGCAGCCATGATATAAAACAGCAGCTCCTGTAACTTCTACAAGTGTCACCTTCTTCAGAAGGTGCCTCAATTCTGTTTGTCTCGTTCTTAGAAGTGTCATCAAAATTCTCCACCAGATCTGAAACATCCTCTTCCTCCTCCTCCTCCTCCTCCTCCTCCTCCTCCTTCTCCCCCTCCTCTTCCTTCTCTTCTTCCTCCCCGTCCTCCTCTTCCTTCTCCTCCTCCTCCTCTCCATGAGTAAGTGGTGCTTTTCCGTCCACAGATTGTTTGGGAAGAGCTTCAGCCAGTCTCCTTAAACAAGTCTGTCTGGATCAAGCTGGTTTAGGATGCTGGGAAGCATATCTGTCCGCTGCTTTGTCGTTTCCCCGCTGCCTGTAATGGTGAAGGTGTCTGCTGCCAGAGACAACTGAACTTTAGGGTTGTTAAAATGAATAACTGTTCCTTGGTTGGTAAACATGTTTACCTCTTCAATACCAGTGATACTGTTTACCCCTGAGAACTGCAGTTTTATCATCTGTGAACCCCCTTCTTCTTTCTACGAGCAGTTCCTTTCCCACCAACGCTGACTTGTACCTGCAGTTTGGCGAGTTTTTCTCTGGTTCGTGATCGTTTCTTTCATCTTATCGGAGTGGAAATGGGACCACATAGGGGACTCGGGTTCATGCTCTAGGGGTCTTGGGCAGACCAGCAGAGATAAGGCGCACACACATGGGGACAAAAGATGACAGCTCCTGACTTGCATTTTTAAAGATAATTCTAGAGCTGAGTGGAGAGTGGAGTAGAAAAAACAGGCTCATCATTTCATACTCTTTCTTAGTGCTAGAGACAAAATAATAATGTGGAGACACTTCAACCCTCTCACTTCTGAGTGGTCTCTAACCTAAGGCACAGAGTTTGGTCCCATGTAGAGGTCCAAATGGACAGAAGTGAGTCCTGTTGACAATTCCAGAGTGAGAAGCTTCTAGAATGTGTGGATCTGGCATGTAAACCTTTTAAAAGTACTCCTATTTTAAACTTACCTGCATTCTAACTCCCACAACAGTCTCAAGCATCCTTTTCCTCCTCCTCCTCCTCCTTCTTTTCCATACATCACTCAAACTCAGCTTTGTGTTAGAACCATATAGGAAATCCTTAAAGATCAATATCCAGTCTGTGCTATTCTGCCATTAAATCAAAATCTTGGACTGGGTCTCGGTACTTATTTTAATGCTACCCCACATGATCTCATAGGGAAGCAAGGTTGCTACTGCCTCACACACACACAAAAATAGTCATGTCATACCCCTCTGATAGTGATGACACGTGGCATGGGACAGTGGGACACATGTTCTCCACTGCTGGGTCCCTGGAGAACCTGCGGGAAAGGCTCTAATGAGCTCTTGAATGACAGGCACATTGTGAAGCCTGAATGCACACAAGCTCACAGACAAGGGTCCCTCTGCACTCAGCAGCATCTTACTCTGCAGTGGGCTGCCCGGGATTTGCCAAAAGAAACTAGAGGACCATTGCCTTCTTAGGGGGATTTTGAAGACCTTGACAAACTCTAAATATTTTTTTTTTAAAAAAATTAGAAACAAAGGATGATTTCATTCCAATAGGATGCCTGTGCAGCTAGCTCCATAAAGATAGATGCCACCCCTGCTCTGAGCGCCTGACATCCCACAGAGCCCAAAATGTAAAAGCTAACACATCTTGTCAAGCTCTAAAATAAGGGAAGCAGCTTGCCCACTTTTCTATTTAGTTGCTCTGCATTTGTTATGCTTAACTGCTAAAGTTTTTTTTTTTTTAAGGTAAAGAAAGGAGGGAGAGAAGAAGGAAGGGAAGTGGGGATGAGAGAAAGGCAGCAGAATTAACCCTGGTGAAGTAAAGGGCAGAACCTTGGAGAAGTGGAACTAGGCCATCAAGTCTTCCATTTCGTCTGGAGTGTTGATTTGTTTTCAGTTGTTTCTTCATAATACAGGAAAGCGGACAAAGCGCCAGAGAATCAGAAAAAAAAAGCCTTTAAATAGACTTTTCCACACACTTAGCACTTAATTACAGTCTTTCTTATATGAGTGGATATCATTGCAGGTGTACTGATGTTTCTGGACCTGGAAGTTCTCTCAAGAACCCATCCCCTTTGCAGTTTCACTAGTACCTGTCCACAGGGCCGTATTGCCTTGACAATCATAGATCTGCATTGGACAGTTCAACTAAGACTTGTGATTCTATGTCTGTTCCTTGTCCCCTAATGCCAACTCTCCATTTTCTCTGTGTGACTAGGACCCTCTAAAGGAAGCAGAAGGCCCAGTACACTCACCCTAGTAACAGTGGAACTGTGAGATCTCTAAAGCAGGTTGTCCGGAGTCTTGGTAAATAAAACCCGGAGGTTGTTAGCTCGCTTAGGCTGATATTCCCTGTGTTAAGATGCAGACACCTACAAGGAGCATGTGGACACGGTATCAGGCAGAGCTTAGTGGGTCAGGTCTCTGAAGCATAAGGAACTGTAAAGTTCCTAGAATAGAGGTGAAGGATGAGGCTCCCCACTCAGGTAGAAGTGCTGGTCTACATTGACTAGCAGGAATAGTTACAGCCCTCAGAAGAGCAAGACAGCCTTCAGCAGGCAAAAGTGTCATTCTTAGCAGCCCGGAGTGGGACGTGGGAAGGGCAAACACCATCAGCTCTAGTGAAGAACAATGGGAATGGGAATTTTGTTAAGGTCTCCACAGAAAGCACCTACTGACTGCTAGGTAGAACTGTCCGGTGCTGAGGAGGGCCCCAGAACCTTGTGAGATGACAGAATAGGACCCTGAGATCATAACCTGGCTATGTACCTATGAAAGGAGACAAAATGGAAGCTCTCTTGTTCACAGAGAGACTCACTGCACCTAAGAACCTGAGATCCTGGTGAGGCTTAAAGCTTAAATCTCAGCCTCTGCTACAACTACAAGCTCAGAAGCATGGATCACAGTGAGCAAAGTAAACCAGAAGAAAATGACAACTATTGGACTTTTCTCTCATTTGAGGACTCTGAACTGCACAGCACACACACACACACACACACATACACACACACATAGACACACACACATACACACACACACATACACACACACATACACACATACACACACATACACACACATACACACACACACATACACACACACATACACACACATACACACACACATACACACACACATACACACACACATACACACACACACATACACACACACACATACACACATACACACACACATACACACATACACACACACATACACATACGCGCACACACATACACACATATACACACACATACACATACACACACACATACACACACACACATACATACACACATACACACACATACATACACATACATACACACACACTCATACGCACATACACAATCATATCACATGAATGTACAAGGGGAAGGGAGGAATCTTAGAAAAAGAACAGGGAAGGTAGAACAGGAGAAAGGTAATGGGAGGTGAGTGTAGTCAAACAATACATAGGAACAAAGACACCGTTACAAAATCCAACATCTTATACAATAAGAATACAACAATATTTGTTCTATGCTACAATAAAATGTTTTAAAAATGCCAATTTTTGCCCCTAAAACGAGGTCATGAGACCTAAATTAGGTAGGGTGTTTGGAATTTATTCCATGGGAGTTCAAGACACATGTGGTCCTCTTTGTTGCTTTAGTTTTGAGTAAATTTGTGGGTTTTAGCAAGCATTTAAGAAACCACCAAAGCTTCTCTACTGCATTCGTATTTTCTATTTCGGCTCTGTTGATAATCTCACTGCTCTGCATGTGCAAGGAAGGGGGTAGAGGGTGGTACCTTGTGGGCATCTGTGTCTGGCTCCGTTAATAACTATGTTCCGTTTCTCATCACAGGCTGACATTTTCAAAGCCAAAAGCTGTGCTACAGTCCATTAGCCTCTTGCACCGGGCTGGGACTGAGGTCTATAACAAAGAGAAAGTAAGATTGGAAAAATCATGTGAGACCAAAATGGCAGGAACAGGGTGAGAAGTTTAATAAGGTCAGCTCCTTTGCCTGCTGGCGCCTGGAACTTTAGGGGCAGTCACTTGCCCAGAAAGATCACAAGAATGCTACAAAAAGCAGGGAAGGGTTGGCTTGCTCTGGGTGCTCTGCATGTTCAATACCTGGCTGGGTTTCTAGTTATTGGCTATCAGTTATCACTGAAGTGTTTTGCATAATCAACAGCCACTAAATTTCAGTGGCGTACTAAGCTCACATGCATGGGGCTAGTGTGGGCTGCACTGGGCTTAGGGCTCCAAACAGGTGGTTGGGCATAGATTTGCCCCTTGTTGGAGTAAATAAACACTACGCGGAGTAAGACTTTTTCCCGCCACTGTCTGAGGAACGTGGGAGCTTGCCATCAAGCCCTGTTCACCTGTTCACGTAGTAAGCCCAACCTCACAGTCAGGGGAGTATGCTCTTCCTATGGAAGTGACAGAAGAGGAAACCAACTGGGAAATGACCTGTCTACAGCAAGAGCCTTTTAGTCTGGTCCATTTCAAGAGTAACAGAATTGTTAGCAAAGTGGTCAAGGACAGGTGATGTTTCTATGACCTTGGTCACTTACCTTCATACATGTAGATAGGACAGTGAACTCATAGTACCTTTCTAAGATATATTTGGAATAACATTACAAACTTCTTGTCGACTGACCTTTTAAAAGTATTGGTGTGTGTAGATTGTTGTGTAAAGTTGCCCATTTCACTTTTACATTAGCAAACTACCAACAACAACTATAATGGATTAGTTGGATAAAGTATGTGACATCAGGATGATGGGGGCATGTGCCTTGCCATATTTAAGACATAAAAGCAGACTCTTTTAAGACATGGAGTAAAACTACCAATATACGTGGTTGGTGTAAACAGCCTGTTGTGAGGTAGTAGATATGCTGTTCTAATTCTGTCTTTTAAGTGTGTAGCTGTAGATGTTCACAGTAAGACTTCCTGGGGGGCGGAAGGAGGAGGCTGGTGAGACTTCCATGGCTGAGAGCATTTATTTGTCTTCTACAGTACTGAGTTTGGTTCCCAGGACTCGTCTCTCAACAGCCTACAGCTCCAGCTCCAAGGAGATCTTACATCTTCTTTCAGTCTCCATGGACACACACACACACACACACACACACACACACACACACATCTAAATCTAAAATAAAGTAGCAATCTATATGTAGACCCAACTTCCCTTTGAAATCCATTCAACTTGTTAAGGTCTAATATTTGGTGTAACCCCAAAAGTCTTATATTGAAACAACACTTCTGAGATAGCATTATGGGGTGGGAGACTTTGAGGTATAGTTCAATCATAAGATCTTTTTTCTCATAAGTAGAGAATAAAATACAAAGGGATCTGCCTGTTGGGACTCATCTGGCCCTTTCACCATGTGAAGTGTAACAAGAAAGTCTAGTCTTAGAAACAGAGACCTGGTTGATGCTGAGACCTTGAGTTTGAACTTGCTCGCCTTTAAACTTTTTAAAAACGTTTTTCACATAGAAAATACAACTCCTGTCCTATACGTCCCACCTCCCTATACCTTTATGATCTCTCTCTCTCTCTCTCTCTCTCTTTTTCTCTCTCTCTCTCTTTCTCTCTCTCAAACACACAGACACAATAATAATAAAATCAAAATTATCAATCAAAGTAATTAGGACAAAAAGTGACAAGATAAAATAAAAAAATCCATATACCAAAACAAACAAACAAACAAAAACCATGGAGTTTGTTTTAAGTTAGCCAAACCCCTGACCCTTGAGAGAAAGGTTTGATGACACCATCCCACATAGGAATGAGGGCTCTGAGGTCACTCACTCTCTGCACAGAGTCCAGTTGTGGATCTCTGTGTTATTTCCCATCTACTGCAGAAAGAAGCTTCACTGATGAGCGTTGAGCACAGCACTCGTCTGTGGGTATAACAATATATCATTAGGAGATTCTATCACCTATGTTTGCTTAACAGAGTGATAGTAATAAGTTTTCCCGGTTCATAGCCTATCATGGACTTCCTGGCTCCTAAAATTATGAGCACTAACTTCTGTTATTAATAAATAACCCAGTCTAAGATGTTTTCTTATAGTCATTTGAATAAGCTAAGATACTACCTTTTCCCAACAGCAGTAAATGAATAGATCATCTGGGATCTATTTCTCTGTGTCTGAATGGGCCTTGCCAAGAGAAGACAGAGGGAGGGATGTTGGGCCATGGTGGTTTTGCAGTTTCTTTCTTTTTTTCTAGATGGCTAGAAAGGTGATAGCTAAAATGAATTCTGAAACCATAGCAAAGATAACAAAACCAGTGACAGTATCTGGAATACCCTTACAGTTCTTATGCTAAAGGGAAGTTGATTTTATATTCTCTGAATTTGCTCTGTTTTGGGTGACTCACCATACCTGTAAATTAATACAGTGGTGTTATTTTCTTTTCTGTGTTTTTTTTTTTTATGTTTTCAAATTTTCTACCTTCGTTTCAATAACAATGTGGCATTATCAAAAGAGACAGCAAATAGCCCTTACCGACCCAGACAGCTTCCTCCAGGGCATTCTCAAAACTATAGGTTACGAATGCCTTGGGTGGATATCTTCTTTTCTTTATTTGTTTTCATCTTCATTCTGACTGACTTTATAGGGTAGGAAATCAACAGTGATTTCTGGACCTTGCCATTTTTGATTCTGTCCCAATAGTTTTTTATAACTAGAGCAGGTTTGGAAGTAGAATAAACAATTTGAGGCTCAGGTCAAACTGGTTTTCAATTTCCTTCTGAGACTTACTCCTTCAGGACAAGTTGCCTGGAGTCATAAAATTGAGTATCCATTTTTCTCATCTGCTACCCCTGCAATATTTGAGAACCAGATGAATATATGGAAAGCAAGAATCATCCCAGGGCATAACATGGCAAAGCGAATGCTTATCTTACTTCTTTAATCTACAGAAATCTGAACCCTAAAATTAAACCCATCATGCTGACTACACTCTGACCTGTACATTTCATGCTCTTTGGGACAGGAGCATCACAGGACAGCAGAACTGCATGTCTCACTGGGTTCCTTTCCCTGGTGGCATTTCTGTTAGGCAGGTGACCAGCTAGTTTATGAAGGAAATATGTTGACAGGCTTTTCACGGTTAGCACAACATCCTCTCACCCCCTCACTAGTTTATATTTTTCACAACATAGATAAGGCAGAAAATTGTGCTGCCCCAGGCAGAAATTAGACCCTACTTTGTATTAAAACAATTAAAAAGTAAAGAGAAGGGAGGAGACACATACAGAAGACAATTACTGTCTTCAGAAGTATTGTATGAGAATTTCCTGCATATGTTTTCTGAGAAGACTAGAAATAACAGTGCACATACATAATCATGAAGGTTGGTTTAAACTCAGAAACTCCTACAGCCCCTGCTAACCTTTCCTTTATCCTGTACTTCTCCTCTCCTGTTAAATTTAAAATGAAATCTACTTTCACTCTTATATCTGGCATCTGTTAACAAGATACACATACATGAGCAAAGTGCTTTTAGATGGTGAATCTTTAATAAAATATTTAATATTGTGACTTCAGCTCCTGCCCCTCTTGTTGTTCCTCTTTCAGAATTCTCTCTCTGTCTCTCTCTGTCTCTCTGTCTATGTCTCTTTCTCTCTGTCTCTATCTCTGTCTCTCTCTCTCTGTCTCTGTCTCTCTCTCTCTCTAGAGGGGTGTTTCTCTGTCTCTTTCCTCCCACACATGTCTTCCTCCCCTCCCCTCCATGTCTTCCATTCCCTCCCCAATACTTCCCAGATGCTAAGAGTCTGTCTTCTCTTCCTTGGCATTTTTCTAAGTCCAGGTTGTACATATCCTGTATTGCTGAGCTTTGTCAAGGTGAATTTGATGTGGTTATAAAAGATGTGTTCACTTACTGTTCTTTTAAACTTCTGCATTGGGATCTGGAGAGACTGCTCAGTGGTTAAGAGCACCTGCTGTTCTTACAGAGGTGGTGCATTCAATTCCCAATACCCACTTGGCAGCTCACAACCATCCATAACTCCATTTCTGACCTTTTCACGGGTATCAGACATATACATGGTTCAATTACATGCCTGCAGAGAAAACACTCATATAAATAAAATAAATAAATAAAAATCTTCAAAGAAACTGCCCCCTTGAATTTTAACAGCCTCTTGCAGTGGGAAAGTTAAAGTAACCTTTCTGGATTACCTCCCACTAAAGAGGCACAACCAGCATCTGCAGAGTAGGGTCTCCTGAGTGGACACACCAGGACCTGCTTTGGAGCAGTAGTTCTGGCTGTACATAGGATCCTTTTCTCTTCAGATGCATTTTTGTTCCTTTGCAAGTATGGTTGGTTTCATTATAATAAGAGCCTGTCACCATTCCATCTCCTTGCTAGGTTTAGATCTCATTTGATTCCCAGCACCGCTTTCACAGCTGTGGTTCCCAGGAGCAAAGAGCAACGCAGTCAGGTATGAAAACCGAGACCTGAGTGTCCGTTCAGCTCCCCAAGGTTCAATGTCAAGAACTCTAGAAACCATTCACATTGGCCCAATTCCTATTCCAGTGGAAGTGCTCAGTGGAGTGGCTCAAAAGGAAGATGGTGTACAGCCGGTCATTAAAGAGAGAGGGAACCAGCAGGCAAAAGGATGCATGCATAAGCATGGAAGGCCCTTCATCCCTCAGCAGTCTTCAAGTGGGGGATGAGGCACAGTCCACACGAGCCTGTGAGAAAACCAGAAGAGCAATGTAAGCACCACTGTGTGAAGGGAAGGCAGTGAGTGAATATGCTCTGGGTAAAAATGGGTGGAAATTTGTAACTCCTACTATGCCTGTCATGGACAGAGGACATACCTTAAGCAGTACAGTGCCTGAAATTTATTTGATGCATAATTTTATTTAAACATAGCCAGAAAGCAGGATGGAACAAAAATTCAGAATTCTAGAGAATCCTAGAAGACATAGCACTGAGAGTTTTAGCCAGAAATTAAAGAAAAACATTTTTATCAACTTATAGTAAGCCATTAGATAAACAGATGGGGATCTTTGAGTTATTATGTTAACCCTGGGCTACACAGTATAATTGTGTTAATTCTTTTAGTCATCATAAGTTATATATATACATATATATATGTGTCATATATATTGTATACATATACACACACACATATATATATGTATATATATATATATATATACACATATACATATATATGTATGTGTGTGTGTGTGTGTGTGTGTTAGACCACACAATTAGCCAATCCCTTTTCCCAGGCTCCAGGCTTTGAACACTGCCATATGCCATCTCTGGTTTATTCTTTCCTCTTCCTACCCAGATCTGTTGGGTGCAATGTTCTTTGACTCTGTCTCACAATCTTATCCTTTGCCTAACTGTGGCTGCTAATAGGAGCCATTAAAAAAATATTCAGTTATAATCTAAACTCCTTTTCTCCCAAGACACAATTTGACACCATCTAAAGTCGGAATAAATACATAACACTCCTTTAACAAACTTATCCACACTTCAGATAAGATCAAACTCTTTTGGTGCCAAGTGATTAATGCAAAATCATATAGCTCGGCTTTGTGTCATCATATCAGCTTGCATTGCCTTAACACCTGTCATCCCCATGGATACCAAAGCAAATTACAAGCATGGACCAAAATGCATCTATATATAGGTGTTGCTTTACCCCCTGGGGATACAGTTTCTTAGACTCTTGAAGAATTTTCTGACAGTTCTAAAGAGGAATTTTTAAAAGAAGAACTTGTGCTCTATATCCATTTTAAGCAGAATAAATTTGAACCTAGGGAATAGTATGTCTCTATCCAGAATTCTCAATGCCTTAGGGGTTAAATGTAGTGTTTAATATTACACTCTAGAGATGAAAAAATATTTCTCTTTGAAAAGTAGCACTGAGCCAACAGTCTCTCCACTTTTGATATAGTGTACATCAAATGTTTATTTTCTTAATAAGCCTCATGTCTCTCTACATGTTCCTTCTTGTTGAATAAGGAGGTTTTCATCATATCCTCAAAAGAAATCATCCCAATTACAACACTCATAACATTTCTTATTACAAATAATTCCATACCCATCACTCACTGACATTTTTAGTTCTGGATGCTGAGATGTAAGAGCAAGAATATGGGGGATGGAATGGGGTATGTGGAGGAAGAATGAGTTATTCCTGGAGAGTAGAAAGCATCCAACAGCGGAGATGGCACATTTTTCTAACAGTGATAGTGTTGAGAAAAGTTCCCCATAGGTCTCTTCCTTTGCTTCACATTCTGTGAGGAGTCATCCTTTCACCTCTGACTCTTCCCTGGGGCATTTGTAGAGTAAGCAGTCTGGGGAAAACTGGAAATAAGCAAAGAACAAACTTAATTAATTTTCCAGTCTAATAAAGACAATGACAAAAGGTAGCTTATTCTTGTCACCCCTCATGAAAATCAAGTGCCCCAACTTGGGGTTCCTCAGCCATTATGTAAGAGCTGAGTAACATCACCTGGTCAGCTCCCCAGATATTTTCACTGTGTGGAAGTGGAAGATTATCTGAGGAGAGTGTTCAGGTGGATGACAGAAGCTAATAAATGAAACTGACAAAGCTTATCCTGTGGTTATCAGGAAGCCAGAGGATATAAAGCTGGCATAGGACATTCCAAGAAATCTCAGGTCTAGAAAGGAATATGCTCCTACCTTGGAACCTAAAGATTGTTGTGACATTCCCATTAGTCATGTGATAGGATTATAAACATAGCTATTGGATTTTTAAATAGGAGAAGGAAATTACATGGACATTTTCTAGTAATGTGACTCGCAGAGATATCAATTAGAGGGTTATGGAGACATGGCAGGGTTTCATTTGTTGATTCGTTGATTGAGATAAGAAATTACCGAACATAGAGCAATTGCTCTGTGGAGCTGGGAACACTGGTTTTTGTTTGTTTGTTTTTGGTTGTTTTGGTTTGGCTTAGTTTTTTGAGATAAAGGACAATTAAAATATATTCTTGAAAAAGTGAGAAAGTATAAGATGGGACAGGACTATGGAGCTAAGGAGACCTCTGCCAAGCATGTCTAGCTAATAAAGACACTAAAGGCATTGATTGGGGTTCAGCTGGATTCCTCTTCCCTGGACTATGACTCTTCAGAAATGGCATTGAAATTGTTTTTATTCCCATTTTCTACAATACTGAGTATAAGTGGTTTTATTATAATTACATCATCCAGAGTAGATTCCAGGAGTAAAACATAAGCTACTTTTCAAAGAATATGCTTTGAAAACATAGATCTAATTAAGGGGGGGGGGACATCACAAGCCTTATTGAGCAAGGTTCACTATATCTTAACAATAGCATTTCACAATGCGCTAATGATAGAGGTGAGCTCAGCCAAGCAAGCTTGGCAGTAGACTCAGATCTATTTGCCTATCATAATTTCCCAGCACATCAGTCCCCCAGGAAGCTGAAAATTTTAGTTATCCTGCCTTTTTTTGCCACTTTTTTTCCTTTCCATTATGGGACTTACATTTGCTTGGAAGCTTCCTCCTCCAATTTCTAATTAAAATCAGGAGGCCTCTACCAGGAAATGGAGAATAAACTTGGGACAGTGTCTGCTCTAATCCTGAAGCTTTTGTGAAGTATCAGACACCCCAGGGGTTGTTTTGTTTTGATTTACTTTGCTTATCATTTATATTCGAATTTGGCTTCATCGAGGGTATATTGGGGACCACAAGCTAGGCAGAGCTGTGTTCAGTGTGGGTTATGAAGCTGTATTTTAATGAATGTATAATGAACAACAATAAAAAAAACAAGATTAAAAACAAAAGATGAGCTCTATTCATTTATTCTGATGACTGTGATGGAGTTTTAATTACAAAAATACTTAACAGTACACAGATGAACTTGGTGTTGTACATCATGTAAAATTAATGGAATAACCATAATGAAAGCTCTTGCTGTGACAGCTGGCAGCTTAAGCCTTGTCATTTTACAGAGAGCAAAATTGTCAGGTTTATATTGTATAAGCATGTTTGTGTGTGTGTACTTGTGTAATACTGTAAGATTCTACTCTGGCACTGAAACGGAGATTAGCCCTTGCCTCCAACTGGCTCGCTAACTGTTTAGCAGTGATTTCTACCTCTGTCTCTAATGCATCCTCCTCACTGTCATCTCTTGCAGAGTGTCCTGTATGCAGTAGTCACTTAAATACAACTGCTGCTGCAGCAATAGCTAAGTCAACAGCTTATAACCAAAGGCTGGTATTCAAAATATCAATGAAACACAATATTAAGAGTTTACCCCCCATCCCAGGAAATAACAAAATTAAATAAGATCTCATGTAATTTTCTCTATTGTATACAGAAAAGTTTTCCAATGGTAAAATAAGATTTAAATTTGTTTTTAGATGAGTTATTGAATTAAACAGTACTCTTTAAAGTCTGGTGTTGCTTACTGTGACTTTTCTCAGAAACATAAGGAAGCTGGATAATTAACACACAAGAACAGACCTAAATCTGGCAAGTTACATTTTCTTAAATGTAAAGGAGACTTCTCACTAGCTCATCCTAATACAAAGCATTACATTAGGTACAGTGTACCTGAGCTAAGGAAAAATTTGAGAAACTGCAGTGATTGTCATATTTGCATCTACATCTAGATTGCATTATAAACATTGGTCTTGTTAACCCATGGCTTTGATTGGAGTTGGAGGTCTTGATTCTCTATGGTCTGCATTTCTAGAGCAAAGTCAGTTGAGCAGTTGGAAGCAGAGTCACTACAGATGGAGAACCCTTCTGAATACAATGCTATGTTTCAATGATCAAATATTGGAAGTGGGGACTGGGATGGGGAGATTGGAACATGATCAGTACTTCATCATGCATTTTTCATACAATCTGCTCCAAATTGTGGCATTTGTCATTCTTCTTTTTATGAAAGTTGACCAGGCAAGTTTACCATTACTGATTTCTAACATGCTGCTTTGCCAGTAATAATTTTAAATCTGTTGCAGCCAATCAGTGCCAATAAACCGACATCAGTTATCTGGATTTTAAATGGACCTCATTCTATTCCCTATAGATAGTTTCTCTAGTATAGAAATCAATCAGAAATGAAATCAATGCCAGCTTTGACCAGAAATTTTTGTTTTGGATTTGTTTGTTTGGTTTGTTGGTTTTTATATTTCAAACTTTGAAGAAGAAATAAATCATGTATAATTCAATGTCTATCTGGCTACTGAATTTTCAAAAAAATCTCTAGCAAAGTTCTATGGCCCTTCTGAAAGTATTATTGATACAATACTCAGATTTCATTCTTTCAACAGAACATAACAGCAGTTTTACTTGTTGTCTTTGCTATTAAATTTAAGTTGAGTTCTCAGCAGTACCTAAAGTGATTACAAATTAGCATCTCTTTACAAATTGCTTTGGCTTATTCGAGTTTTTATTTGATGTTCTCCTCCAACATGTAAGCACCACATTGGCATTCTGCAAGAAGTCATTCAGTAAACTGAAAAATGGAAGGGGTCTAGGCATGCATTGTCCCAGGAGGGGAGATTTGCAAGATCTCACCGCCTCTCACACAAAGTAAGTGGGTAATTTGTAGGCTGCCATCTGCTCACAATTATATGATAAATAATTAAATATTCAAGGGAACATTTCTTAAATAAAAATGCAAGAATATTTTGTGCTTTGTGGAAATTGTAGCTATGTTTGATCTGATATAGAAATGATACTAGTTGATAGTGGCAGATTCAAGTGTGACACCAGGGAACAGTTGAAGGTCAGATCTGAGTTCAGTAGGAAAGTGTTTTTATGGTATTCTGGTATTTGCAGCAAACTCATCAAAGTTATGTGTCAATAATTCACTATTCAGTGCTTAAGATGTATAAAATGATAATGGCTTACGTTAAGCAAGAATAGGCAATTTCCATGCTACCTAAGCAAAACCAAAAGAGATACAAGTGGCAGTTGTCTTAGTAGCCAATCAACTGAAGGCTGATTATCAACGTCAATACTGGCTGTTGCACCCAAATTTACAAACCTCTGGTTTGCTGCTTAAGCAAGTGGGGAAAGTGAGTAAATACTCTTACTGTTTATAATGTCCTTAGGAAATGGCAATGGTTTAATCAGTCAGTTGCATTTGGTCAAAATAATTAAATAAATCCTGTCTTCAGTAATATACTATATTAAGCAAAGGAGGAGAGGGCTCAGTTAGTAAGGGAGAGGGAGAGTTAGGAAGAATACTAGCTGCTCTTCTAGATGGCCCAAGTTTGGTTCCCAGAACCCACTTTTGGTGGTTCACAACCCTCTGTAACTCTAGATCCACAGGATCTGATGCCCTCCTCTGGCCACCCTGGGCTGCATGTGTGGTGCACACACACACACACACACACACACACACACACACACATAGAGCTCCAAATTAAAAAAAAATAAATTATTCCATGTTTAGTTTAGTTTTGCATCTCAAGCAAGATATAGAGGAACACATCCTGAAATTCATTCGACTTCTTTTACATTTCTTGAGAAAACATGACACATCTTAATGGCAAGACTCAAACTTAAGAGGTCTATTGATGCATGTATTTACTTTTAATAATTTTAAATGCATATTTGCACTTCTCCTTATAATATTTAATATTGGTTTCCATTAATGCATAAAAAAGTCTTTCCTCATAGCTCTGGAAAGTGTATCTGAGGACTTTCCACTCCAAGCTTCATCCACTGTGTTGTTTTTCCAACTATAAGAGACATTTTGAAATTCTAGAGTGATTATTCTGCTAGTCTTATTTTGAATAATGGGTTAACTCTCTTTTGAATGTGTTCTCTCTGATTATCAAGCATGATGCCATCAATGGGCGAAGGTATCAATAAGTTCATCCGACCACAGAGCATCCATCAAAAATATACCCAGCCTGATTCTTCATTGAAATTCTCAACTCTCCAAAACAAATCCTGCATCAGAAGTGCACAGGTCCCCAGGGAACTTGCTAAATGTAAACATAAATTTTGAATATTAAATTTTCTGACCGAGGAATTTAATTCTATGAACTCTTTCAGAAACAGTATGTATTTTAAAAATTTCTAATTTACTGTACTTCAGCCCTGATTTATGCTAATCATAATCATAACTTCATTTATTTTTAATACCATCAAAATCTTAGTCATTTCATGTAACACAAATAATTACCAAAACAAAAGTCATTGTCTCTGGCAAAAATTCTAAAATGTCACTTATCAATAGTTTGATGACTCTACAGTTTGTTGGCACATTGAAAATAGATCCACTAACCATCTAATTGGAGTATATATGAATGTATATGTATATATCATGTATCTTTTCACAATTCTTCTCTGAATAAGATGTAACACCTTCCATTGAGGTTCTCCTTATTAATTCATAACCCTGGATTCTTTGCACCTTTACTGGTTTCTCCTTCAGATGCTGATTCTATTTATAATGCATGAATATCGCCAGCTTGATTTTCAAAGGAAATTATATTCTTCATTTCCAAACACCTAAATAGCTTCTTGGATTAACTAGATTCTTACTGTTTTGCCTTGGCAAACAAGAGGAAAAATGTCCTCTTAAAGATGACATGTTTTATCCTCCATAAATTACACCTAGTGAGATGAAAATAACCAGCAAATGAGGGTTTTCTTTCTGGCAGCCAAACAGAACCCCAAGGTTCCCATCTTTGCCTGAGACTTAACCATAATTGACTGTCCTCCAGTTTCTCTCAAAGATATGACTGACCGATACAACATCCTTCAAGGAAGAGCTACGTATGCTACTGCACACAGCAGTGTTTATAACTCAGAGCCAGAGCAACTTTAGCAACTGGGAAAACAGGGCCCACTTCCTCACCTGCAAAATTGTTGAAGTAAGAATGGCACATATTTTTGTCCTAGAATCCTGACACAAAAACAGGAGGCTGGTAAGGAAATACGAACATGGGCTATATCAATCACTAAACGCTATGCAATTGTATTATGAAGGTGTTTTCCTCAAGCTGAAGCATTCCCTTCTAGAGAGAGCCTGGCTACAACTTAGGAAGCAAATAAAACTTAAAAGGATCAGGGACCTCCTGAAACCTAAGACTCATAAGACTCCTCACCTAGAGTAGATAAGCAGTAATATTTGCTGGAGACATGAAGCTCTCTTATCAGCCAGCTGCCTATAAGTGATACAGGAAACTCCCATGATGCAACTTTTATGAGTAGTCACCCACACTGGTGTGGGTTCTTTGATGACATACCTGCTGCTGAGTCAGCCATGCTTCTGCAAGTATCCCCAATAAATTCACTTGTTCACTAATCTAGATCTTGGTAGTATTATATGGTCCAATTCTATGATTTCAGTATCTATTGAAAATAAAACCACCTGAGGCTTTATTGATTGGAGATATGATAGAGGGAAGATGTAGAGGCCTTGAATCCTGATCATGCCTCGTGACTAGAGCATCTTTTAAGAGAGTTGTCTGTAAGGAAGTCATATATTCACAACTGTTCTAAGAATTGTTCATACAACTGTTTAAGGATCCTACTCAGAGCCAGGCAAGTGGTGGCGCATACCTTTAATTCCAGCACTTGGGAAGCAGAGGCAGGGGATTTCTGAGTTTGAGGCCAACCTGGTTTACAGAGTGAGTTCCAGGACAGCCAGGGCTACACAGAGAAACCCTGTCTTGAAAAAAAAAACAACAAAAAAAAACAAAGACAAAAAACCAAACATAAAAAACAAAAATAAAAACAAAACAACAACAAAAGGATCCTACTCAGGGCCATACTTCATGTGAAGTATTTCAGGAGAGCAGATAAATTATAAGACATCCCTGCACACATATCAAGTGGTTGCAAAATGAGCTAGTGTAGTTCTAATATTATTGCAGTAATTTTCTCCTTGGCCCATGCCTCTGCCTCCACTGAGGTTCTGTGTGCCCCATGAGAATGCAGAGATCAGGCGAGAAAACACTAGCACATTAGATAAATACTCTCCTTTCCTTCATTCTCCTCTCTTCAGAGTATCCTTGAAGTCCAGCTGTATTTATCTTCTAGTGTGGCTCAAAAGCCAACTAGTTGTACAATACACAATAACCTATTTTATTCTTGCAAGAAACCTGTGAAATGGGCAATGATGTTGTACCCACATGAAAATAAAAAGTTTTCTTTGACTAGCAACTTTAATTAAATTCCCATAGTCACACATCTGAAAGGTTGCAAGGCCAGGAATCAATTTCACATTTTTCGGACTCCAAAGCTATGCTTGAAGACAATCTTCCGACCTATGGTCTCATTTGCTCCTTATAGCCACTCTGCAACCCGGGAATTGGAAAACCAATCACATCCATAGAACTGTGAAAAAATATCCTCATTTTGATGCTAGCTCAAGCAGATCCACTTTTCTTCCTCTCTCTTAATGACACAATATTAATATCTGTGAATCATCTCCAAGTGTATAGCTTCTTAGATGTAGTTAGCTCAGCCATGTATCATAGCAAAGCCAACATGCTTTGTGACTTGTGATATCTGAGAAGTGATCTGTGATAAGCAGTTTTTTGTCTTGAATTTGAAAATAACTGCATCCTGTCCCTGGATAATTTCTGCAGATTAATTAAGGTTTGTTTATTTGTTCAGTTAAGAATGAGAATTCCCATGTGTGCTTGTACTGCTGCAACCAAAATACCAGACAGAAATAACTGGAAGGATTTATGTTGACTTGTGCCTTCAGTCTGTGGCTGCTTGCCCATGTGCTTGGGTAAAATATTATAGCAGTAAGAGTATGTGTTGAAGGCTTACCAGAGAGGAGGTAGAGAAAGGAGTGTCATATTATAAGGTGGTCTGTAAACTGTTAGGAAGTTTGTAATGTCTTATCTATCATGTTTCTTGGTAGTATTCATTTGATTAGCTTACAAATTACAAGCGTTTCATATGACTTACTCATAGTTGTTTTTTATTAACCTAGTCCTACCACCCCCATTTCTCTAAAATCTGAAAGCATTTAAGTTTTAAGCATTTAGCAATTTTGAAATATACAATAATTCTTATTAAGAATAGTCGACCATACTATGACATAAATGTTTCTGGAGTAATTTGTTACACAGCCGTTGCTGATCCCTACACATACTGAGTCATAGGGTAGAGATGTAACTGGGTCTTCTCAGGAATAATGAAACCAGAACACAAGTATTGTATGGACCCTTTTATACTGCTTCTGCATTCCTCTGTGGGTACCCATCATTCTTAGCTATTGCCAATGACAAGAACTTTTCCATTTACTCTAAAAACGAAAAACCTTTCACTTTTTTTGTCCTAGAGTCTCAACCAAGAGGCTTAAACTTCTGGGAACACTTATGATTAGCCATGTTGGTGTTGAATCCTCTCCTCTTGATCGATCCACAACGGCTAGAGATGGGAAGAGGGTGTAGGAGCAAGATTATCCTACAGAGTATGGCTGTCCTCAGGAACCATGTGAGCCAGGAGAGAAGGGAACAGAGTCTGCAGGCCCACACAGCTTGAGCAGACCCAATTCTGAGAACATGACCACATCAGTTTCATCCCAAGCCTTTAGCAGATGCTTAGTTTTTAAGAACTTGCAGGCTGCTATGTGAAGTATGTGTAGAACACTCACTTCTGTACATCAGCTTAAAATAGGGCTTCTTGAGCCTCACTCTAAATTTACGACTTCATACCTCTGAGTACTGAGATCCCCAAGTCTGCATTCTGAATCAGATGTTTACATTTTCATAAAACTTAGTATTGGAAAAATATGCTTAATAATTATTATATTTTCAGCAGAATCATTTTCTTCCTTCTAAAAATTTTCCCTGAAGATCTCTTATAAAATCAAATCTTGGAATTCTATTTACCATCCCTCTGCCTTACAAGGAACCTTCTCCTACACACACTGGAAAAGACATAATTTATGCCCAGAGTACAGAAGAAGTGGGGGATTTCATTATTTTTGTCTTCCTATTTCTTAGAGAAGGACAAGGAATCTTTTAGAACATGGTTTATTTTACTTCGGTACTTACTTACACAACTGAATTATAGCAATGCAGAGGTTTATGTGAGGCTTCTGGGGCTGTAAATCCATAACACATAACCTGTCTTTGAAAACCTGGTGTTCCTGCTTTATCATTATAGTTCCCATAATGCCACAAGGACACCAGGAATGACAAGTTCCCACCTCAGCTCTTCCTCTGGGCCTCCTCTGTTCCTGGCTCCTCCAAATCTCCACTCCATGGACACAGCAGTCCTCTAGGGGCCTCCTATGGGGTCAGCTATGCTATTCTTCTGCTTGAGGTCTCCACTAGATTTCCTTCAAGTTTCTAAATGACACTTGAATTATTTTCCATGGCAAGACCTGGCCCGCCTCCCGTCTCTCTGAACCATCTCCCATGCTCTTTATTCTCCTGTCCTCTTGGCTAATTTTTGTCCATTCCATCAGACTTCAGACACTGGAATATTTGCATCCATGCCTTCATTCCATGTTCCTGTGAAAGACACCATTCAGGTGTCTGCTGTAAGGGTACCTCACCGAAGGGACTTCTTGTTTATCATAACATACGCCCTGCCCCACTTCTTCTTTCCAGATTTCCTGTTGTTCTTGCTCCTGCTGCTGTATATTTTTCTTTGTAGTGTTTCTCAGTACATAGCATCTAATGTATGGAAGGGACTCAGTTCTTGAATGAATGGGTAAATAAACGGATATATGTATTTGTTCTATAGAACTCAGAATTTCACTATTCTTTAAAATACCCGATGCTTTCTAGAAGACAAATGTCTCTTTCAAGTTCAGCTCTCAAGTGCTCTTGAAAAGAGCGTGACCAATAGAATATGCAAGACATTATGGCAATTGCAAGAAATCAAATGCCTTAGGACTGCTTCCGCTAACCAAGTGTGGCATTCTCCTGCAAAGAAGGAAATACATAAACCTGGAATCACTTCATGGTTAGGGCAGAGTATGAGACAAACACGTTCATGCTCAAATTTGTAAGGTAAAGCTGAAATATGTAGCACAAGTGTTCAAAGATTGTTACATCTACTGGAACCTCCCTGATCATTAAATTCAGTGTTTTAAGGTCCCCAGCACGTACATGCACATTGTGAATAATGCATCAGGCATTAGCCCTTATCATGATTATTGGGAAACTTTAAAGCATCTTCCAGGAAGGACGTGGAGTTTCTGTATTTCTAATTTAATATCTATTGCCTAAAAATAGCTCCTAGCTTTTTAAGGGCAGAGGATGTACTCACTGTGTAATACCCTGGTTCCCAGTGGACAATTAAATATGGTGACTCCTTGCCATTTGCATGCTTCGACCATGCCCTGGTGTGGTATAAATCTGATCAGGCTACAGAGCTAATGGGAGTAAGATGTCCCTGTGAGGATGTGAATATCATGTTCAAGTCTGCCCTTAGCTCAAAACAAACATTTTATAAACTAATGTCATAAAGACGTTAAAACAAAGACACCTAATCAATTGAGTCAGTTAGATGCGGCAGACTTCTCAAAAGAGTTTGTTGACCCTTGTATTGGTTCAGTGACCCTAGGAACATAAATACCATGCCAGAGGTCCAGTTCAGGTCCAGTTATAGTGGTGGTTGCTACCAGGGCTCAGCTCAGTGGCTTGGTGCAGGTGGGCTGATGGGAATCACCACAATGGCAGCTGATAGGTAATGTCAGAGAGCAATCAGATCAGCATTTGCAACAATGAGGAGGTTTCTATGGCTGCAGCATCTATACACTCCTGCTTCAATACGATGTGCTTCAATCAACTGTTACAGAACCGTAGAAATGTGCTCAAGGGCAGGGACAGGTAGAACATTAAAAAATATATTCTCTAAGGTTACAGCCTAGAAATTAAAGTTTAGTAGGTCTAAGCTAGAAACACAAAGCACATGCTCTTAGGAAGCGTTGTAGGTGATCTCACACCCATCGTTGTTGGTTTGGGTGTTTATTTGAATCCTGGGGATTGAACTCGGAGCCTAACATATATCTTCATTAGTTACTCTTCTGTTGCTAGGATAATATTCAATGGCCATACTATCCAATGACCAAAAGCAGTTTATGAAAAATGGTTTATTTAGGCTTACAATTCCAGATGGGGAGTGTATAGTCGTGGAGGAGACAGGGCAGCTAGGGGTTGGAGCAGGAGACTGATAGAATACTTGCTCAACTATAAACAGAAAGCAGAGAGAGCTGGAAGTGGGCTGAGGCTTTAGTCTGGGAACACTTTCCCTAGGGGCATGCTTCTTCCCGTACAAGCACACCTCCAAGAAGTTCCAAATCTCCCCAAACAGCGCCTCTGGCGAGTAGCACACCTACGGGGGACATTTCTCTTCCCAGTTGCCACACATGCCAACGAACACTCTACCAGTGAGTTTTATTCCCAGACTGATTAGCAGGCTAAACTTCAAAACTCTAAGAAAAAGAATCTTTGAAAAGAATCTAATTTTCTTTTTTTTTTATTTTAGATATTTTCTTTATTTACATGCGAATTTCTCCATTCCCAGTTTCCC
>NW_022196906.1:46393103-46408190 GCF_008632895.1 Mastomys coucha | reverse complement strand
TGTGTCCTTGTTACATGTTGCAGTATTTTTTGGGTATATGCCCAGGAGTGGTATAGCTGGGTCCTCAAAAAGAATCTAATTTTCTTGCATGCTACTCCTTGACTATAAACAGAATGTATATAGCAATATTAATGTAAAAGATTTAATATCTAACCCCAAATGATGATCTACTTAAATTGGAAGTGGGGGGATAAGGAGCAAAATTATAGGAATATCAGGGGCAGAATAGAGACTAGGAAGCCAAAGGTTAAAGGGAAAAGAAGGGCCAATAGATAAATATGAGTAAAAAACATGGGTTTGTACCCCCCAAATATCAGCTCAAGATGCTTAGAATAAATGATTATTAGGCATAAGTACTGAGAATGTGGAAGATAACAATTGTGACTTTTTATTTTATGTCCTTGTCTTACTAACCAAGGTCATGTGACTGCTTACAAATTAGCAAGAAGAAGATTTCCCCTTCTTGTGTGGAATACCAGAAATGAGACAAAGTATAAAGAACTGAGATAAGGCATGGCACATCAGGTAATGAAAGTCAGTAATCTCTTGAGAGCCTAGAAAGATGGGTGGTCTGCAGTAGCATCCAGATTCTCCTGAGACTTCTGCCTTGCATTGCTACTTACAATCTGGAAGAACCTTTGAGGCACACACAGGAGCAGAGTGAAATCTCACCAGAGAGCAACTGTGTCTCTAGCAAGGAGCACCTGGGGACAGGGTACCAGACCTGGGGTACCAGTACCTGGGGACAGGGTACCAGTCACCACATGCTTGTGAAGGAACTTGCTGAGGCTTGGGGAACACTCCCTAATTACAGGAAAGCACACAGCTCGCTCTTATCTCCCAGTGTACTGGAGGTTATACCTAATACATATGGCCAAAAACAAATCAAGGAAAAAATAAAGTAAAAGCCAGGCAAGGCAGTCATCCTAGCACTTAGAAGCTGTGGGAGGAGGATTGTCACAAGTTCAAGGCCAGTGGTGTCCCATAAAAAAACCACCCTGTTTCAGAAAAAGGGAAAAGAAGAAAGGAAAGGAGAGAGAGGGAATGGGCCACACAAACAAAAACGGAAGAGATAGAGAAAGAGAAAAAGAGGAAGCAAAGAAAGTGGGAGAAGGTGAAAGAGGGAGAGAAAAGAAGGATCCAGATTTGAAAACAAAAGCCATTTTAACACTATATCCACGTGGAATACATTAGTCTGTGTGCAAAGTCCAATGCGGCCTATAAAGAAACTACTCATCGATTAGAAAATAAATTTAATAATGTCAAAATAAGAAATTCAAAATAATACATATAATCAAAAATATAACAGACATAAAAACTTTTATAAAATTACAATACATTGCCCAAAGTCAAGAAATCTTAAAAGAATGAACACACATATTGAGGTCATAGACTGAAGAACAGTCGTTAAATGCTAATTCCTCCACAAAACTGTGGTTCAGCATAATCATATTCAAAACTTTAGTAGGTTTTTTTTTTCTTCAAAATTCCAGAGAGAGATGTCTCAATGGTTAAGAGCACATACTTCTCTTACAGATGGCAGGTGTACCATTCCCTGCATCCTCCTTGAATGGTCACAGCTGCCTCCAGCTCTCGCTCTGAGGGCAACTGAATGCATGAGCACACAGCCACACTCAGACACATATATATGCACATAATTTAAAAATAAAAATAAAATCTTCTTCTTATTGTTATTATTATCATCATCATCATTATTATTTACATTACAAACTTACTGAGAAAAATCACAGTGAAATAGCAAAAGAGTTGGGCTACTGAGAAGGTTGGGAAAGGACTTACCAGGCAGTGCAGTTGAGCAACACGGATCCACACAGTGCAGTACACAGGCAGTGCATAAGACAAGAGAAGCACAGACAGATGCCTACATGCACAGGAACTCCTTAACAATAGAAAGGAATGAACTATTGGTATCTTGTCTTAGTTTTGTGTGCACATAGGATTGGGAGAGAGCCTTCCACAGTGTATGTGTGGAAGGACCCCTTGTAGAAGGATTCAGCTCTCCTTCCACTGTGAGGGTCCAAGAAATCAAACTCCGGTCATCCGGCTTGGTGGCAGCCACTTTTACCCATGGAGCCATTTCACCGGCCGACTGAACTATTGGCATTCACAACCCAGAGGGAAGCCTCAAGATGATTATGCTAAATGAAAGAAAATGGAGCGAGTACTGTATGTATTTTACATCAGAAAGACAAACTTGTGGATGATGGTGACAAGCAAATCAGTCTCTGGCCCCTCCCCCTATCTTGATCCCTGTCTTCACATGAATTAGTGTCAATTTTAGATCCGAAGTCACATAGCAAATACCCACCACCCTATGGATCAAGTGGCGTACCTTTCCAGCTCTGTGAACGGACAGGCTCGTTGACCTTTATCAGCAGCAAGTTTATTTGCCCAACAGGCTTTAGGTGGGACCTGCTTCCTAAGAAATCCTCAAAGATTCAACAAGATCATGCATGTAAAGAACCGCGCTCAGAATTTAAAGTGTAAATTACCATTATTTCCTTCTAGCCCTCCCTACTGCCATCACCCCAAACAACTTTTCCATAGAAACTGGGGTGACCAATTCCAACTCTATGTTTGCTTTTTTCTTACCCACTTGCAGCCATTTACTTCCTACTCTTTCCCCTCCCACCCCCCAGCTGGAATGTACACCACCCCTCCCCTCCCCCAGCTGGAATGTACACCACCTCTCCCCTCCCCCAGCTGGAATGTACACCACCTCTCCCCTCCCCCAGCTGGAATGTACACCACCTCTCCCCTCCCCCAGCTGGAATGTACACCACCTCTCCCCTCCCCCAGCTGGAATGTACACCACCTCTCTTTTGTGTGCCGTTGACCACCCCAGCATCTGCACTGAGAACTGGCTTGAATCACCTGAATTATTTAGTATTTGACAAACATATACTATTTGGAATCCTAATCTGGCTTTCAGATAAAAATTTCCCTTGAGTAATTCAATGCTAAACCTAACACTGGCCAGAGCTTGAATAGATAAATATAAAATTACCCTTGCCAATTCTTATGAAGACGTATGTAAATACACAGTTGGGCCCAGCACGAAGATTGAATATTTAAAATCATTTTGCCTATTACTAATGAATGACAAGCCAGAATGAATGGCATACTGGAAATCAAGAGTCTGAGAATAATCTCACTCTGAATTCTGAAATAGAAAGGGGATTTATTTCTTCACAGTTTATTCTGCAGAGTCAGGAGATTATTAAGAATCCGATAAAGCAATATCTGAAAACTAACTGTCAAGGATGGAACCAGAACAGAGCATCTTGTCCTGAGCCTGAGGCCCCTGGCTGGGGAGATCAGCCACCTAAAGACTCTTAAATGGGCAGAGTCGTGGTCCCAGCTCTCTCTTTAATGTGTTCTACTTCACTCTGCAGTTTTTATTCTCAGTTCCTACCTCTATCCTTCAGAGTATAGAGCTTTACAAGCTATTCATTTTTTTCTTGAGAGAAAAAAAAACCTGATACCATCCATTTAAATTCCAGTGTGAAAAAGGCTTAATATCTAATTCTTCCTAAGAGAATTTACATTTTAACAAGAAAAAGTGTGTATGTGAAATTTTATTAAACACCCTCCTTGGCTAGAAGATTGTTTCAGGGTGAAATATGAGGACTCTCTTTCCTTGCCCAAACCATAGCATTTAAATATGAATGTCATATTTCTAAGTTGTACACCAGTCTTAAATTTTTCTTTTCAAATTGGTTGGTTTTTCTAGAAAATCATGGATATTTAAAAGTCTGATGAGGCTCCTCGGAGAATAGATATACCAAATGACAGAGAAAATGAAACACTAATAGGAAATAAATATTAAATAAATAAACTTAAGGAGGTTTTGTAATGTGCTTTTTAAAAATTAAGTCTTTGTTGGCAAAAAAATAGAGCAAAATATCCACCAGGAGTGAACTGAAAATATAAAGGTCTTGTTCTACAACAATGCCTGGATTCTACATTGTCCGTAAGAGCAGTTAGCTGCCCAAAGCAATTTTAAATGGAATTGAATTACATTTAAATTGAAAAATGTAACATGACTTCAAATAGAGCAAAAACATAAACAGTCACAAGAAATCATTCTTGGTAGTTGATACCATCAGGCAATATGTGTTTAAAATATCTGGCATATAACTCAGCCACATGAAAGATAGACTGGAACCTGAAAGTACTTAGGAATTCACTACCTCATCACTAGGGCTAGTGCCAAGTGTCACAGAGATGCTGAACGTGTCAGCTGAACAATTCCGGCTCTGCCTTCAGAGGGCTTGCTGTCAAGAGATGTGAACGATCAGTAAATGACAAGCCTGCCCACCATCAGCTCTGGGAGAAAAGAGGAAGCATGCAGCCTCCTGAGAGCACGTAGTAAAAGCTCTGGGGGTCCAATTAGAGCAATGGTTCTCAACCTGTGGGTTTTGACCCCCTTGGGGGGGTCACATATCAGATATTCAGCATATCAGATATTTGCATTACGATTCATAGCCTTTGCAAAAGGGATCACCATAACATGAGAGGAACTTTATTGAAGTTAGAAAGGTTGAGAACTACCATATTAGAGGACCAAGTTCTGATTCACTTATCTGAAAGGTATGTGCGTGTGCATGTGTGCCTGTGTGTATGTGTGAAGTGCTTAGGCCTATGTGCATGAACGCAGAGACTAAAAAAGGACCCCCGTCTCTCTCTCTCTCTAGTGCTCTCCACCTTATTTGTGGAGACAGATTCTCTCATTGAACTTGAAGCTCTCTGTTTCACCGAGGCTCTCTGGCCAGCAAGCCCTTAGGATCTGCCTGCCTCTGCTCTGTTACTGTTGGATACAAGCACCCTTGTGCCTGCCTGACCATTTGACACTTGTGCTGGGAATGAGTCCTCTTCCCTACATAGAAAGAGTTTTCACCCCTGGAGCTACCTCCCCAGCTAGAAGTAAGAGTTCAAGAAGAGACCGTAAATCGGGAATTAAATCCACACATCTGAACGAGAGAATTCACAAATAATGTGACTGAATTCCCCAGAGCAAGTGCAAGGGCTAAGGTAGTCATTGAATATGAGAGAGGATAGACATATGAGGGCTGGCGAAGTGGCTCAGCAGTTAAAAGCACTTGCTGCTCTTGCAGAGGACCCAAGTTCAGTTCCAGCACCCACACAGGGGCATTCACAGGTATCTCTACACTGGCTCCAGGGATGCCAATGACCTCTTCTGGTATTGCATACATGTGACACACACACACACATGTACACACGCACGCACACACACATGCACACACACATGCATATACGCACACATGCACAGGAACAGAAAAAGAATAGGTACAAAAGAACGAAAGAGTCCCTTTCCTATGCAAGGCAGATTCTCCTCCCAGAACTGACAGCCACGACTTCTTGTGACTCCAATATGAAGATGCCCGCTCCCTCACCCCTTAGTCTTTTATGTTTATTTTGTTGTTTTGCCTTTACACTGTCCTAACGCTACAAAACAAGAGATATTATTCTGACATTTGCATGTGAGCATGTAATATGCATGACCAGACTGACTCTGACCACAAGCATCTCTTCCCTCACACTTCTTGTCAGTCTTTACTGTTCTTCCCTTGCTCAGAAATCCACACCTCCGTGCCTAGATCTTGACATATCCCCAGTGTGTTCTTCTCTGGTAGTTTCAAAGTTTACGGTCTTAGATTAAAGTCTTGATTTTTGTACAATATAAAAGGTGGAGGTCAAATTTCAGTCTACCACATTTCATTTCCTTTATGACATCTATCAGTAACCAAAAGTATTTTATTCATTGGCATATCTCTTTGATTTTGTTTCTTTGTGCTAGCGGGAAAGATTTTTGGTTTTGTTTCTTTGTTTGCTTGTTTGTTTTGGAGCCTGTTTCATGAAGGCCATCTAATACATATTTACTGCCTGGTCTTTTCATGGAATGTTAGGACTCGTGGAAAGGGTAAGACTACATCAGGGAATTCAGTACATGTGGTAGGTTAGCACAAGGGCCTGTGGACCATGCAAGGTCACAGTGGACGCGGAAAGGAGACTCAATTATTTTAATAGATCATATACTGAAGGTGTGCCATCGCTTCCTTATACAGAAGTTTAAAAATGTTTCCTTTTGCTTTGGATCTTGAACTTGACTGTAAACTGGCACTCTTTAACTTACAAAATAGATTTATAAGTTGGCATTAGATCAGTTCTAAAGTATCAGCCCATTAAGAAGTTTGTGTTACTGTTTGTTTGTTTGTTCACTTTTGTTTGCTTGCTTGTTTGTTTAGTACTTTGTCCTCATTCTGAGGTATTACTGTCTTGCATCTGATAAATTTGTTTATCTTCTTCCCGTGGGCACATTTTAGGCGTTTGTACTGCTCTGACTCAACCAGCTCCTCGGGACAGAATAAAATTCTTGCAGCCTCAGCTGTCCCTTCTCATAATGCCAAGACAAAGCTTGCATTCTCCAAGCGCGTCTGGACTAATTCCTCAGTCTAGAGAATGACAGACCCGATTGAATTAGCTGTGGCTCTTTCATCACTAATTAGATGGCAAAGCAGACTCTCGCCTCAGGCTCACAGGCGTGGACGCTGCTCTCCTAATTAGTCTAACGGAGGGAGTGAAGCCGTGGCAGGAGATGTCCTTGCCTGATCTTGGACAGTGAGCTTCTCTCCAGGGCAGCAAGGTGGGCTGAGGGTGTGGCTCAGTGGGTAGAGTGCTGGCCTGGAATTCTGCATGAGATCAGGGTCCAATCTCCCGCACAACATAAACAGGCTTGGTAGCACACGCATGTAGTCTCGGCACTAAGCCATAAAACCAGAAGAAGCAGAAGTGCAAGGCCATTCTCATCTACTTATTGAGTCCGAACTCATCAGCCTGGATGACACGAGATCCTGAAAAACTAAGCCATTTAGGGAAGCAAAACAAATTGGTCTGCCTAGGGAAGCAACTTGGTCAATAAAAGTTACTTCCTGGTGTATACAAAAAGCCCTAGGTTCAATGCCCAGCACCTTTTTTACAAACTTGGAGTATAAGGCCACCTCATTTTTTAAAATTTCATTTATATTCCTAGTGTGACAACAAGATGGGGTCCAGTAAATGCTGTTATCCAAAAAATATTTTCAACATTGAATGTTCTTTTACAAAGGGAGTTCATAGATATAGGAATTACGTTTGTAGAAGAAATAATGAAAATTTAGATGACCTTGACAGATAGAGCAGACTGTTTTTAACCTTACAGGTGGCCAGCTCTGTTGTGATCAAGGTTCAGGGCCCACCAAGACCATGAGCAGAGCAGAAGAGTGCAGATTACATGCTTCAAGCTGGGTGTGTTGTGGCTAAGGATAGGAAAGGGTGAAGGGAGTTTGGCTGGGGACAGAATGAAAAAGCAAGCTGTTTTCACCAGATAACCTGGTTTTGGAACTATTTCATCTGTTGTCTCTTTTTGCAACCACCAACCAGGAGTCTGGGCTTGAGGTCAGGTGCATGGAATCTGCGCGAGTTGAGGATGCAGTTGAATGCTTTCCTTCTGCAGTTCCCAAATAGCTGGACTTTGAGCTCATTTTAGGATCTTGGCTTTTTGAAGAGCTGGGGGTAGGGAGAATTAAGGGGGTCCTTTACTAAGAGTACATTATCAGATAATGCCCCAAACTCTGCTTTATTGTAACTATGTCCAGTGTCTTAAATAGAAACATACTTTAGAGGATGCAAGCCAAGAGACATGACTAACAGTTGAAGCCAAAATACAGCTTCAAAATTATCCCAAAGATAAGAAGAGTGGCCTCACCTAGCAGAGTAATGTTCAACAATGATGCCTGCTGGTTCTCGTGTGGAATGTTAAGGACAAAACTGAGAAGCAGAAAAACCGAGCAGTAATAGTTCCTGTGAAAACTTCTCAGGGTTATCCTTCTTCATAAACTTGCAGCAAGGCACCTTGGCTGGCGCATCATAAATGAATAAAAATAAGCAACACTGGGAGGTTTAAACACAAGTACTCAACACGGAATTCACAGAGCAAGCCTAACAATAGCACTGAGTCCTGGGGCCACGCTGGCAAGATGCTTGCAATGTTCATTGCTGTATTTTAAGATGTCATCCAACTGAGGAGAACAGAACATCTCAACCCTTATCATTCATATAGACCAGAGGATTGACAGGCCCCTTATCATTCATGTAGACCAGAGGATTGACAGGCTGCATGTCCAGCCAGCTCCCAGGTCGGGCCAGTATTGGAAGTACACAAAACACTCTAGCAGGAAACTAATGCTGGTTTTTAAGTTCTCATTGGAAGGATCTGGAACCCAAGATCCAGCATGATCCTTGCTTGGTGAAGGAACTGGACCACTTAGCCTGGAGGAGATTTGCACAGTGAAAGCATATTACCCACCCATCCTTCATTTCCGAGTAGCTGCCCTCCATACCAAGAATCCCTGTCCCTGAACACAAATGTATAAATGGAAGGAGTAGCAAAAGGAAGATTGAAACTTAGTATAACAAAGTAGGTCCAGTCAGGTGAAGCCATTTAGTCATGGGTATGTGCCCCCTAGCCTTAGACACAACCCTGCATTCCATGCATTTAAGAGGAACTGGTAAATGACCAGTTGGGTGTGCAGAAAAAGTTCCCTATGTGAAAGATGAAAGAGCTGATGAAATTTAGATTCCTTTCAACTCCGAGACGCTGTGAATCTGCCCTCATCTTTCCCTAATAGTTTTCCTTTGGCCTATTGTTCCAGGTCCCTGAACTGAGGTATGAAAATGCCCTGCAAAATATATAGTGCCATATAAAATACAAGTTTATGTGGAGAACTTTATAGCACTCCATTAATTTTCTTTCATTTCTCTATATCTGCTTGTCACCTACTATGGAAGTTTCTTGCATGGAGACAATATTCAGCAAATGAGTGATATTCAATTATGGATAAAAGTCGTATTTCATGGTAATGAGGATCGTGAACATTGTTAGGAAGCTGTGAGTGCAGGGATGCAGCGGCAGCCCTGCTAGGATTTAGACGTATAGGATAGATTCTGACTATGGGGGTAATTCCATTCCAGCCTGCTGCAGAATCTGATGGATAATCACCTGCCCTGTCAAGGTCCCTTTCCAACCCAGAGTTGGGGAAAAATGTAGGCAGACCCTTCAAAGTAGGACTGTTCTTGTTTTCTGTGTATGTGAGTTGATTGCCCAGTTCCCATATTTCTTAAGCTTTACGTTTCAGGGCCATTTTTAGTGTGTTGGCATCTTGGATCATGATGAAGGCACTTCATTAGACTTATTACCGAAGCTGAATCCACGTCTCTATGCCCCAAGGCAGGCCTGCTGCACCATCTAATTAGTGATGGGAGAACCAAGCCTAATTCAATCTAGACCGTCGCTTCTGAGACTGAAAGATTGTGCTGGATGTCTCAGGAGTGCAAGCGTGCTCACAGAATTGGAGTGTCAGAAACTGCCAAAGAAAGGCCAAACCACCAGAGCCTCTGCAGACATCGTCCAACAGCACTTTCAAATGCAGCAGATTCGATGGGAGTGATTGTCACAGCAGGAGACTTCCAAAGAGAAAAACAGTGGGTATAAAATAACTGGCCTTGTTTACCTTAACACAGGTGTCAACCTAACATTCCTCTCCTGCTTCTGAGACTCTATTGCCTTGAAACTGGTAGCCAGGAAGTAATGCAGTATATTTGTATCAGAATGTATATATAATGTATAATATTCATAACATTTTTATCATAATATGGTAATGGCATAAAAAGGATTTCTTTCAAGTTTACAAATACCTGTGTTTTTATGGCTACATGGAAAGGCACTAACAAAGGGAAAATCGTCTTACTTTATTGATGAAAATTCTGAACTCTAGAGAATTTTTATGATTTTCTCAGTGTCAGAGAGACATTATTAAACACAACCAAGACTCCTTCTGCCTCCTAACTTAATTTTCTTACCATTAAGGAAAAGAGTTAAATATCATATTTACTTTGAGAAGTATAGTATGCCATAGTGTTATGTATGCATATTGCTACAAACCAGATGTTGAAATAGCTTTTCTATTTGTATTCTTAATGGAGTTCTGTGGTTTTTTAATATGTGATTCCTTTAGAAAATGTTTGTTCTAAATCCATGTTTATTGAGTTCCTGTTGTGTACAATGTACTTCTCAAAGTCCTTTGCATGCATAATCATTTACTCTTTACGAATGCCCCTGAAATGATTATTAATAGATCCCCCTTTCCTCAAAGGAGGTCTTAAGGCTGGCCTTGAACTCACTGAGTAGCCAATAATGAGCTTGAACTTCTGATTTTCCTGCCTCTACCTCTCAAGTCTCAGGATTATGTCACTAACAACCACTCCCGTTTTATGTTGTGTTGGGGATAAAACCCAAGACCTTATGCATTTTAAGCAAGCACTGTATCAGCACAGTTGTATTTCCAATCATACTAGGTCACTATTTTTTAATAAAAGAAATATTTAGGAAAGATAGCACAAAAACTTCACATTTGGCAAGAGGAAATGTTGCTTGCTCCATTATGCTGTGTCCTTCGTTTAGTGTTGACAGCACCCTTGAGAGTGAACATACATATCTCAGAATAAAATGGAAAGTCAAAAATGGATGAACGACATCACTCTTCTACAAAAACATAAAATTATTATTTTCACACGTAGCTTGAAGGTATCACTGTTTTGTTGTCATTGTTAAAAAGTAGCTACTTAAGAAAGAATAAGTATTGAGTTTCCAGATGCCATGAGTTTCTGTATTAGGCCTTCGAGGTTCAGGGCCAAGAATTAGCAAGATGCTGATGGTTAAATCTGTCAGAAGTCTTGTATCTTCTTCCTGCTTTATATCTAGCACAATAAAACCATGATGAGATTCGAATCATGTAACTAGAAAGAAAATTACTAGTGTGACAATTGTTTCTTCTTTCAGGGTTACAGAAATCACACATCCAAAGGAAGTCATTGGTGTTGGGCAAAGCAACCCCTCCAAGATTACTTGTCTCTCTTGAAAGAAATAAAAATAAGATCAGTATAAGACCTATTGGAATTGCTGTTAGCTACAAACAAAGTAATGGACATGAAGAAATTTGGAAACTAACAAAGCACCAATAGATGACACTGCACTGTATTCTAACATTATATACTCACATGTTCTCATCTTTATCAAGTAATTTCTCTACTTGCCAAAATGAAAAATATGTAGTAAATCACCTTTATGTGTGTTAGGTTGACTGTGTTAGAAGATACCTGGATACCTGGCAAAACAACCCTTTGGGATGTGTCTCTGAGGGATGTTTCTGGAATAGATTAGTACTTGAATTGATAGTCTGCATTAAGTCTCCCCTTACCAAGATAGGTGGACACATCTAATCCCTTGCAGCCAAGCAAGATAAAAGACTGAGATGAAATAAACAACTTTCTCCCTCTTCATGAACCAGGATATTTATCTCCTCCTGCCCTCAAGTATCAGGACTTCTGGTTTGGACTCCTAAAACACACTTCAGTGGCCCACTGAATTCTTGGACATTGAGACTATGACTGAATTATACTACCTAGGCTTTCCTAGATGTCCTGCCTTCTACGGCAGATATCTGTCTAAACTCTGACTAGGACTACCATGCGACAGCATAGCAGAAGAATAATGAGCAAACAGAGAAAGCCCAAAGTAGGTGGAATTCCGATTGCTATCGAGCGCTCTCCCGACTCACAGCAGTTCTTTGACAAGAGTAGCCTCCTGAGCTTGTGGCCTCTGAGGGTCTCCTTGAACTTCAACAGTTGAGATGCCACTTAAGTTTCTACACAAGTTTTGGAGAGAACTTCCCAATGACAGAACCCACTGTAAACCTGGAAATCGTACCTGGATTTTCAAAGAACAATATGGGTTTAAAGTCCTTGACAAACTTAGGATGCTTGAAAAGTTTTCAACTGCTAGTTTGCCTACTGGGATTGCTCTAATAAATTATCTTTGAACTTACTCCAATTTGATTCTTCATTTTCCCTTTCCAGGTTGCAAATTACAAAGCCTTTCTAATGTACTCAATCTATTTTCAACGTTATTATTTAAAACTAGCATGATAACAATCCTATGTGCTATTTCTGACTGCAGCTTATACCCCAAAGCCCATTGATGATTCTGAGACACATAAATCCTTGTATCTTTATCTAAAACAAAAGACCGGTGATATGTTAATCCTATCCTTTTACCAGGGATTAGAAGAAAGTGATTCATAAAAGTTACAAAGATTGATATATATAATGCACATGGAAATTTAAATGGTAATCGATAATATTAGAGTTTCAGCAAGTGAATTGTGTGTGAACGATCTGTGTCCAGAAAAAAGTCTTGAAATTTCTCAAATTCATTTCCCCTCCTATACTCCTCTTCCCACATATCAATCTCAACAACACGCATGTAATTTTGGTTTCTGAATAAATACATGCCAGTAAATAAAGCAATAGGGAAGTACGTGCAACAAACCTTAAATGGAACAGTATTGATTGTTTACAATCAATGTGGGAAAACAGTTTGTTTGGGTATGGAAAGAAATCAATAGGTCTTAAGTACTTCACTACAATAAGGAGAGATAAACTATGTGTGTGGTGATGATGGTGATCTTTCTTATTTCCTATAATTAACAGAATGGTTTTAGAACAGATGTGGTCAGCAGTCTATATAAGTGACCTTGATAATTTATTGCAGTTCCTTTACCTCCCACAAGGTGGAGACGTGGCCCTGGAGATCAGAAGATTGTCAGGGCCTTCGCTCTCCTTGTTCCTTTGGATTTATGAGCCTTAAGTATCTCATGATGACCATGAACTCCTTGTGTAGCTGAAAATGACCTTGAAGTTCTGATCCTCCTGCCTCTACTTCCTGAGTGCAGGGATTAGGAACCTGGATCTTATATGCTGCTGGGGGTCCCACTAGGATTTAAGCATGTTAGACAAGCACTTTCCCACCTGAGCTGTATCTCCAATCCATCCACACAGCACGTGAATGGCTTCCTGTGTATTTCCTAAGCTCCATTATGAATATCTATTTCTCCTCAAGTAGAACAAGGACAGTGTACATCAACAGTTAGATAAATTTAATACTATCTTAAGGAGTTTTGGCTATTGGTCATTACAATGTGACTTGAAGAAAGATCTAAGTTTCTACCCCTTGGGGTCTTTATTCCATCATGTGTCTGCCATAGCTCACAATATCATTGTTGACCAAAGAGTTGTTTTTCTCACAGACAATGCAGTATGTAAATAACTCCTGCCTTCTGCATTGTCATCTACCGCCTGAATCCTGCCTTTATTTAGAGTTATTACAAATCTTCTCTTTTGCTCTGCCATGTGCACCTTCTCCATATTTCTGTCTTTTATAAACAATATCACCTAGGTAAACTCAGTGATTTAAAAGGACAATTCAAAATCAAGTTTTGAAATGAGACACACTTACATTTGAATCAGACAGTTCCTAGTCCTCAGACTGTGGGTATTAGCAAGTCATTTACCCTCTAAAAATCCTAATTTCTTCATCTTTACAGAGACCGTAATGGTACCCATTTGATTAGATTAATTGTGAATTTAAATTATCAATGCATATGAAGAATCTAACAGGACCCAAAAAATATAAACATAGAAACTAACACAATACACAACACCTAACAATACACAACACCAACTTATTATATCATACGTGTTGTGTCATTTCTCACATACAATGTCTCTGCCAAAGGAAAAAAAAACAAACTTTGTAATTAGATGTGTGAGTGACTACAAAAAAAAAAAAAAAAAAAAGAACCTCTGTAACAAAATATATAATAGTGTGAAAGATTTTGAATAATGAGCTTGAAATACTATAGAAATATATACCCCAGTTACATAGAGAGAAGGTTTTGTTTGTTCATTTGCTGTCCTGATAAATGAAAATAGGGTCTCGTGCATGCTCAGCAATTGTTGTACCTCTGAACTAAAGCCTAGCCCTTTCTTTATGACATGAGGGTAAGGTGGTCACTAAATTGCCTAGGCTAACCATGGCCTTGTTCTGTAGCCCATGCAAACCTGGAATTTGTAATCCTCCTGTCTCAATCTCCTAAATAACTAGGATTACACTGTTCCCAGCAGGCCTGGTTCTATTATTCGATGGCTTAAAGCAAGACAATGATTATGTATGACCAGAGAATCTGAGTTAGTGTCCTAGTTAGGGTTATTATTGTGTGATGAAACACCATGACCAAAGCAATTTGGGGATTTAGCTGGCCTGTTTACACGTCCACATCACAGAAGGAAGTCAGGACAGGAAGTCAAACAGAGTAGGAACCTGGAGCCAGGAGCTGATGTAGAGGTTATAGAGGAATAATATTTATTGGCTTACTCCTCATGGCTTGCTCAGCCTGCTTTCTTATTGAACCCAGGCTGCCAGCCTAGAGATGGCACCATCCACATTGGCTGAGCTGACTCCCATCAATCCCTAATTAAGAAAATATTTGCCTACAAGCCTGATCTAATAGATGCACTTCCTCAATCGAGGTTTCTCTTCTTAGATGACTATAGCTTGTGGCAAGTTGATATAAAACTAGCCAGAACATTTAGTGCTTCTTTTAAGAAGAATCGAACACTTTTGGCTGACTGTTTATTCCAATGTGAGTCAACAGAGTCACTAAATGTCGCCTTAAAGTCTATCTCTGTCATCTAATTTGGTTTCATGTGGCTTTTATCATCTGAGAAGTTTAAATCCTACAAGTATCTTAATAGGTGGCATTTATAAAATCAGAAGAAATGATTGTCTTCTATTCTACCCTGTGGCAGCAGACGTAGGCCATCTGTCTCTCAGATCAACCTCCCTCCTTCCCCCTGCGGCCATGTGTCTTTGTGAGCTGAGGCAATATTCTATAGCTCAGGGTCAGTCCATTAAAAAGGAATGTGCACATGCTCTATTTTTTTTTTACCCCAACTTGATGGAGTTGAGCATAATTGCCCTGGGGTCACATCTTAAAGATGACATAACCGCAGAAGGCAGTTTATCTGGTTTCCGAAAGCAACACTGAGCCACTGGCCAATTCAGGAGAGTCCTTTGCATCACACTGAGCCACTGGCCAATTCAGGAGA
>NW_022196906.1:46382402-46392922 GCF_008632895.1 Mastomys coucha | reverse complement strand
GAGAGTCCTTTGCATCACACTGAGCCACTGGCCAATTCAGGAGAGTCCTTTGCATCACACTGAGCCACCACTACTAAATCACTGTCACAAAATCAGGGAAATTAGATTTGTTTCATTTTGTTCTTCACGTTGGAGATTTACATCTTTTTATTTAGCTTTTTTGTTTGACTTTTTAAAAATAATAACGTAGTTTCAAAAACAAATTATATACTTAGATGAATGTTTCGCTCTCCCTTTCCTTCCTCCCTTCCTTCCTCTCATATGCTCTTGTGGTTATTAATTTACATTTTGTTTTTTTTTTTATTTTCATTGTTTGTTTTGCAACTTTATGCAAGTAAAGTGTATGTATTTTTGTTTTTAAAACAACAAAAAATCAGATTAGCTGAAGAACTTTAAAAGCACTCTTGTTACAGTACCAACTGCACCCTAATTTGGCTGAGCACTTTAGAACTGCAAGCTAGATTTTTAAGGAGCAAGTTTTAAAAGTTTAGAAATTATTTGACTAAGTCTGGGATAGTCATCAAGCTGCCTGCCTGTTGTCTCAGACTTAAAGGGAACCCAGGTAAAAAGGCTCTGAGACCAGCTCTTTTTCCCCACTACCATGAATATGCAAATAATTTCTCCCTAACCCTCTACCTCATTTGCATATAAAATGACTGCCATCATGGGTAACCTTACCCACCATAAAAAGAGCATGGTCCATGCATTGCAAACAGAGGATACATAGGAACAAGAGTCAAATTCCTGAGTCAACAGTAAGGAAGAACATTATGGGAGTTACTTATGGAAATTACAGTTTGGTTCTCATTGTTTTTCTGTAGTAGAAAGTGCAGTGGGTTGGGCTATTGGAGACCTGATGTCTGACTGGAGCTGAGTTGAAGTCACTCTCCTGGAGGATTTGGTCAAATGACTTAAACTTGCTCTGCTCTGACATTCCCTAGCCAGGAACCAGACACTGGTTCTCAGGGGCAGGTAACAAAGACAGAGGGGCATCCTCTACCTTCCTACTTAAAGATCACTTCACATGGGATGCTTGAGAGAGATGCGTGCCTAAGAAAGTGATGAAATGGGGACTGGAGAGATAGCTCAATGGTTAAAGCACTTGCCTCCTAGGCATCTGAGGACAGGAGTTTAAATCCTCTGTACCACGGAAATCTCAGGTGAGCATAGCAGATTACCTGTAATTCCAGTATTGAAATCCAGAGCAAAGATCCCTGGATGCAAGCCTGCATTAGTGAGCTCTGGGTTCAATTGTGAGACCGTCCCTCAGTTTACACAGTGGAGAACTACTATCTAACTCAAAGGAGTCACAACCAGTCCCTCAACCTCCACACACAGGTGCACATAACCCCCTCCCCACACAGGCACGCATGCACACAGACTCACATACACACACACATGTACACGCACATGCACACACACACGTGTGTGTGCACGCACATACACTTGTACACACTCATGAGAGTATACACATACACAGACATGCAGACCACATGTGCATATACACACAAAATAAGAAGTTAAAATAATAAAAAAATTAAAGCATTCAAATATGAAATGAGCAAAATTAGGTTTCAAGAAATTATGTGTGATTAATCTCAATCTCTCTTTAAAACCTAAAAAATAAAAGAGATGAAAGGTATATATACAAAATGTATAAATGACCATGACATACAACTGTTGTCTGATTTGAATCCCATTTATAAACCATGGGGAAAGAATACTTAAAACCATTTTACTTTTGTTTATTATGACATTCCAAACTAAGCAACATCTGTCTCTGCTTCTAGAAGTTACCATGTTTGTCCCTTTATTTCCACTCTGATTCTGTGTGTGTGTTCCAAGGTGAAGCTGAGACCTCTAAGAAGCTGAAGCTGGAGGCTCCAAGGAGAAGCTGAGGCCTCTAAGGAGAAGCTGGGGCCTCCAAGGTGCTCTTAGTCATAGACTGTCACTCAGCAAAGGCATTTTAGATGAGGTGAGATTAGACCTGTATATCAATAAATACCAACACAAAAGAAGTTTATAAAACCATTATCAACTCCTTTTTGTTTATTAATAAAGTCTTGGTAGTAGCATAAGATTGTCTGAAGGCACATAGAGAAATCAAAGAAGTTACTCAGTAAAGCAAGACAGGACAATGTAGACTTTATAGTGTATGTAAAGGAAGACAATATGACAAAGAGGTAGAAAGTAGGATGTGCGGGTCAAGGGGTGACCAGCACTGAGAGAATATAAGTAGAATGTAGCATTAAGCTTTGCTGGGGTCTGGCCGGAAACCTGTGTTTATTTCATGAACTGGATGAAACAGGTGAACAGTTTTCCACTACCTATGGTCAGAGGGATTACTGGGAAGGGGCAGTAAAGAGCAGAGGTCCAGGGCTGCCAGCTGCCTTCTGGGTGATCCTTGTGTATACAAATGGATGAAGCCTAGAATTTACAGCCCAAGTGCTTCATCTCAGTTCCATCCATTACAGAGACAGGGATGTTTTCTGCCTAGAAAATAAAGGATTCTCTGTCCTCACCCTGAGAATCAGTAGATCCACGTCAAATAAATAAATTCGGCCATTTCCTTTTGCCATTATAAGTCTCTCTGAAGTAAATAAGGCAGATGACTCATAAATTCTGAACCCTTGCTATGGGGATGTTGCTGCAACAGAGGAAAACTGACAGGAGAAATCTTTAAAGCCTGGTTCAGGTAGGATAAGCCACCTGTCCCCAGAGCCCTCTCTGCCTCAGGCTGCTGCTATCAGATAAGAAGTGAAAGGGTAAGACAGGCTTCAAGGCCCAAAACCACAGTGAGTTAGCTCTTAGCAGCTAGATGGGTACAGAATTCACAAGGGCCTCTGTGACCAAAGCTCTCAGTGAGACAGCCCTCAAGAGGTCAAACTGTCTTGGTCATATCTTGGAAGAAAACACATTTACATCATGGGATGAAGGGGGAAAGGGAAGTTAATGTCAAACAAGTGTAGATTTTTAGCGTGGACTATGGAAAGGCTCTGAGGACGGATAGTGCTGATGGCTATAACTGTGTTTTAGTAAACGTAAACAGTACACAGAAGATGGCTAAAATGTATTACAAACTAAAAAACAAACTTACAAAAAATAATTTTGGCAGTGAACTATTTTAAAACAACAAATTAGAAGGTGGTTGTGAAATACTGATTGTGCTCTTGTGTCTATTGTTAGCTGGAGATGGAGGCTCTTGAACACAGTAGCATTTCAGATCGGGGCTTGTAAGCATCACCTCTTGTTAGTCCTGTGACGTTAAGACAGTTACACAATTACCCCAGCACTCAATTTCCCCATCTACTATAAGACAGGTTAAGTGCAATCTGTAATTCATTTTCTGCTCCTATTTCTTCCAATTCCTAGGATTGCCAACTCCTAAATGAGATGATCCACCCTCACTGCTACTGAGGATGTATATGGCAGCCTTCAATTTTACCGTTATTATTAGTGTCATGTCATGGTTAATGTTGGTGACTACACTCAGACATCACTGTCCAGCACTCACTCATATAACAGGCTGCACGAAAGCCCTTAGGAGAGAAAGCTAAAGAGTACACATTTAAGTCAACAGGAAATGTATTAAATGTGAATTGTAATTGCAAATTGGTACCAAGGAAAAGAGATCAAGACCCAAAGCATGCCATATGCTCTGAGGAAGTGTACATTCTCACGGGGATATGAAACAAACATAGTAAACATCTCCCTCCCCCCAGCACCCAGCTGACTGTTGATCTACACCCCCTCACATGCCGCATGTGAGAACAGCAAGCCCTTCCATGAGTGGTGGTCATAGGAACATGCTTGGGTTTCTGTTCTACCTTTCCATTGCAAGCAGATCTTTTCTGAGCCCCAATGTCCCCACCCACACAGTAGAGATAACAGCATTCTCCTCAGAATGTGTGTGTAAAGGGGATTGAATGAGTTAGATGCATGTAAGGAATCTGGAACAGGACATAGCATGGATTAAGACATCTGTCTGTATGACCTCCCAAATGGGCTCAGGAAGTTCAAGCTACCGACTCAAGAATCTGGTGAGTATGTGACAGGGTCTACCTGCACTCCATCCCGCACCACAGATTCCTAATCCAGGGCTCTTCTCACTATGCCAAAGCCACCTGTGTGATATCACTGTCACATGAAAGCTGAGAACAGCAGCTGAGGAGACAGTAATGAATGTCAGTACAGTATTAGAAAAATGGTCTTGAATAAGCTTTTAAAACTCAGTAAAAAAAAAATGGGATGCTTCTCAAGCAATGCTATCAAGAGATTATCTGACAGACATCTTCTTAAGCACACTATCTTTTATCTGAGTTAATCTTTATGATAATATTAGATACCTTCATATTAATTATATTTTATGGGTAAACAAACTGAACCATAGAGTAGCTTTAAAGTTTATACCAAAAAAATGATTTTCTGAGGTGATGGAAGCATAATGTAATTATATTTACCTAGGAACTACAATGTCTAAAAACCAACTCAAACAAAAGAATATCTTGTAGATTAGTAAGAAGTGAAGCTGGGATTTGAATATAGTTCTGGTCATTCTTGGCCAATAAGGAGAGCCCATCGGCAGAAAGGAAGGATGAGAATTCTGTATATATTTTATGGATAATAGCAAAGACTAGGTCTGAACAAAGTAGAGCAAATTCAAGAAGACGCAGTCCAGAGTGGGAGGGGGAGGAGAAAGAGAGGCATCAGGCATGTGAGAGTGGGGAAGGCACATGAACGCATACAGAGAGGGCATTAGTTTAAATGTTTAAAAGAGACTGTCACAATCTCTTGATCCCCATGACTTTTGACCTGTCAATTCCTCTCTTTTTTTATCAATTAGATTTTTAACTTCTGTAGCTAAATTTTGCTAGATAATTAATATCCCCAGACAACCCAGGAAAAAATCACCTACGTTCTCAGAGAAAATGGCTTACCCCTAAATCTAAATGGAATCTGATTCACTATGGAATAGATAATGGTGGTGAGCAAAGCCATAATGGTGCCCTCAATGGCCAGAGTCCTTGACATTGACCATTAATAACACACTAAGACTGAGGTTCTCGGAGACTACTGAGAATATGTTTATATAAAAGGCTGTCTATGTCTATGAGGTCATCTTTAAAGAAGACTTCTAAGGTAAAGGACTCTATCCTTTCAATATCTGAAATTTAAATTCTATTGAGTGACTGAAGCACATTTTGTTGTGGAATACAGAAGACATGTTTATATAAATGGAAATTATAACAGAGTTTGATATTTTTCCAGGGGAAATGTATTAGCCTTTCATCTGTAAGTCCCAACATTCATTTTACAGCATACTAGAAAAGAAAGCCAAGGCTCTGCCTTGTCCATGATGCTGAGAAGCTAGGCTAAGCTGACCTGGGGAAGTGGGGCCTCACGTAGAGGCTAGGCTCTTCAAAGAGCTGAGTTCCAGGCTCTGCCCTTGATTAATTTTTCTTGCTCTGGCCTCATCCTTTTGCAGTGACTGCACCAAGTAAAAAAAAAAAAAATATGCCCCAAACTGCAAGAAATTCTATACCTTCCAAAGCTTGATAGACACACAGAGACAAAATAAATAAAAACCTAGGTGGAATTTCCAAGTGCTGTTGATAAAGAGTTGTAAGGATAGCAAGCTGATACGTTACTTTTCAGAAAGTTCAGTGGCTACATGTCATGAACAGAGCACCCCTTTCTTCTGATGCATGGAATAATGTGGGATTGGAAGAATTAAGTCAGACACAGGAAGATGAACACTCCATGCTCTCACTTAAAGGCAGAAGCTAAGTAATTGATTTCATAGAGGCAGAGAAAGTGGTGGTTGCAGTTACTGAGAAGGGAAAGGGTATAGAGGTTGGTGATTGACAGAAAAGACAGCAAAAAAATTATGAATAAAAGCAATGAGTAGGAGTGTCAGAGTAATTGCAGTTAGCAGTTATTTACTGTGCATTTCAAAATAGCTCAAGTACAGGATTTTGAATGTTCTCATCATAAAGAAATGATGGATGTTTGAGATGACAGATAGACTAATATGCATCAAAACTACACACTAAAAAAATGGACTGCAATGTAACAGTACCTATAGTTATTACATGTTGACATGTTAATTAAAATAATTTTTAAAATTATTGTTCCCTATAGAGTATACAAATGGCCTATATAGAATTAATAGTGATCATTAAAGTGAAAGCTTCATTACCCACTCCTGGGTATTCTGGTCTTGGTTATATCCTCCAACCAGTAAATGGAAATGATCCTGGCAAAGACACAGTCCCTGAGGATGTGAATTGCAGATCCAGACCCTTCTCATTGTATTTAATGTGATAAACACAGGCAGCAGGTTATCAGAAACAGGCAGCCACAATCAGGTTCTCAGTTGGAATCCAGATTTCCTTGGAAAGGCTTGTGATGGAAACAAATCCTTATTTGACCACAAGTCAAACCACTGTAAGTCCACCGAAGTCTTGGTAATACAAAGTTATGTCATGCATATTTCTTTTATCCTCAGGCTCCTTCCTTAGAAGGAAGGTGTGTGTGTGTGTGTGTGTGTGTAATATGAGTGCTGTGAATGCTGTAGAACAAATGTTCCTGTTTAGGCAAGTTTTCTGGGTAAGAGGAGTAATTGGGTGAGGAATCTCTAAGTATATTCTCGGTGATGTTTGAAGTAACTATGGTTATGTTTGGGAACCTGCTCAAAGTACCAAAATGGAGTTACCTTAAATTCCAGAAATAGTAAACACATTCTTCCACATTCTTAAGCTATTCTGTACTCACGTGACAGACTCCAAGAAGGAAACCATAGGCTACTAGCATGACACACATAAGAAAGAACTGTCCCCCTACAGTTTGGGCCTATACCTAATCACAGAGACCACAAGTTAGGTTAGAAATATGGATTTGGGCCCATCAGTAGTAGCACACGCCTTTAATATGAGTACTCGGAGGCAGAGGCTGGTGGGTCTCTGAGTTTGACGTCAGCCTGCCCTAAAGAATGAGTATCTAAATAGCAAGGACTATGCAAAGAAAACCTGTCTAAGAACTATAGATTTGGGCTTCAGTGTTTTTTTCTTTTTTAATGTTATAAACTTTCAGAAAATGTTCATGAAATCAATACTGCTGCATAGATGTATGTGCATAAAGACGTGCATGTATGTTGAAACTGTGTGGAATGGAATCCATGTGAGGAACCAAACTATAGGTCATCACAACTCAGTTTTCTTTCTCATAATAATTTGAGTCTTGCAGACTTTGAAGAAATTTACTCCTGAGTTAAGCCGTGTTAAATGTGCTTAAAAGCTATACAGATTTTAAAAAAACATAATTTGCTAAATATCAGAAAGACAATTTTGAGAATTTGCTCATTTGTGGCATGGTTCATATGTACTAAAAATGCTTTGGGAAGGTAAATGTGATGTGCATTCTTCATTTCTAAAAAAATTTCATAATGAAGTGTGTGTATCATCTGTACACACACACACACACACACACACACACACACTCATACATCCTGTTTCTTCAAATTAAGTACAAGTAAGCTATTGATTGGAAACATGGAGGGAGAAGGACTGCATGGAGGGAGAGTTAGACTGCAATGGATTAGGGAAGACTCCCAGACTTGTCTAGAGTCACTAGGCTATACCAGTGACAGAATTGCATTTAAATCACAGCCTGGACCTGAAAACCAAAGAACACAGTTCATTGGCCAAAATGACAGCAGAAGCCTTGGATATTTACATGCCAGTACCCCACATGTTTGGGCTCAGTCTTGATTAAGGTTGTGTTAGTTAGGTTTTCAGAGATTGTAGAGGAGATTAATAAGAAATACATGCAAATGAATTTTATTGAACTTCCATGAGCTTTGACTTCAAGGAAGACATTTCGAAAACAGCTAAGTCCCACCACAAAGGAATCAAAAGCAAAACAAAAATCTAACCTTTTGCAACCAAGAGATTTTTAAGCCCAAAAGTACCAAATCAAAGGCTGCAACTTATCAGTGTGTCTTCAATGTCTGTGACGAGTTCAAGGACATTGCTACTCCAGAACAGTGATGAATTACAATGAGATTTTGCTAAGAAATGTAATGTAGATCAGATCACTGGATATTGCTCCACATTATATAATCCATTCTGTACATTAATCCGAGACCAGCAATTAGTAGTTAGTTGGTTCATGTTCTATTTAGTTATGTTTACTGGTACTTGTGTTCCATGCTTTTGTGAAGGTGGCCTTGCACTAGAAGCCATCAAATAGGTACCATGCTAGTCCCTCTCCATCTGCTACCAAGGGAACCATTACTTAGTCTCATAGCCAAAGCCTAGCACAGTTCTTCTCCTGATTACAGCTGTATGAGATGCAGAAACAAAGTCTAAAATAAAATAAAACAGCACCTTGGAAAGTCTAGCTCAAGGGCAGAGGCTCTTCCTCATACGTACCAGCATGGCCTCTCTTAAAGAGGTCAACATACTGACAGGCCAGGTCTGCATTTCCAAATGATAACAACTCACAAGAGCAGAGGACAGTTGCATCTTCTAGAGTACACGAGAGCTCCATGCTCACCCCCATCCTCTCAAGCCTAAATTATTATTACTGACCTGGTCCTGAAAACCTCTGAGTTTATGATTCCTGGTCTAATCATGGCAACTCAAACCCGAGTTCCAGCAAGCATGAAAAACTTAATGTTCTTATTCTTTAGAGCAAAGATTTATTTTTATTACTTTGGAATAGATTTCTCTTTGGAATGTGTTAGTCATTTCAATTTTAGCCAGAAAATGGGGTGCTGGCAGTTGTAATTTGTTTTACTGAGCTATCTTGTTCCATCAGTTTTACTGTACAAAGTAGACTTGAGAATAAGTTGGCTAAATTCTAATTCTTATTGCCCAAACTGTTTTTTTCTCTACCTCCCAGGGTAGCCAGAAGGCAAGTCAGCACTAACTTAATGAAGAGGTGGGAAAGGAACTGGAGAAATGACAATGTATGTCTGATATGTGTGACAAATGAGATGGTTCTGTAGGTGAGAATGCTTGCTGTGCAAACATGAAAAAATGAGATCCAATCCTTAGACCCTAAAAAGATGGGTGTGGACACACACGTCTGTACACACACACACACACACACACACCCACACGAGAGAGAGAAAAAATGTAATATTCCCAGTTTATTATTAAATCAAGCTATCCCATGGCATTAAGCAATTAATGGTAAGACCTACAAGTTACTGGGAAAATTAATGGGGTACATATTTTAACTAAATTTTATTTAGTAAGTGAAAAATGTTTTTAGTTCCACACCATTATCTTCAACAAATAGAGTGTATAACTGATAGAGTCCAAAAGAGAAAATGGAATCAATCATATATGTATATTGTCCTGACTTTAGTGAACCTGTCTGTGTAAGCTAAAGAGGTGCTATCTTTGGAGCCTAGAGTGAAGGGGAGTCTTGTTGTAAGATGTTTGGGGGATTAAGAACAATAGAATTCATCATTTTTCTTCCTATTTACATTTTATAAAATAAAACAAAACCTTTGCAAAGTGTTCTAGCTTAAAGGATTAGGAATCTGGTTTAGTTCACTAATTTAGGGATTTATGGGCCACACTAAGCTATGAAAACCACAAATATAAAACAAATGTATTTTCCAGGTAAGTTGTAAAGGCAAAAGAAAGGCTTCATTCAAACATAACAACAACTGGGGATCCTTAGTGACCATTAGAGATCACTGCAGGCTAGAGGCTTGGCCTTGGAGATATCTCTGCTTCATTTTGATGTCTGACCCGGACATCAGTCCCACGTAAGTTTCTCTCTCCCTTTAGTCCAGTGACATCTCTAGTCAGCAGACAGAAACAAGAAAGTTCACCCAAGCATTTTAATGACCTCAAGTTGGGTAGCAAGAGCCTGGGGGCTTTTTCTGAGTCATACGGAAACTGCTGCAGGGTGACAGTCAGAACCTTTCAAAGTCACCAAGTGTGAGGTGGCAACAGCAAAAGACAGAGACTCACTGTTTCCCAAGGAGGTGACCTTTTCTTCTCCACTTCAGCTCACTTTGTGACTACACTGTCTACCAATTACAGGGGTCATTCGATCTCAGAGGAGATAGAAAGAAAAATTGCACCTTGTTAAGTAAGCCTAAAACAGAGCTTTGATCGAACTTCAAAACAGTATTTCTTGTCAAAATAACTTGCATCCTTACTGGAGACACAGGGCAGACCTGCCGAAGAGGACAACAGCCTGACTCCAGCCACCTCCCTCAGTGGGATTTCCAGGAGACTAGTCCTCTTCATTTCCCACGTCTGAAATATGAAGGTGCTCTTTAACAAAAAGAAAAATGAATGAAAAATGAAAGCCAACATGAATATATACTCCAAATGGTGAGGAATTTAGTTCGGACACTAAGTGACTTCGTGGCAGGCAACCACCACAGAGAGATGGATCCCTCAGCAGTGGGGCTCCTAAGATCTCAGTACTAGTTAGTTCATGTTGTTGTTCATCCTAAGGGGCTACAAACCCCTAAGCTCCATTGGTCTTTT
>NW_022196906.1:46380806-46381784 GCF_008632895.1 Mastomys coucha | reverse complement strand
AAATTAAAAAAAAATGGAAAAAAAAAAAAAGATCTCAGTACTTACTCAGTAGAGAGAGATTAAGTCAAAACTCTAGGCTAAGGACTCAACTTTAAGTCTTGTTCTGCTGCCTATGGCTTCATGCTTTGAATTACTTTACTTCCGGGCACCTCAGATTTTTTTATTTCTATATTCCTGATGATGGGATCTGCTTTGGAATCTGTACAGAACTAAGTGTGATCATGCCAACCAACATTCCCAGGAACACATTAGTTAAATGACAGATGGCAACATGGTCGTGGCCATTTGTGTTGTCAATGACTAAATGAGCTATCAGAATTCCCTTCTCTTCCTTTGTTGCCCCTAAAACATTGGACATATGTTTAAAAGCCCAGGTTCCTTTCCATCTAAGTTAAGCTCTATTATACCCTAAGACGTAGGCAAGAACAAATGAAGTATGAAATACAGTCTTACAGGATATACTGGGCATGCCAAAAGCATGTATATCCAGCTGGATAAGACCAGTTCTTGGAACTGAGTCTTAGTGTATGTGAAGTAAAAATTGTTACTCTCTAAAATAAATGACAGTCTTACTGAGATGCCCAGTGAAGAAGGAGTTATGGTTTTCTGTGTTCTCTGGATCGTAGTTTGGGGTTTAGAGGAGAGACTTGTTCTAGGTCACTGCAGAAAACCATTAAGTATTCAGAAGTTTTTTGTGCCCCTCATCCCTTCCAGCATTTGTTATTTGGGGTTTGCTTAACAAGAGTCATTCTGAGTAGGATCAGATGGAATCTCAATGTAGCTTTGAGCTTCATTTTCCTGGTACATAATGATGTTGAATTTTTATTAATGTTTGTGGGCCATTTGTACTCCATCTTTTGAGAGCTGAGTGTTCAGGTTTGTTTTGTATTTTTTGGGTTTTTTCCCCAGTAACTTGTCCCGCGCTATCTCCCGCCGGCAGGAAAGACGCGGCACACACGGATCCTTCTGCAGTACAAA
>NW_022196906.1:46296636-46374180 GCF_008632895.1 Mastomys coucha | reverse complement strand
ACGGCAAGCCAAATGTCATCGCCATTTTGTAATGGCGATGTGCTTATGAAGTGGCTTCCTACAGTAACTGACTGAATGGTTTGAGCTTGGATGTTAAGTTCATTGAGTTTTTTTATATATACATATACAAACCCTCTTTCTGATGAATAAGTGGTAAAGTTTAATCCCATTCTATAGTCTGGCTCTCAGCTTGGTCATTTTCTCTGCTGTACAGAGAGGCTATGTAATGTTTTGCCATCCCATTTGTCAATGCTTGTTACTATTTCCTTAGCTATCAGAGTCCTTGAGGCAACTCCTGTCTGGAAAATGTTTCTTCTAGTAGTTTCAGAGCTCTAGGATTTTACATTAAGACCGTAGATCTATTTTTAATTGTGTTGTTGTTGTTGTTGTTGTTGTACAGGGTGAGAGACAAGATCTATTTACATTCATTTACATGTAGCTATATATTGTTGGTGAGAACACAAATTACCGTAGCCACTGTGGGAAATCACTACAGAGGGTCCTCAAAACACTAAATTAACTGCCACATGATACAGGTACATTGCTCATGACTCTCTACCAGAGGGATTCTAAGTTAGCATACAAGAGACACCTGCACACTCACATTTACTATAGCTCTATTCACAAATTATGAAACCAGTCTAGCTGTTCATTAAGACATGTGTGGACTAAAACCAACAGAGATTTAATTTTCCATAACAAAGAAGTAAGTTATGTCATTTTCAGAAAATCAGCTAGCAAACAGAAAGCAGGGTTCCTTCAAGAATGCAAGTAAAAGGGCACATCCCCCATGTCATAAGACTGGAGTCCAGGAATTGACTTCATGTTGTATAGGAAAGAAGGAAAATATCTACAAGATAAAGAGGTCCAGGGTAGGCCGATCTGTTTATATGAAGACCTCAGGTAAAGTCTGAGTTGAAAACATATATTATAGTAAGGCCTTGACCTGGTCATAGAATGTGAATGACATTCATTCATTCAATCACTTTGAAAATATGTATGCAGCTTTACCACATGCCAGCTGTCATGCAGCATAACACATGCATACACAAAGGATACAGACCTCCTTGCTCCCAAGTAGTTTACCCTCAAGAAAAATAGACACTAAATACAATAAGAAAATATTTAACAAATGGTGATTAAAGCAATGAAAACTAATAAAATATTGAAAAGAGAAATGCCGGGATGGCGGTGGGGATAGATTTCAAATAGGATGCCCAGGAAAGAAGCTATGACATGAAGAATGGAAAAAACAAAAAAAGAGTCATATGGCCATTTGGGGAAAGAGCATTCTAGAAAGAGGAACAGAAGGAGCAAAGGTACGAGAGCATAACACAGTAGGTCTTCCCAATGGCCTGCTAATTGGGCAATGTGGATGGAGAAGTATCAAGATAGGAAAGAAGAGCAGACAAGACGCAAGAGTTGTAGGGCCACATAGTGTATAGTTGACCATGCTAAGGTTCTCTTTCTGAGTCAAATGATGGCTGTTAGGGGAGCTTACTCAATGATCCTGAGAAAAAAGTGTAGGGTTTAAGGGCACATGTGTACATATTACATAGGTCATAAAGCTGAGGAGTGGCCCAGGCACAAAGCAGTAGCGGCTAGGACTAGTGTGCCTACCATGAAGCTGGAAAACAAGTGTAGATTCTAATATTTATTAAATACAATATTTACTGTTTAATGATAAAATACTGATAGGATATGAGAGGAGAAGAAATACAAGCATGAGCCTAAACTACTTTGCCTGAAGAAAATTTTGAGCGGGTTAAGTTACATCTGGTCTATCCTGTTTACAGATTTGATCTCCTATTGTCGCTCCCAAGCCTACTAGGTTACCATGCACATGCATGGAGAGGCTGAACTAGATCACAATCTCTGGAGGTGGAAGGGAGAAAAATAGGAAAAAATAATCTCAAAGCTTTTACTTCTGATTTGTAGAGTTGATGAATTTCTAGCACTCCTGCTGCTTGGAGTGGGCTCCAGTTTTATGAAGGAGTTAATAGTATTCCCTTGGATTGATCTCACATGCCCTCCGAGACTAGCAACACATGGAATCAGATTTATATTGTCTGCCTCTTTTTATCTCCAATGAGCACCAAGACATGCTTTGGGAGAGAAGATGAACAATCAGCTTTCCCTCATTTACATTCTACCAACTGTAGCTCAGCAACTTTTCAAGCAGTTACTGTATCAAAGGAAGAAGAGCAGCAGGAACCAACATGTCCAGCAGGTAGAGGTGAGCTAGGAGAGCCACATGAGTGGGGTTACTGGTGGGGAAGCAAGGAAATATGGTTGGCTTAGGCAACTGTAGGATGCATAGAATACTTTCTCTCCTGGGTTTTCCTCAAATTTAAGGCATCTTTAAGTGGTACCTGCCATTTTTCTTCTCTAACTCATTACCCAAATTAGTTAATACTACCTGTTACTCGAGGATTTGTTCATTTAAAATTATCTTTTGACATTTTCATGATGTATATACTCAGTTTTTGGTCAATTTTACTTCCCACCATCCTTTCCTTTTCACTTCTGGACCCTTTCTTTTTCCCAAAACACCCTCTCCCTTCTTTGCTATCTTTTTTTCTTTCACTCACGAAGTTAATTATCACTGCTTGCATGAGCTGGCCCAGGTGTTATTTACATAGGTAACTTATCAGTGGTACACTACTGAAGAAAAACTTATTAACTTGACCCAAAATTAGTAACTGCATATTGCCCCTTAGTGAGAGTCCCTCCCCTACACATGACAGAATGGTGGTGGGCCCAGTCTTGTGCAGGTACCAATGAGTTCATTAATGTACCTGCTTTGGCATGTCCAGAAGACAGTGTTTCACAGCAAGGCTTCCCAACCTTTCTGCCTCTTCTTTGAAATGTTCACTGAGCCTTGAAAGTAGATGACATAACTAACTGTCTGTCCTACTTAGGGTTGGGCACTCCGCTCTCATTTATTCTCTGCACTTTGACCAGTTGTGGATCTACGCATCCAACACAATCCATACAAGAATTAGGTTTCTCTGATGAAGGCTAAGAGTAGCCCTAATCAAGGGTGTATGCGTAAATATTTAGAAGGCAGTTTGACGCTGCCAGTCCCCAAAACAGCCGTATCTTGTCTAAGGCCTGTGACTTAGGTTCTTAGTCAGTTTTACAATGCAATACATGAGTTCCCTCCTCAAGACCCAATCTCAAAACAGAAAGCAGCTGGTTACCCCCATGATGGCCTTGCCACCATTCCACCAGTTAGCAATTCTTGTCTGGCAGGACATCCTGGTAGTCTGTGGAGTCACTGGTGGTTAAGAACACTGATGACTTTTTTTTTCCCTCCAGCAATTTATATAGTTTCTTCTGGACCCAAGCTATACTACACTGATTTCTTTCCTAACTAATAACGTCTTGCTCACCCTTCAATCATAAGTAACTGATGGATTCTAAGTGGCACGAACTTTGCTAGAAGGCACCCTTGAGAACCCTGTCCTATATGGTATGCATCAACCAAGCCATTCTGAGTGTGCTTATATTATGGGGCTTCCCCAATCCTCAGCCCCTACTTCCTATTTCCACCGTCTCATCTTTCCAAAAGCAAACTGTCCAGTATGATTCAGACATCTGATACAAATTCAGTCTCTGATACAAATTCAGTCTCTTTCCCCACACTTCAAGAGGCCCACTGATACCTTTGCTCCCATCTTTGCACTGATATCGACATTTATGGGTATTTTCTTCTTCTTTAAAATAACTTAACAGCAAAATTCTTTGAATGGTGTCATTGTTGGTGACACTTCAGTAGCATCTGAACAGCACATTTCTCTTAAAGATTCTCTTTGATATAACAAGGTTTCTATGTGGCCCACCCCCTAAGGGGCAGTTGACAGCTTCTACTTTCTTTATCTCTTTCTGAGAGCCAGTTTTCTTTAAGGATGTGGCTCCTGGCAAGTCAACCAAGCTCCAATGTATGTCCCCATACCCAGAAGTATATGGGCATCACCAACCATAGGTGATGTTATTTAAAAAGAGAGAGAGAGAGAGAGAGAGAGAGAGAGAGAGAGAGAGAGAGAGAGAGAGGAGGAGGAGAGGAGAGAGGACATTCAATCTATAGAGGACAGAGAGTTGGAAACAGAACTGGAATGAGTTAAGGGAAGGAGTTGGGGGTGAATATGATCAAAATGTATTGAATTCTCAAAGATTTAATAGAAATGGTTTTAAATTCTCTTTGAATAAAGCTTCTTCCTCCTCCCGCCCCACCCAAGTTATGCTCCATGTCATTAGCTTGTGAAATCAGAGGTCACCCTGAATAAATCACATCAACAGCTGCATGAGTATGTCAGTTCCCACATAGGAATGGTCAACTCTGAGAACTGTATGGTTCTCCCTGTCGCATGCTTATAGGGAAATCAGTTCAAGAGGCTTTGAGCTCTCCTGGGGCATGCTTGCAAATAGATGGGTGTTTGCTGTGCTTTGGGGTAGGCTAAGCAGTCAACCTTTTATCTCCAGCAGCAGTTTGTTTTTAATGAAATGCTGAGGTTTTAGCAGTCCCTTGCATGACTACATCCTAGGGTATCTGTCAAGAGTTTGACAGCTATTTAGGAAAGTATGGGAAATAATCTGCCTGCTATCTATCCTGCCCCAAGTTTTCATACACATTGCTATACCCTTGAAACTAATTTTAGTTGACAATGGAAAATCAGTACAAATAAAAGGAGATGGCTCAATCTCTTTAGGGATGCTATAACTCATTTTACCAGATGCACAGACATTCCTTTACTAACACATATGGAGATGTTAAAGATTCTGTAAGGAAGAGCAGAGCATGAAGAAAATTGCCAGCATATGGATTTAACAGAACAGGAATTTTACTGGCCAAACCAAAATGGCTTTACCTCTGTCATTCAGACAGTTCAGTATAGGGTAAGATTTAGATAATTTGTTAAATTGTACAAACAGCAACCACATGTGTAACGTTTTCGACTTGGATAATGAAAGAAATAAATAACCAGGTTACTTGGGCTATATTTTGAAGTGTGCTTCCCAATACCTTATTCACGTTAGGGATCTTACATTAGCAAGATATGGAAAGCATCAGATTCTATACAACTTTCTTCTCTAACAAAATGTGTTTTCTTGCTGCAATGAATGAGAATGTTTCAACATAATAGCCCTGAGACCTAGACTATCCAGCCACCATTGTTGCTTATGGACTTGTAGACTGAGCTTTTTTTCTGGTACCATCAAGGTTTTATACAGAATAAATACTTCAAGTCTCATTTCTAACCCTTTTGAAATCTTGTCTCTGGCCTAAAGAGCTACAGAAAATTGCTGAAAGATGCCATTAAGACATATGAAAGAAGCAAACAATGAGAGGACATTATGAATCATGTGGCTGAGCTAACTAGGTAAATTGAGAGTGGGAGAAATGATGGAAGGAAGGTACCAGTGGCTGTTTAGATGGGGAACAGGGAGTTGTTTAATAGGTACAGAGTGTTTGTTTGGAATCATGCAAAGAGAGAAAAGAAAGCTAATTAGTGCTATTGTGAGCGCACTGAGCACAATAGAATTTTACATCAAAGATAATTAAGATGGCGAATTCTTTATTTTTTATAGTTACAACAACAACAAAAACAGTTTAAAAAGACCTGGGGTGGACTTTTCCTTTCTACCTATCACAAGGGTTTCCCCTCTAACTTGCAAAAACTAAGGTAGTTAAGAATATGAATCATGGTACAGGAAAGATGCCCTTGCCCTGATAGGATCTTCAGATTCCTCTTTATAGACTGGGAGGAAATCAGGTTCAACAGCTTCTTCCAGATGTAAAGTTTACATCTCCACACATAAGTCATTTAGCATCATCGGCCTATAACAGAAAACATCGGTTATCGGTTCATCTGTCCTCATCTGTGATCTCTCTCCCTTGAGGAAACTGTTATGGGCACAAGTCATCCACAAACCTCTAAATAGTGGCTATGGCTATTTCACATTGTAACACGTTTACTGGTTATTTTAGCCTTCTGCTGTAAGGGATGAACAATAACCCATCTGTGCCACCTCCCACTGGCCTTCCCCTCTGCCTCTCAGTATAGATACACCACCCTTCTCAGTTCCTCACTCCAACCATCGCAGAGACCTCAGGCTTCAACCTCCATTCCTCCTTGCAACAATCCCAGACCTTCTCTCCTGTTTTTCTATTGAAAACTATGCATGAAAGAGCCCCTTCCTGTCACCCTCCTTCCCCCTTCCCCCTGCTTCTGTCAGCTCTGGCTTTACCTTCTTGTGTCCAAGGCTAGTAGCAGTTCAATGGCAGGAGCTTCTGTAATTCCTTTACAAGTTCATTCCACGTGTTCACCACCAGTGAATCTCGCTATGGTCTTAAGGTCTTATGAGTAACACTATGTGCCAGGACCCTGGGCATACTATTCCTCCTTCTCTGAGATCCTAATGCTATGGCCTCTGACACTTGAACAATAATCCAACAACAACAACAACAACAATAATAATAATAATAATAATAATAATTTTAGTTTGATGACAAATAGTCACCAGTTGCTAAAAGTCACAGTGACTTAACTACAGTTTTGGATCCTGATTGGCTGGTCGGTTCATTGGTTGGCTGGTTGGTTCATTGGTTGGTTCATTGGTTGGTTGGTTTTTGTTGAAGTTTCTGGCAGCCTTATCTTTCTTCCTTGTGTTCTGTGTCTTGCTCATTCATTGAAGTTGTAGAGTTTTCAGTCCCCTACCTTAGTGGCCTGCCTTCTGAGCGCTCTGTATTTCTGTCCCTCTGAAGAACACAGCTGCTTTCTCAGCATGCTGCACAAACGCCTGTTCACTGAGTTCGAATCTGCATTTGTTTGTGTGATGTTTTCATGTCTTTTCAGATTAACTCTAATTCCCCTGGGCTTATGGAGTTCCGACTACATTTTTCTTCTGTATAGGGAGCTGAGGAGGAGTCACATTGTCTATGCTTCTTTATTGCTCAATATGTCAGGAGTAATGTTGATCTCTTCTACCACAAGAAGTAAGCTCTTTTTTAATAATAAAAAAACCCAGCAAATCAAACACAAAAGTAGTGTAGTTCTGCATAATAAAAATTATATAGGGCAAGTCCACAGATAGCAAATTCAATGGTAAAAAGCTAAAAGTGTTTACTCTTCGATCAGGAATATCCACTCTTATCATTTCTGATCAAAATAGTGATAAAACCTTAACCAGAACAACAAATAAGACATTCAAATTTGAAGAGAAACAGTATTGACTTTATTGTAATGTAGCAAAAGTTTTAGATATAGAACTTTAAAGAATCCACAAAAAGAAAAAAAAAAAACCTATCAGAACCCAAAAGCAAAAATCAGTTAAGTTTCAGAATACAAAATCAAAATACAAAGATCAGTGGCAGTTGTATTCACTAACAATGAACAAGAATATGGGCCACAGAATTAACTAACCAGGGCTCGTAGGCTGAAACAACAATCACAGAGCCTGTACAGGTCTGAACTGCATCAAGGTTGTGGTTGTATGTCTAGATCTTCTTGTGAGAGTCTTAATAGTGGAAGTGGGTGTGTCTCTGACTCTTCTGCCTGCTCTTGGGACCCTTCTCCTCCTTCTGGGTTGCCTCATCCAGCCTTGATATCAGGGTCTGTGCAGTCTTACTGTAACTTGTTACGCCATGTTTGGTTGATATTCCTGTGAGGTCTGCTCTTTTGTGAAAGGAAAAGAAGGAGTGGATCTGGGGGAAAGAGGAAGTGGTGGGAGGGGCAGGGACTGGGAGGAGAGGAGGGAAGGGGAAATGTAGTTGAGATGTAATATATGAGAGAAGAACAATTGATCAATTAATTAATTTTAAAAATAAAAATAAAAGAGAAATCAAGTCTCATTTACAAAAGGTAAAATACTGAAGAATAAATTTAAGAATTTGTGAAAGATCTATATATTGAAAACTACAAAATATTGATAAAATAAATTAGACAAAACAAATCTATATATTTTAACAGAATATATATACATATATTCACATATATGTATATATATATATATATATATGAATGCAAAGAAGGACTGTTAAAATATCCTCATTACACAAAATGATCTATAAAATCAATGCAACTCCTAAGAATCCCCTTCTGACAATGGATTTTTTTTTTTACAGAAATATAAAAAGTAATTTTAACATTCACATGAGGCTATAAAAAGACCCCAAGTGGTCAAACCTCTATTGAAAATAGAGCAACTCAGAAGACAGAATACTAACTTGCTGCATGTGAACTATGGGATATGATAATCAAAACAGTGTATTTCTAGAATAGAACAGACAGGCACATGGACTAGAGCTGTGATCCAATAATTAATGCACACATTTACATTCCACTGATCTTCAGAGACAGAGCCAAGAGCAGATAACCAGTAGAGAATGGTCCTTAAGAACTGGTTTCTGGGGAGCTGAAGAGATGGCTCAGCAGTTAAGAGCACTTACTGCTCCTATAGAAGGCTCAGATTTGGTTCCCAAAACTCACATAGAAACTCACAACCTTCTGAAACCCCAGTTCCATAGATCCAGGGCTCTCTTCTTGCCTGAATACATATTGTACATACATGTAGACAAATAGTCATAAACAGAAAATAAAAATGTACAAATCTTTTTTGAAGAATGGTTTTGGGAAAATTAAATACCTATACATGAGATGAAATTGGACCTTTATCTTATACTATATATAAAAATCAACTCCACATGAATTAAAGACCTGTTAGTAAAAAACTAGTAAAAATAAATAAATAAATGGAGAAAAAGTCCTATAACCAGAGTTATAGACTAGTGATGTGACCCCTCTCAAAGCCTAGATTATAAAAGCAAAAATAGGCAAATAAGCTCTATCAGACTAATCTCTGTTATGTAACAAAGGAAATCATCAATGGAGCAAGGAGGTACCTACAGAAGGGCGAAGGTACCAGCAATTCAAAGAATTCCTATAGGTTAGCAGTAACAAGAAAGCCTGACTTTAAAACGGACAAACGATCTTCAAGGATACTCTTCATTCAATTTATTTGAATAAATTCAAATGCAGACAGCTATCATATCATATCATATCATATCATATCATATCATATCATATCAGACAGAATCATGTCAAAACCACATTGAGGTGAGTGATGCTACCTTATCTGTTAGGAGGACTACCATAGCAATAAACAAAAGATGTAAACGGTGGTGGTAAGAATGTAAGAAAATGGAATCTTTGTTGTTTGTGAGAATATATATTGTATAAGCCAAGTAAGAAGCCAGTATGACATTTACCCACAAGTTATACAGAGACCTGTTATTACATAATCCAGCAGCCCCCCTACAGGGTAGGATCCACAGGAGATGCAATCAATATGGCAAAGAAACATTTGCATGCCCGTGTTTGTTGAAACACCGTTCATCAGCAGCAAGATATGAAATAAATTATGCTGTGGATTAGCCAACAAATAGATGAAAGGATGAAATTATATTCAGCCTTTTAAAAAATGCCAATCATGCCAGCTAAAGCAACAGAGGAGCCAGGGAAGCAGCTGAGTGAATACGTTAAGCACACAAAGCCAAATGCTACATGGTCTCACTTATGTGCGTGATCATAGCTTAGCTTACAAAGCACAGAGTGAAATGATGGCTGCTGGGGGCTTTTAGTGGGCAGAAAATAAGACAGTGATCCAAGTTTCACAATGCATAAGTTCTAGAAGCACTGCCCAGCCTGGTAATAACAGCTAGTAACACAGTATTAAACAGTACAGAAAAAAAAATTGATCTTAAGTGTTCTCATCCTCCAAAACTAATAATCACGTGTGTTGACAGATAGGGTAATTAGCTTGGCTGTCACAATCATTTCACAGTGAGTATATATACATATAAAACACCACACTGTTGTTTGTCATAAACACTTTGTCATCTAAAACATAAACAAATGGGGTGGCAAGGCCATTGTGAACATGGATACACTTATTGCTTCAAGATTCACCTTGATTACTGAGCAGGAAGTCTCCCTAACAGGCAGTGTAAGGGGTGTGTGTTCTCGGTGGTACCCCACATCTCCTCGAAAAGTTTTCGTGAGAACTTGTTTCTTTATCTATCCAATGCTGTAACCTCTTTCCATAGCTGCTTTCTACAGTAGAACCACTGTACAGCAGGGCCCAGGGCTCTGTTTTCCAGCAGCTATAGATCCTTTCTCATTATCATCACCCATAAACTGTCTAATTGGTCTATGACCTCTCAGTCCATTCCTCCACTAGTCACAGCTCCTCTGTCTGCCTGCTTCCCTGTCGTGTTCTCCAGACTCAAGAGTGTAACTCCAAGAGTGTTATGGGAAACATCCTAGTTACTCAGTGAGTGTCACTTGCACTGATAAATTCATTATTTAATGACAGATAGCTAAAAGTGCTAGTCTGAGCCATAACTGTCCCCAAAGTTTTTATATAACTTACCAAAATGGCAAAAACAGAAGTTGCTGGGTCTTAGAAAGTGAGATACATTCACTACTTTGTCAGAATTCTTTTTGAGACCAGAGAAAACACAAATCCTTGGGCTTCAAATAAAATAATGAAAACTTTTCACTGGATTTGTAGTGACCAGGAGGCCAGGTCCACCTCTGGGCAAGTAGAGCTGACCATTAAAACCATATCCTGTCCTCATTGCTTCACAGTGAAAGAATGTCCCTGTCTTCTCTGCTTGAGGTGTTTTGAACCTTTGAAACAATTTGGGGAGGCCGGGTATGTTCACCAGCAGAGAGTTAGGGAGTAACAACAACAACAACAACAACCACAACAAATACCAAGCTATTGTTTAATATTTTAAATTACCAAATCAGAAAAAAAAATCTGAAACGGTTATGTTGATCTCTGAGTGCTTCTTAGAATTTAAAATTTTCACTTATTGCATAATAAAAAGTGGCTGCCTTCCAAGCATTTGTAGTGCCCTAAAGCAATGGGTATCCAATTTAATAATCTAAGAGGAAGTCCTGAGAATGGTCACTCAAAAGCATCTGTCTTAAGAAAGATGACATAATAATTTATATGACTTATTATGTGAACATGTCTCTTACTGTCTACATGTAAGTCTAATTCCAGAAAGCAATCCACTTGTGTTTAGTTCAACAAGCATTCATTGTTTACCTCTATTGTAATGCTATGAAATTACCCAATCATTCCACTCCACACACAATGTATCTCAGATCTTTTATTTTCTACTTATATTTTGAGCAGCTTATACACAATCATTTCCTAACCACTTCCAAGGAGTAACATGAAAAAAAAATCCCGCTGGGCAGTAGTGGTCCGTGCCTTTAATCCCAGCATCCCAGCACTTGGGAAGCAGAGGCAGGTAGATTTCTGAGTTTGAAGCCAGCCTGGTCTATAGAGTGATTTCCAGGACAGCCAGGGCTACACAGAGAAACCCTGTCTCGAAAAAAAAAATCCCCTAGATAAACTATGGTACATCCCTGAAATGGAATATTATTCGACAGTAAGACAAGAACTGTCAAGGCACAAAAAGACATGGAAAACCTTTAAATGAATATGATTAAATAAAAGAAGGCAACCTAGAAAGCTGTGTACTATATCATGTCAACAGTAGGACATCATGTCAAAGTTATGACATGAGAAAAGGCAAACCTAAGAAGACAAGGGCTACCAGAGACTGAGAGAGGGTTAAATAGGCCAAGGAAAAGGGTGCATATGGCAGTGAAAATGACATGCACAATACTACAATGCTGGACACATGTCACTAAACATTGCCATACCCACAGATTGGAAACACCAGGATTATGCCCCCATGCACTCTGAGCATGGCATATATAATCGGGCCTCCCTGTAGGTTCATCCAGTTCTAGCAAACAAACCACTCTCAAATGGAATGTTTGCCATACAAGAGACTATGCCTGTGTGGTATCTGAAGACAAAAGGAATTCATGTGTTTTCCACCTTCCAGGTTTGCTGTGAATCTAAACCTGCTCTATGGCATGTGATATTATTTTTATTAAACTCCAGTTTTCTCATAGTTAGTTAAATTAACCCACTGTGTGACTCTATTTAGGACATAGCAGTGTCAGAAAATTTTATCTATAATTTGATCTTGATTTATTTTAAATTCACTTTCATAAACACACATAGTGTACATGTGCCACATGGATCTTACACTTACTGCTCAGTGACCCACTGACTGCCAGAATATGCAACATAAAGGTTTATGGCCAAATTTGTAATTTGAAGCTTGGTGCCAACAAACTTGCAGTTACCAAAAGTGCCTGTAAACCCTGACCTCTTATTAGCTAATGCACAGAAAAGGCGCCACCTTTCAAATGTGAAAAGTCTTTGAACTATTCTCCTGACTAAGAAAAACAAAATAGGTGCTTAAGGCAGTGATCAATCAATAAGCCAACTGACTGAAACTGGTACCACATTACTAAGTAAATAAATATGTATTCTAAATTAGAGTTGTAGCTCCTTGGGACCTAGAGACACATCTGAAAACCAACTGACAGAAGGATTATCAAGAGTGAGAACATAATTTTTGACAAGCAGTAAAGATGGACACTCTGTAAAATACAATACTTTATTAGTGAAGAAGGAAGCACTCCCAGATCTCAGATGACCAGCCTAGAAAATCTTAGTGGAGGTGGGAATTGCTGGATTTCCACACCCAGTTCTGTGCATGGGCTGTAGCATGGGTTTCCTGTATCCAGTTCACCAACTTCTGCCAGTTTCTCTAGTTTAAGATTGACTCCTAGCATTGTGACTCCTAAGAACACTAGAGAATTATTTCTACTTACTGTAGGCAGTGTCAGGAGCCCTGCATTGTGTCAGGAGACTCAGTTAGCACTGGAGAACTCTACAAGGAGTATGGTCTATTGTATCAGAGACATTTTGGGTTTGGTTTGGTTTGGTTCTTAGTTGTAAGTAATAAAAACTCATTACTTGAAGCAATTGAGGGTGAGAATTGGGGGTCGGGGAAATTGGTATATAAAAAAGAATATCTGTAAGAACTTAGAAATTCAGGAACTTTTAAACAACAGTAATAAAACTTGGGGCAGTTGACAATATCTGATGCAGGGGGAAATTGATCATACACACACATGCACACACATGCATGCATGCACACACACACACACACATGGGGGTGGGGGTAGACAAATCCTCTTTGAAGAATCTCATCCTCCCATCATGTCTTAATTTCTCTTGCAATTGTGGTGGAAGGCTGAGGTGGGAAGGTGAAAAATTTGAGACAGCCTGGACTATAGCAAGATCATGTCTAAAATGTGTCACATACATATACATACACACACACACACACACACACATGTACATATGTACACAGAGGCAGACAGACAGACAGAGAATTCCTGTAGCAGATACTTCAAGAGACAAATTGTACTTGAAAAAAAAAAATCACAGCACAAGGAAAGCACCACTGGTAGCCTGAGCAGATGTGGACAGCTGGAACTTTCATAGCCTGTTGATTGGAACCTGACATGGTACAACTCTGGAGAACTCTTTGATCTTTTGCTATGAGGTTAAATATGCACTTAGCATAAAGCCTTCCAAGTGCCCTCTGAGGCACTACCCAACAACAACAACAACAACAAAAGACTCCATATTATTCACAACAGCCCTCAGCTGCAAATAACTCATATGTCTATCAAATGGGCCAAGGAATAAGAAAGAGTTTAGTCCCATGAAATCCAGCAACCTTCAGGAGCTGGAAAGGAATGAATTATAGGTGAAAGGGAAAGGCAGAACAAAAAGAATACATCTTTCTTGATCCCATTTCTATGAAATTCTGGAGCACGTAATATCAATCTAGACTGTAACATGTGTAGGAGAGAGGTTAGTTTGGGAAAGGAAGGAGTGGAGAATTCCATTTAAATAGACCTGGGGCCTTTTACTGGGATGAAAATATGCCTTAGTTAGATGGCTAGTTGGGTTTACATATTGGTCAAAATCTATCAAACAATAGTGCTTAAAATGGCTGCAATTTTCAGTCATGCTGTCTATTTGCCTCCTAAATATTTATGTTTATGTCCATAAGTTTGTATTGCTTTCCCAATTTTGGTCAGGGAAGCTTCCTACTGTGGTGAGCACTGTTTAGTGTAGACTCATAACTGGTCAAAGTATCAAGTCTAAGTAATGGTTGGTGCTCAGCTCTGGATGGGTGTTCCACTTCAATCTGCCCCACCCAAGGCCCAGGAAGCATCAATGAAGAAGAGACCTGGCAGAGTGTAAAAACTGGAGGATGGAAAGGATGGAAAAGAGAGTTGTTAAACGCAACAAGCTGCTAGACAACTCATGGCTATTGCACACCGCAACTCATGATGGCTGTGGTTGCCTGCACAAGACTGCACAGGACCGAGGCAGGAATAATTCCAGTGTAGACGCAGTGAAGGCCGCCCTGAAAGTTCCACCCTTGGCATAGGAGCTATGGGCAGTTGATACTTTCTGAGAGAGGGGAAGAAGCACTCCTTTGAAGGTTTGCCTGATCATAGGTTGCCCGCTCCCCAGGTGGATGGCCACACATTCATGTGCATAGGACAGCACCCTAGATGCACAGAGCTATTAATAACAATAACAAAGGGGGCACGGGAAGTGGTGAGGAAGATAGGTTGAAAACACTAGGCAGGGCATGTTGGAGGGAAATAATAATGGTCCAAAATGATCAAAATACTTTGTGTAAATGTGTAATATTTTCAGAGAACAAAGAGATTAAGATTTAAAAGGTTAAAATTGGCTGCACTTTTTCAAAATAAAAAGGTTTCTTTTTAATATGAAAGTCTCCAAGGAAATAAAGTTAATTACTTTGTCCTTTCTGAAATAATGTATTACAGGGCTCATGGCTCTTTTTAAGATTTACTAGATGATGTGTATACACTTTGCGTGAAGGCAAGAAACTTGTTTTGTTTTTAATTAACTTTTTTTTATGTCTTAAATATTTGGTGCCAAGATTAGTGACCTTTGATGGCAATCATGCATGTCTGAGGAATAAGCTTTTTCCTCCGAAACTAGGTCTTAACTTCTTTGTCATCAAGGGATTCTTTCCTTCCTGATATCTTTTTTTTTTCTTCAGAAGAAAAATTAGAACAGCAAAGCATAGAGGTTGCAAGAGCAAATCTTGGAGAAGAAAATTCAGAGACTTCCAAAGTGCAAGAAGTATTCAGGTGCACAGAGACACAGCGGGGGTGGAGCCCTGATCAAAACAGAGAACGCATTCTAAAATTTTTATATAGTTGGCATTGTGTAGATAACCATGCATATCTATTTAGGCTTTCAACAATCAGGATTTTGTGTCTCAAATCAAGAGGCCAATTTCTATACCACTTTGGGTGTGAATCAGGATTCTTAGTACCATTTACTTACTCTTCCTTTAAATATTTTAGACTAATTCCTTCTGGATAGCAGATGGGAGGAAAGTGTATTTGAATCATCAACTCCTAATCTCGAGTGCTCAGAAATTCAGGGTCCTAAGGAAGATACTTTAAAGGCCTAGTTTACAAGCCTCCTCCACAAGAGCAGTTCTCAGCCTGCTGTGTGCTGACATCAAACTGCACACATATGACCTCTGTGTTGCCCATCTGCTGATTTGAAGCAGCCATGCTGGGGACTCCAGGTCACATGAGGCAGTAGTAGGGCTGATGAGTCACATGTTAGCTTTTTTCTTGCTGGGGGGAGCCCCATACTGTTTTCCATAATGTTTTCATTAATCCACATTTCCACCACCAACAGTATGCAAGCGTCCTCTTCCTCCCTCACCTCCTCCTCACCCTCCCCTTCCTTCTTTGCTATTGAGATTTTTTAGAGTTCCCTCTATCTTTTGGGTATTAACTCCTTACCAGCTGTACACTATTTACAAGTATTTTCTCCCATTGTGCTTGCTGCGTCTTGACTCTCTGTCAGTGCTTGAAATCCTGTGTTCCTATTTACACTTGTTCCTTTCCCTGTGAGCTCTGCTCTGAGAACATTCCAATGCTCCCAGGAACCTTCGCCTGAGAATCTCACAGTCAATGTCTGATGTGAGTGTCCATTCGTTCTCCATGCATATTTCCAGTCTTCCCCGCACAGTTTATTAGAAAGATTTCTGCAGTGTGTGCTCCTTGTTTAAACCCAGTCACCTGTTCTCTTGTGGAGTCACACTTCCTCCCTCTTAAGAGAGTAATTGCCTTTCTTTCACCACTAGATCCTGAGTAAGGATAAGGGTCCCCAGGTCTGAATCTCTTCCTTGGTTCCTTTAAGTGTGGCTTCAGTCTCAACCTCTATAAAAAGAATTGCCATCTCAGAGATGTTGAATGAAGTGTAATTCTCAGATCTAATGGTTTGTGCTAGATTCACACTCACATTGATCTCCTTCAGCACTGTGCACTGTTGGTAAACACTCCTTTCTTACATTTGCTTTCATGACCTTTTCCCTTATCTTTATCCTGTGGTTCTCCCTTCTCCCTGAAGTCACTGACAACCAGTCCATGAGGATGAAGGGAGAAGAGTCAACAAACCGGGGCTTCCCATGGCCTTCAGATAGCTGGTAAATACAATGGAAATGACTACTTATGGGATCAGCTCCAGAGAAGCAGCTCAACTTTAATCTGGGTGAATCAAGGACTATACTAGTATTTGAAGAAGGGGGTAGAGATTTCTAGGGTAGGTACCTATCGTGGGCTACAGCTTAGGGTACCAGATAATGCCTCCTGTGCATGAGAGGTATTCCAGGAATTCCAGGTGCTTGCTGGACAGATTCTTATTGGGGTGGGAGGCAAGGGGAGGAGCTGAATCTGTAATCTAACCAAGGCTATATAATATTCCAAAGGTAGAGGCTGTGGGGGTTTTGAATTCTCCAGACAAGGTCAGACAGAAAAAAAAAAAAAGCTCTGCTGGTAAAGGGAGTAATCCATTTTCAACAGTAGACTTCAACCTTAATTAGCTGGAACCAACATTATTTCTTCTCTATCCTGTTATTCTGTCTAATCCCTCCTTCTCCCCCTTATTGCTACTCCTCCCCACCTCATCTTCCTCTTCTGCCTCCTCCTCCTCTTCTATAATATATACCTAACCTACAATTCTTCCTCCTCTTCCTTTTCTAACATATTTTGTCATAAGCTACATTTTTTTGTTTTTGTTTTTGTTTTTATTTTTATTTTTTTAAATTTATTCTTCTTTATTAGATATTTTCTTTATTTACATTTCAAATGTTATCTTGAGATGAATAACAAGTGATGGCCATCTCTGAGAACACTGGATAGAGAAGACTCACACTGAGCTGGCATTTGTGTTTTCTTTTTCTTTTCTACTTTTATTTTTGTACTCAAATTATTTATTTTTAATTATATTTTATTTTTTAAATAGTACGCAGTACTACACATCATTAAATAAAATTACCTTAGTAAATTATTCTTCCTTCTCATATCCTTAACCCGTCTATTATCTCAGTGTCCCCTTGTGTGTTTATCCTTCCTATTGTTTTAACAGAAAAATCAAAACCAGTGTCCCTTTGCATTCCAAGCATCAAGAGATTCTCCATCATAACCATAGTGACAGGATGGATCACCAAGACAGATGTTAGATACAGCTCATCCTTTTAGAGTGAAGAAAGCAAGTACAGAGCTCTCTATGAACGTCATTCTAAGGACACAGAAGGCTGCACGTGTCATAGTCTCTCCATCCCTGCCTCGCACTTTCCTGATAATCTAACTCTGCCACAGCAAGCATCTCCCCTGGTTTCCTCTCCCAAAGAAATGATATCTACTTTAGATTCTGTTCTTATGTGCCCAGGGCATTGGCTAAGGATCTTTTGCTGGGTTTTCAATTCTTTTACATGGTGTTTTGACACTCTCTGTGAGTACATTCATGTTTTGAGACACTCTATGGGTATGCTTGGTATTTTCAATTCTCTATGGACCCACTTGGAATTTTGAGTATTTGAGATACTCTATGAGCACACTCGGTATTTCGTAGTCTTTATGGCACACCCAGTGTTTCGGACACTCTGTGGTTTTATAGTCAGTGTTTTGAGATACTCTGGGTGTACGTGGCTCTGAGTGAATTCTGTGTCTTGTTCTGCTGTTTCCATGCTCCAGCAGCTGAAATCCCATTTACTATTCAAATACCACTCCCTCCATGGAGTTTCTTCCGGGCTTAATTTTGTTGTTATTTTGTTTTGGTTTTGTCACAGTGTGGCTTATTTTGTTGTGGTTGACATTTCTTTCTTAACTATGCTGCCAGCTTATATGACCCTATCACAGGGTCATCTTGCTCATTTTTGTGTTTTCCATGGCACAAATAGTTTCTTATACAAGGCCAAGCTAAGGTCTTTTATTTCTATTCTTCTCTCATATGCTACAACCCTACTGCAGTTTTCCCAGCCTCTCCCTCCTCCCTTCTACCCCCAATCCATTCCTTCTCTGTTTCTATTCAGAAAAGATACCTCCTCCAGGGATATCAACCAAACATGGCATATCAAGTTGCAATGAGACTAGGCATAAGCCCTCATATTAAGAGTGGGCAAGACAACCCCTAAGAGGAAAAGGGTAGCACAAGTAGGCAAAAGATCCAGAGATCACCCCACTCCCACTATTAAAAGTCCCATAAGAAGACACAGCTACACAGCCATAAAATATTTGCAGAGGTCCTACATCAGAAGCAAGCAGATTCCCCGATTGTCAGTTCAGCCTCTGTGAACCTCTATGAGCCCAGGTGAGTTGATTTCTTGCGGTATCATTAACCCCTCTGGCTTCTACAATCCTTCCTTCCTCCCCCTCTTCCACAGAATTTCTCAAGTTCTGCCTAATGTTTGGCTGTAGGTCTCTGCATCTGTTTTCATGAGTTGCCAAATGAAGCATCTCTGATGACAATTAAGCTAAGCTTCTCTCTACCAGTATACCAGAGTATCATTAGGAATCATTTAATTGACTTTCTTTTATGGTCATTTTTGTTTCTATCCTAGGTCTCTGAGCGATACAGCCTCTGGTTCTTGGCCCTCCAGGCAGTGTCACAGGTAGGCTCTCATGATAAGAGTTCTCAAGCTGGACCAGTCATTGGTTAGCCACTTCCATACTTTCTAAGCCATCTTTACCCCAGCACAAATTGTAGGTCAAAAACTTTGTGTCTGGTTTGGTGTCTCAATCCCTCCACTGGAAGTCTTGCCTGGTTACAAGAGATGCCATTTCAGGCTTTGAATCCCCATTACTAGGAGTCTTAATGAGGGCCACCCGTGTAGACTCCTGGGAGTTTCCATTGCACTAGGCTTCTACCTCATCCCTGAAATGCTTCCCAACTCCAACTGTCTCTCCCACCTAAGCTCTTTTTTAACTGTTGACATTAACAACATAAAACAGTAAAGAAAGTCCTTTGGCAAAATGTTTATACCATCATTACCCTACATGCATTTCTATCGCTTTCAAGTTTTTTAGGTCAAAGGCCTTTGAGAATCCACCCAAAGCAATGAACTTGCATGAATTTCAGGTCCCAAGAAAGCCACTCACGAACTCCAACTGAGGAACACTGGTTTTGATGTAAGGGGGAGAGGCAGTCAGTTATCTCTATTTAAAGAAAGGTCAAAGTGCTCTAGCACTGGAAAGAAGGTGGTCCCTTGGGTTCCAGGGGAAGAAAACTGTGCCCATTGGGAATCATATCTTCCTTCAGTTGCCACACAGATCAACAGAGAGACAGAAGGGACTGAATCTGAGCATAGGTTCTGCATTAGCCCATTCTTCATGATCACTAGTGTAGTGGGTAAAGACAAGAGCAAGATGGCTCAATAAATAGTTGACATCCTCAAAAAAAATCAAAGACAGAATCTCTGAGGACCATTTCTCCAAACTGTGTTCATTTATTAAATCTTCTGATTGAATTGTGCATCTTCATGCCAGTGTAAGTTTTTATTTAATGCAGTACTGGATACATGGCCAGTGTGCAAGAGTAATGAACAGTAATTAAGGAGACCAGAGTTGCAAAGCTTTTAATTGTTCAATATCACTACATAAATCTGACATTTATTACAAGTAGAGCTCTGCTCTGGAAGTGTTTCAGATGTGTTGGTGAGAGCTATTAGTGATATTTAAATGCTATTATGATAGTAAATTCAGCAGTCATGTGTGAATCACAATTTACAAGTGGTATAGGATATAATTATTAAGTATCCTAAAGCTAACTACTAATATAGAAACAAATATTGCATAATCCATTAAAATGATTAACATTTTAAACAGCAGCAGACTCTCTTAGCAATGTCTAGTAGTAGATGTTATCCTCATCTGTTGAGATAGCTATTAGCTTCTTCAGATGTCTCTATATAACTCAGAAGTCAAAGCATATTATTCTCTTTTCTATTTATTGTATATTTCCTCAATGTTATTGGCCTTAAGGATCAATATCTTCCCTCTCTATAGAATTCTACAATTTACAAGGAATTTTTACATGCATTGAGTCTCTCTGTGATAATCAACTTATGTACATTGGATACTATTAAGACAGTTTTAGATTGACCCTCCCCATCCCTACCCTGCTCCTCTGCCTGATGTGGGCAGGCACTCCCAAATGTCCCTTGCCTCATGTGGGCAGGCACCACTATGATGTGTGATGGAGAGGTAGGAAAGATGGAAGAGCAGGGTAGTGTGTGCACTGTGGAGAAAGGCAGAGCTGAAGACCTGACAGCAATGACAGATATGAGAGAGGGCTGAGGTCAACTGTGGAACAAGCTGGGTGGTATGCAGCAGCCAGGAGCTTACACAAATGCAGCTCGGCCCCAGAACATGACACCAGCTGTGGGATCACCCTGGCTCTGGGCAACTATGGAGGTCCAAGATGAGAAACAGTTCACTTTCTGGATTGGACCTTCTCAGAGGACCACTATGGTCTGTGATGCTGCTGAGGGCCATGTGTGGTTCAGTGGTACTGATGCTGTGGTGGCCCATGTTACTACTGAAGGTCACAAGGATCTGTGGTCTGTGCTGCAGCCTGAAGCCATGTTAATGTCTATGGACTGTGCTGCTACCACAGCCATGTTGATGTGGGTGGCCTGCTCTACCATCTGAGGCCATGGTGACATCTAGATCTGTACTGCCACTGAGGGCCATGTCTGGGTCTGCGGTCCTACTGCTATCGTCAGAAACCATGTGGATGTGGAAGTCCATGATCGTTGGTTTTTCTGACTGTAATGGGCAAAGAAACTACTTTGGCAGTTACTTTGACATCAGCAGTTGCAGACACACAGTTGAGAAAGAGGGGCATGGAAGGCTTATGTGAGAACCCCTACCCCCCAAACTCATACACACACAAAGGTAGCAGTCTAAATGGAAAGCCATCAAAGAGAATTCTTAAGAAGTGTGATGGAGATGGCTTCTGGTGAAGGTGCAGGTGGAGAAGAATTAAGTTCTGTTTAGGGGGCTGGCCCCTGGGAGTTTGACCTTGCTCTAGTGATATTATGAAAAACACAAACTGGACTTGACTTTTTTAAGGGGGGATCACAAGTGGGAGGGGGACACGGAAGGACTGGGAAGTGAGTGTGGTGGGAGTATGAGGTGAATCAGTACAAAAAAATTAACAAACATTATTTTGAGAGAAAAAAAAGAGAAAGTTTTAGACTAAGAAGTGAAGACACAGTGTGCTATAAGCTAAACTATGTTTACCTAAAACATACACGTCCAAGTCTTAGCTCCCATGTGACTGTATTGGGAGTCCTAAACCTACAGGATTAGTGGCCAGGTGAAAGGTGGGGAGTAGGAGAGGACGAAAGGGAAAGAGAGAGAGAAAAGATAGAGGCAGAAAGGTAGAGAAAGGAAGTACGTGTCTGCACATGCGTGCATAAGGAGAAGATGCTGGCCAGTTTTATGTCAACTTGACACAAGCCAGAGTCAGAGAGAGAACCTCAACTGAGAAAATATCCCTACCAGACTGGCCCATGGGCAAGCCTGTGGTGCATTTTCTTCGCTGACGATGTGAATGGGCTCACCTTCATGAGGGAGGTGTCACATTAGGACTGGTGGTCCTTGAAACTACAAGAAAGCAGGCTGAGCAAGCCATGAGGCGCAAGCCAGTAAGCAGCACTTCTCAGTGGCCTCTGCTGCTGCAGCTCCTGCCTCCAGGTTCCTGCCTTGTTTGAGTTCCTTCCCGACTTCTTTCGATGATGGCCTGTGATATGGAAGTAAAATAAGACCTTCGCTCCCTGTATTGCTTATGGTCATGGTATTTCATCACAACCATAGAAACCCTAACTAAGATAGTAGCTGGCTATAAAGTCAGGAAAAGTGCTTTCCCCAGAAAGGAGTCATGTTGCTTCTTTGAGCTTGACCTTTCACTCTCCAGTAGTATAAGAAAAGAATTCTGTTGTTGAAACCACTTAGTATGTAAGTGTGTAACATTTTGTCATGACATGTAGAACACTAAGGAAAGCTCCCCTACCCCACCCACCAAGTCCACCCCACCTTGGCCCACCCTCCCTTACCCGACCCCCCCCAAGGTCTCTTAATGTCAGCAGAGAATGCAGACACATGACCCCCCTCTCTTAGTCCACTGCCAGTTTTGGATAAAGCATGTCACTCTTAAAGCGACCATTGTCAAGTTGGAATAGACACTTTTTTCTCAATGAGTTACATGAGGGGAAAGAAAGAAATTTATATATTTTAGATTAAGAAGTGAAGACATGGTGTGCTATAAGCTAAACTGTGTTTACCTAAAACATACACGTTCAAGTCTTAGCTCCCATGTGACTGTATTGGGAGTCCAAAACCGACAGGATTAGTGGCCAGGTGAAAGGTGGGGAGGGAGGGAGGGAGAGAGAGAGAGAGAGAGAGAGAGAGAGAGAGAGAGAGAGAGAGAGAGAAGGAGGAAAACCATTAATGTCCCTTGGGAATTTCTTTCTTTATCATCAGGGGAAGAGAGAGTACTGAAGAGACTACTACTATTTTTGTGGGTTCTGGGGCCTCCCATAGAACCTCTCCTGACCCAAGGCTCCATCTGACACAGGCTTCCTGCCTGAAACACCAGCAGACTTGGCCTAATAATAAAAGTGAACAGGAACCCTAAGACAATCACTGTTGGCGATATAAAAGATAAGAAGCATTTCACAGGTCAAGAATGAAAGGATGTGGCAGACCCACTGGAGGATTTATGAAGGACTCAGGCCTCTTTTGGGTTTGTGAGAACAGGAAAGCAGAGGTGTCTGAAGTTCAGTGGGTGGACCAAGCCTCTGAATTTGTAAAATCTCTTCTCTTATTCTTAAAATGTCCATGGTTTGCTTCTATGTGGGCAAAGGCTCTAAACAGAACATGAAGAGGAGGAGAGGAAAAGATAGCGGGAGTGGAAACGCTGAGGGGGAAGAAAACCAGAAACTCGGAGAACATGCTGTGCTTTGGATAAGGTGTGGGCTTGAGGTCTCCAGGCTGGGAACTCCAGCATACCTTTGCTGATTGGGATAGCAGATTCTCCAGGAGGTGGAGCCCAGTGGGCAATTAGTACATCGCAGAATGCCAACCTCAGGGTGTTAGTGAGCTTCCTGAACACACAATACCCTCGTCAGTCCTCTCCTTTGAGCTCTGAGCACACTGGCCACCAACCTGTCAGTATGTCTTCCTCTGACTTATGTCGAATCTGCTCCTCATTCCCCTATCTGGGGGAATCTTTATTTACTCAAACTCACTTAACGCCGTTTCTTCAGCACCTACTGTTTAAGTAAGCTTCCTGATCTTGCTGTTCAGAAGATGTGGGGTGTGGCGATTTAAAATTCTCCCATCTTGTTTGAAAGCTGTTATCTCTGTCCAGAGTTTCAAATATATGTTCTGACACCCAAATACTGAACAATGAATTTGCCTCTTCTAAATCTTTGTTATGATCAGTCTATGTATGGTGGTTTGTCTTATTAACCAGAAGGTGAGATCAGAAGGGTTGTACCAGTGGCACTGGAGGACAATGGAATTATCACTGGAAATACTGCTACCCTGTTACATGTATATATTTTAGTATGAAATCATCTCACCCTTTCGTTGCCCAGAGTACTCAGAGCCTCCCTTCTCCTCTCTCATGATACTACAAAAATTGGTCTTCTAAGATACCTTTGTCCTTATCCAGAAAATAAAAGGAGCTACATGCCTGCTGTCCAGGTCTTTGCTTACCCTGAACACTTTTGCCAAGGATGCAAAAGAATTAGTTTTGCCATTGTCCTTCACCTTCTCCACCCCACCCCTGCATCTCTTTCCTCTACCCCACGCCTGCATTTGAAAAGAAAGTCTAACATTGACCAGTGTGTCTGAGTACCATCCCTTCATGACTTGCTCTCTACAATGTAATTTCCATTGCCTTTGTTCAAGTTTGTCCCGGAGAGTGGACACAAACAGCAATTATTCAAGGATAATTAACCCTTGGCTGACTGATCTGGAAGAAACCAGGGCACAGCATCACACCAGACCCAACCTAGAGCTCAGATAAGCCAGAATCCCAAGGCTGAGCTGGTAGGAATATAAACCCCAATTACCAAATTAAGGCGGTGATTAAGATTGTTGTTTGACCTTTAAAGCTTTTAGTCACTCAAAATACTTTTTGGGTGCCCACTCTCTGATGTGCTAGAATGAAAACATTATGGCATATGCAGGGCTCAATTTTCAGGAGTTCTTAGACTTTAGTGTAGTCTTAGGTGTATGTATGGCATCTAACATCAAACAGCAAAGTAATCATTCTCATCTTAACAAGGCTTCCCAACAACATAACGCTAAACTTGTTTTCCACTGATAATTTTGTCGCTCGCTGAATTAATTAGTTTTCTCATTAACAAGTGAAGTCCTGGTGATTTTGACATGATATGATAAAGGCCCCAGATCTCTTATATCCTTTGACCATTCTAAAAGATTCTGGGCAGGGCAGAATTCAGTAAGTGTCCACCTGACTTCTCGTTGGCAGGTGTTGGAAGAGCCTTGTTCTCATGGACATAGACTTCATGACTTTCCAGGGTTTCTTATTTGGAAACCCTGTAACTAGATTCTCTCCAGGGACTTTCAAGTGAATAAATAAACAAGCACCAATATTAGCTAAAGTAAAGGTAGGAAGTTGGTGTTTATTAAAGCTCCTGATGTCTGGAGGCATGCAATTCTACTCTCTTTTACTCAAAACAAATGTCAGTCAACAGTCACTCTTCATGATTCCAGTAATGATGCTTGATGTGCGTCTTCCATAGAAGTCCAAAAGAAACAACCTTCTTAGAAACCAATATCATAATTAAAGTGGTCTCCTGGACACTCGTGCCGAGCAATTAAAAAATCTTCCCACCTTTTAATTTTACGAGCTGATGCTCTGACTTCTTCACTTCATGGCAACTCTTAGATATATTCATTTTACCATCATTAACATAAAAACATTTCAGTAGCTTTGTGACAATAAAACCAAGAGACTAGCTTTTGATTTTTGCAATTACTAAACAAACTGTATGTTCTAAATTGATTTTATTTGCTTGACTAATAAGTATAAAGAAACTTGGAACAGAGAAGTAAAAATAAACATGCTCCATTAGGTATGATTGGTGGCTGGGTGACTCAACACCACATCCCACAATACACTGCTAGGCCTGCGAGAATGGAATGTCCTTTTTCTCGACTACAACTTAAAAGTAGTCTAAGTCCAAACAATATTTGTTCAGATGCTATAAGATACCTTGTGAGCTGATTAAAATGAACGTGCCCAATCCCTTGCCAGGTCTTACCATGAACAACTACAGAAGACAATAATATCACTGTTGGTGTAGGCAAGAGAATTACTCATCTGTTGACCAAATGAGTAAAGAATATTTTTTAAAATCCCCCCCTCCGAGAACACTTTGTATAGCAGAGCAGTAGGGAAGAGGGGTTCTTGAAGGAAGTAAAGGTTTTTAGAATAATTGAGACAGTATTAGAGAAAATTGTAGAGTGAGTGTGTACTGTAAATAGGAACTGTATGTTGAGAAAAAGAAGTAACACCACATGAAAAATATTAACTATGGCAGACACTAATTAGTATAAAGACAAAGGATATAAAAGATGTAAGAATCAGGATAATACAGACACCAAAATGTGTGGAGAATAAGCCCAAAGAAGTAAAACCACAAACATTTTCAACTTTGATTTTTTTTTCCTGGACAAATGAAAACCCAGTACTTTAATAACAGCTATAGCTCTCAAATTCTTCCTATTAAGCCTTTAAAAGGCAACATATTCACAGGGGGACTAAAAATAATAAATGATGCATTCTGTACAAGCCTGGTATTTAAAAATGGACAGAATTATATTTTAAGCCAATTTTGTGTTTATTCCTTCAAATGTAGATTCCTGAGGTATACGCATTAATGTAATAATTGGTTGGTTGACAAAAATGTATTCATAAAAATATTATTCAACTTTGTAGTACTGTGTGTACTTATGTTTAAAAAATGACCTCTTAAAATGATTTATGGTTACAGTAAGAAAGGTGAGCAGTTCTTGGTTAAAGGATGGAATTTTCATCACATGTATTATTCTAGCCAGGTACATGAGATAAATTGTGTTGAAATCTATTGCAGGCTTTCCCTTTGGGCTCCATAAATAAGTGTGTAAGCAGGATGTTTATCTGGGTCAAAAGGAAAACACTAGACACAAATTTTAAAACAAAGGCTTTAAACCAGAAGCTTATAAACCTAAAAGTCTGATTTCTGACAGGATAGTTTCTCCTTTTTATTATTTTCTCATCTCTCACTTACAGCCCTTTGAAAATCATATGAATTTTATCACTTAATGTGTCAGCCATCTACTTGACCCCTAGCCCGTGATTCATATGACACCTTGTGCATCTTCTATGGCTTTGAAAAGATATTATTCAACTTTCCATAAAATCCATTCTACTGCTAACTGTTGAAAAGGAAAGATCCCATAACATATAAATTCATCGGCATTTATATTCTGTTAAAGATATAACTAACGACTTTGATTTTATTAGAGTGATTCAAATTTTTGGAGGCAGATGCTTCTAGGATCTAAAGTGTGGTACAGAAGAGTTATGTCTCTAAACATAAAAGCACAGAGAAAATCCACATTTTGGTAATGTGCTTTAAAAGTATGGCAGACTTGTATCTGACTGTCACACAAGTGCAGTATGTAGAACCCATGTTTATCTTTTTATTTCCTTTCTATATGAGAAACATTTTTTTAGTTCACACCCTTAAATGCTCTAAATGGATAGAATTATTTTTTAATGCAATTTTGCATTCATTCCTGCAAAAGTAGATTCCAGAACTGTGTGGATTAATGTACTAAGTGGTTGGTTCTAGAAAATGTATTCATATAGATATTGTTTCAATGTTGAAGTAGTGTGTGTATCTATCTTTTAAAAATGACTTCTAGATGCTATAAGAAAGATGAGCAGTTCTTGGTTAAAGGGTGGGATTTTCATTCCATGTACTAATATAGCCAGGTACATGAAACACATCCTTAATGCACCTTTAAAAGAAGTAGAGACCTTAAAGCTTGCAAATTTTGAGAAACTAGAATCATAGAATGAAGAGTAACTGACAGAAAACCAAGGAGAATTGAATCCCAGGGGATTATAGAGGGTGTTGTACAATGCTGAAGTGCCCAAGAGATCCCAAGGCATTGTAGAGGGTAGTGCACATGGCTGAAGGACCCAAAAGATCCTAAGGCATTATGGAAGGACCAAAGAAGGACCAAAGAAAGCAGAAATTGGAACCAGAAATAGGAGGATTAGCTACAACTCCAGGTGCTACAGTCAAAGCAACCCTTTCTCAGGTAAAACAGAAAGTAGGCTATGTGTTCCCTGGAAACATGAAAAGCCAAAGCGTGTCTGGGAACCGGGAGGGAAAACAGACTCAGGGGGGATTTAAATAGACTGCTCTGCCCCTAAAAGGCAACCAGATGGAGTTATACTGCCCAGGGAAGAAAGAAAAGAATTCCACCCACCAGTCCAGAGGAAAGCATCCTACAGATGCAGACAGACATAACTATCCCCTCAGAGAGTCCTCATGCCTGTTTGCCTCAAAGGTGGCCATCGAGGGCCATCAGCATCTGAAGGCTGCCTTTAAGGACATTTATTTACTAAAGAAAACAGCAGCAGAAGAAAACATGATTAGAATCCTCGGAGAAATTATTCTGACAATAAAATAATATCGTAACTAAAATGAAAGACAGATAAACGTCAATAGAATGTTAAGAAAATCCCACTCAGAGCCAGGTGTGCTAGTGCACACCTGTTCCAGTACATGCGAGGCAGAAGCAGTGGATCTCTGTGAGTTCGAGGTCAGCCTGCTCTGCATAATTGCAGGATGGCCAAGGCTACACAGAGAGACCTTGTCTAGAAAAAAAACAGAAAACAAACAAAAACAAAAAGTGAAACAAAACAATAACAAAAACCTCAGAAAATAGGACAGAAAACTAAGGTGAATCCAATATTAGAAAGTGAATCCAATCATAAGAGAACCTGTAATAAGGTCTCAGGAATGAGAAAATCATCTGGTTTTCTTCTTTTCATGTGCATGTGGTATGCATACATGTATATATTGTACATGTATGTGTAGAGGCCAGAGGTTTTTGTCAAGAACTTTTCCTATCATTCTCTACCATATTCTTTGAGGCAGGATCTCTCATTCAAACCCAGACCTCAGTACCTGGTTTTGTTTAGTTGGTTGGGTTTCTATTACTCTTCTCTCATATATTACACCCCGACTACAGCTTCTCTTCCCTCCTATTCTCCCAGCTAGCCCCCACCTCCCCTCTCCCCGAAATCCACGTCTCTTCTTTTTCCTTCAGAAAAGAGCAGGCCTCCTGGAGATACCAACCAAACATGGCTTAACAAGTTACAGAGAGACTAGGCATATACCCTGACATCAAGGCTGGATGAGGCAACCCAGTAGGAGGATAAGGATCCCAAAAGCAGGCAAAAGAGTCAGAGACAGCCCTCATTCCCACTCCTAGGAGTCCCACAAGAAGACCAAGCTATACAACCACAACATATATGCAGAGGGCTTAGGTCAGACCCATACAGGCCCCCTGATTGTCAGTTCAGTCTCTGCAAGCCCCTATGAGCCCTGCTTAGTTGATTCTGTGGGCCATGGCTTTGTCACGTCCTTGACCCCTCTGGCTCCTATAATTCTTCCTCCCTCTCTTCTGTGGGATTCCCCAGAGTACACTAATTGTTAATCTAGACTCTCATTGTAGGCTAGGGTGGCCTGGAACTCAGAGATTTACCTGCATCTGCCTCCAGAGTGCTGGGAATAAAGGTGTGTGCCACCACTGCCTGGCTGTATTTTTATTAATTTCAGCTGCTTTTACTAGGTATACATTTTTTCAGTGTTATGAATAACATCAAGTAGCTTCTTTATACAAAGTAACTGGGTTGTGTGTTTTCCCTGAATTTGTATGCAGAAGAACATAATATTATCTAACAGGAACTTCAGATGTGCTTGATATATTCCAGGATTTGGTTTTTGCTGTTTGTTTGGTTGGTTGGTTTTTTTTTTCTTTTTTTTTTTTTTTTTTTTTTTTTTTTTTTTTTTTTTTTTTTTTTTTTTTTTTTTACTGGCTTGTTTTCCTCTCATACCTGGATATCCACTTTTCCTTAGAGTGCATCATATTTTATTGTTCTCTTCCAAGAAAGCCACTTTTGCCTGCCGCCGAGGGTGTCATTCTTCTCTATTTGGATTCTAACATTTCACTAGACTATGTCTAAGTAAGACTTTTTTTTCTATATTTTCCATGGAACTCAATATACCAAAACCTCAAACTTTCTGGGCTTTCAGAATAGAATGCATGACACAGAATCTGTAAAACTATTACAGATCCCAATACCAGCTCCTAGCCCTCCCTCTTGCCATATTGACTCAGCATATCCCTAACTTCAAATAGCTCTTGGCAACATAGATATTGCATCTATTTGATATGCTTGAAGTTTCGGCAGACCATCATCCTCAATAGTACCCTAGGAGATGCTATTTTAGAGGTACCTATTTTTATGTATTTATATAATGTGAAAGTAGAAGGAAGACTTTGGGGGTGGGGGAAACACATCTAACAGAAGCAGGATGACAAAGGTGGTAATGGATGGAAAGAAAGACAAAATACTAGCCAGTTCCTTTACATGCCAAAGCCAGATTTTAACATGTAGCTATAAACATATATATGCATTATACACTCATATGTAATGTGAACATAGAAGAAGGATGTTCGGCGGTTGTTGCTGTTGATTTATTTTATGTATATGGGTGTTTTGCCTGCATGTGTGACTGTGCAGCACTTGCATGCCTGGTGCCCACAGAGGTCAGAAGAGGTCACTGGATCTCCAGGAACTGGAGTGACAGAAAGTATGAGGTATCATATGGTTGTTGAAACTTGAACCCCATTTCTCTAGACCAACCAATGCTCTTAACCACTGAGTTGTATCTCCAGCTCAGGGGGAGGAGGTTTTATGGTGAAGAAAGGGGATCAACAAGTGTTAAAGAGGGAGTGGGAGAAGGGAGCAACAGGATAAAAACAGCAACATACAAAGATACATACGTGTGTGAAAATGTTACAGGGAAATTTGCTATTCTTCATGCTAACCAAAAATATACTTTTAATGTATGTATGCTTTTCTTTTAAACCACAATTGATACAAAGATGGAAGTACTCTCATTCCCTATTAACCAATCAATAAACCAACCAGGAAGAAAAAGTAAGGTGTACAGTTTGTAAATACACATGTGCGCATGCACACACACACACACACACACACACACACACACACAGGCAATCTGGTTCTAGGGCAACAATATTGACATCTAATATCAGTAAGAGTAGAAAGAAACAAGATGCTGTCTGTTACAATTAGTAAACCATTGCTCTCTGTAATAATTTTCATCCCACCAGATACAGGGAAATATAAATCCATCTAACGATATTGGCAAGACTTCAGAAAGGGTTAGCCCCGACCCTCACCATCACCGCTACCCCCACAAATCTTAAGTTTACAAATGAAAGAGGGCTTGCTGGTACAAAAGTTAGATCTTTCCAGGCAGAATGAAATGAGCAAAGGTGATTGTGTGGCACCAGCCTGGCACTGGATTCAGGAAGCAGCAAGATGTAGATCCTTAGATTTACAGGATGGCAGAGTTGGGTTTTGGGTTGTCTAGACCACTGGGGAAAAAATTAGTTTTCTTCAAAAGGCATGTGGGAGTCAGCAGAGTCTTCTAAGTGAGAATGTGGCATAATCAAATAGGAGGTGTGAAAATTGTTAAAAAGAAGTTAAATTTGCTTTAATAACAAAATATTCATGAATATTTGTAATTTTTCCAATGAAAGTTCAAATTTCTTGTTTCTTGTTCAAGGCTGCTCTTTGATGGACACCTACAGGGTTTTACCAACTTTCCAGCTTCCTCACTGAAGCCCTGGAGGAGTGTTTTCCATCTGTCCAGGCATGGCAACTTCTTGCATAATTACTTTTATATAGTTACTATATTATTATTATTATTATTATTATTATTATTGTTATTGTTATTATTGTTATTATTTTATATAATATATATCAGATATATAGTATATGTACTTATATGTTATGCCATATAATCTGTTAATATATATATGTTAATATGTACATATAGTATATATGTTAGTATAATATTTATTATATAATTATATGTTAGTATAATATTTATTATAATACAATACATTGTATTATAATATAATACATTGCCTATGCAGTGGATGGATTGGAAATTACATAACATTTTATAGTACATTGTAATATAATAGTATATATTGTATATAAATAATATATAATTATATGTTATAAATATATATTTATATAGTATATATATACACTATAATATTATATTGTTTTATTTAACATACACTATAAATACAACTCAGTGAAAAGTGCATCTCTCCCTGTGCCATTTGATTAAATGATTTGCTTCAACTCCTCCACTTTTCTCCAGATTATAGCTTCCATAATCACTTAAGTGAAAAATCCAGGTTTCCTTACCATTTTTAGGTAAATAACTGATTATGTGGAGATACTTTAAAGGGAGCCCCTTGGGTACCTGTTTTGCCTTGGCTTATATACTTGGCTACAGACCAGCCAGCAGGAGCAACCACTCCTGCCAAAGCTAAAGCCAAAGCTACTCATAACCAGCCTCTCAGGCCCCAGGGTTGAGAACACCACGTCCTGACAGCATCTGACTTTCCACCACCAGTCTCTATAGTCTCCTTAACAGACTTGCAGGTTCTGACCGTGCACGAGGCAGGCAGTGAACTGCACGGTCTGTGCTCAGTGTCGAAAGACTTTGTGGTACTTGTTCTTCTGTTGCTGTGACAGAGCCTGAGAAGTGTCCTTGCTTTGCTTTCATTGTTGCCTTCAAGTTTTTTACTTGCAAAAATATAAATCAGGGACACTTCTTAAAACCAACCTGAAATACAGAAGCGAGCTATGGGGAAACACTGAGGTACTGAGAAATTATGAATAATCATGAGTAGCTTGGAAGTTACTCATAATGGCTTTCTTGGTCATCACTTAAGGATTTAAAATATTCTTTGGAGCATAAAATATGCTGCATTTTATGGATTCATACTGCACTGGATATAGCATGGAAAAGAATTAAGGGGTCAAGGATGCTCCAAGGTTTTATCCTATGCAATGTATGGATTGGAAATTACAGAACATTTAGAAGCTCGAAGAAGAGAGAAAGAACAGGATTGAAATGATAAGCTTCCATTAAAGTGTGAAATACTACATACATTTTCCTCTGGCTAGTAGACTCTAGGCACCAAAACTGATGAAACAACTTTTGGTATTATCTGAAAATAGCTCTTGAGGCCGGTATGTGCTGGAACCAATGGGGCAAGGCTCTATCTAGATGAGATGTCATTTATGGTAATGTTGTAACAGCCTGGGTGAGACATAATGAGAGCAAAGCCAGTAGAAAATATGAATGGCCCCTGATCTTAGTATCTCCTGTCTCCTAAGTGAGTTTCCTGTATAACTGTTAGGGAATGGTGACCACTCAAGACCAAATGATGTCAAACATGAAGCCCTGACTTATTCCAGAAGGAATAAATTTCTGTATAAATCATTCGGGAGAAATAGCAATGTCCTCCCATAAATATATCTAATACTGTTCCAGGATGCATTTAAGTTACCAGCTAGATAATGGGCAGGTTCTTTGCCCAATATAGTTTTACATTTTTTCCAAATGGGAATAAAAGTAATTGAGTGCTAGTTATTGTTCGGTCTCTGGAAAACTCACTTCACTATTTTTGATCCTGATATTCTCAAGGGAGAAAATTTGATTATATTGCCCTCCATCGATGATCTAGCACCTCCCCTATCAGAATAAAAAGCTTACTGAAATATTAATTGGCTACCATCCTTGTACAGTATGATCATTACATTTAGACTTCTATCCAGTAAGCATTTCCAGACATGTGGTATATGTCAAGGCTGAACACACTTTGAAATGAACCTTTTATTTCAGAGTGATGAGGTGATAAATTGTTTTCCTGTTACAAATTAATCAGAAATATTTTGTGCTTGTGTTTTTTTTTTCAAACAAAAAATAAATCCCCTAATCATGCCTCTGACCCTTAACTCTTTGTTAGTATTCTTATACAAACAAGTCAAGTCAGTGACAAGTCCTCTCAAGCAATGGGACCCCATGCTCCTTTCTGTATGTTGGATGAGCTCATCGTATCTTTCCCGTAAAGATAAAGCCAAAGAGTTCCTTAATTGTTTTATTAATTTCTAGTTTTTGGAGAAGTTCCTTAATTTTTGATTAGTTCATTATCATTTTGTTTTTAAAAGACATATTTTGGAAGGGTCTTAGGATTGTACCATGATAACCCTAGTCCTCTGGCATCTGTGCATCATGACTGTAGTTAATAAAACACTATATTTATGGAAAGTGCTAACAGTGCATGTGATGTGTTTATACCACAAGAAAGGCATGTGTTATGCAATATGTGCTTGTTAACTAGATTTACCAATTCCACAGTATACATGAACTTCAAAACACAGTGAATTCATAGCATTTTATTTATATATTGTTATTTATATATAAAAGTCAACCTGATTTTCTCTCCCTCCATCGTTCTCTCTTTCTTTCCCTCCCTCCCTCTCACCTCTCTCTCTCTCTCTCTCTCTCTCTCTCTCTCTCTCTCTCTCTCTCTCTCTCTCTCTCTCTTTCTCTCTCTCTCTCTCTTTCCTGATTTTTCTAGGCAGGGTTTCTCTGCTGTCCTGTAATTCCCTCTATAGACCAGGCTGGCCTCAAACTCTGCCTCTGCCTCCAAAGTGCTGGGATTAAAGGCATGCACCACAACACCACCCAGCTTGTTTTCCCTCCATTGGTACAATGACTACAGAATGTTCCACCAGTAGTATATATGTTCCCATTGAAGACGCAAGCCCATGCTGGTATACCATGATCCCCCAATGACATAATGAACATTCTAGTCACTCTTGCTATTCTGCACTCCTTGGGGAGAGATAAATTTATAATGGCATGTATCTACCACTATAGTATGTCCTGGAGCAGTGTAAGTTCCCTAAACTCTTGATGTTCTATACATCCCTCTCTCCCTCCCTCCAGCCCCTGAAAATCTATGATGCCTTTGCTGTGTGTATGTTTTTCCTTTTCTGGGATGTCAAATAGTTAGATTCATAGTGTGTAGCATTTTATATGGTTTTTAATTCATGAAATACTATAAAGAACTCCTAAAAGGCACAAGCAAGAAGCCAATCTAATTAGTGCACTGGCCCAATGATATAGATACCTCTTCATAGACGATACAAAGATGGCAGGAACGTAGAAAAAGAACCACAACCCTGTCCTCCCATGTCTATCCATAGCTTTGTAGTTCACTTCCTCTCAGCACTGATTTATATCTCACTATGTGCACAAATCAGGGTTCACCACGTTCTGGAGTCCATCCTAGTTGTCTTCACATTTAGGTAACTATGAATGAATCTACTATAAACATCTATGTGTAGGTTTGTCTGTGTATATAATTCTTGAGCTTTTTTCAAGAGTGAGTGCTGGGCTGTATGACAGGAACACATTAAGTGGGTACATCCCAAATGTCCTCTTGAATAGCTGTGCCACTTTGAGTTTTATCTCAGAAGGCCCCCAGTTGTACATTCTCGCTGACACTTCTTAGAGTTGTATGCATCTACCAAAATGTGTAATGGTATTTCAGTGTTTTATTTTGTTTCCCTGATAAAGGGGTGAGGTTCTCTTTCTATGTTCTTGCCATTCTTGAAGAGGTATTCAATTCTTGAAGAAGAGGTATCTATGAAGAGGCATCTATGTCTTTGGGTCAATGCTTGTGTCTTTTAGGAGTTCTTTATATGTTTTAAATAGGTTGTATGGATGTTGCATGTACACATACATGCCTACTGCAGCCATGACAAGGAAACCAGGCAGGACAAGGAAAAAAATTTAAGTATCAATGGAAAAAGAAAATCCCATAAACACATTTGTGTGTGTGTTCATATTTCAAAAAGAAAATTCCTCCATTTGTGATAATATGCCTAAACCTGGAGAATATGGTCCCAATAATCCAGGTGCAAAAAGACAAATATAGCATGACCCTACCCATAAATGAAATCTAAATTCTTGATCTTCTAGCAGTTGAGACAGCTACAAGAGTCTGTCTGTAGAGGAAGAGCTTAGTCAATAAGCAGTGTTACTTAGGTAACAGAACTAAGGAGATTCCTAATTTTATCCAAGCCCCTTCCCTTATCTCTTAAGAAGATGCTAGATTTTTATCTTTATTTGATTCATCTGCTATGTTGTGTTTGTTGATTTGTGTCTGTTGAAGAGTGTTTGCATCTCCAGAATGAGACCAACGTGAAGATGCTATGTGAGTTTTTCATGTACTGTTGAATTTGACATAAAATTATTTGAAGATTTCTGCATTTATGTGCTTCAGGGATACAGGTCTGTAGCTTTCTTTAGGTTCTTATCGGGTTTTGGTATCAGGGTAATTCCATCTTCATTAGATGAGCTTAGGAAAGTCCCTGTAGTTGCTCTATTTTAGGGCTTAATTCTTGGTTTGATGTTGGTGGGTTACATGTGTTCAGAAACCTTCCATTTCTTCAAGTAGCTTCTCCAACTTAGTAGCATAAGAATTTTTAGAATGTTCACTAATGATCCTTTAGGTTTTAGTTAGATAACTATTGTAGAGTTTTCTTTAATAATTTTTTTAAGAACCAAATTTTATCCTATTCATCTTGCATGTCTTTCATTCAGTCTATATATAGTTCATTCATTTCTGTTTTGAGCCTTATTATTTCTTTACTTCCACTGATTTTGCATTTTGTTTGTTCTTTTTGTTAATTCTTATTGAGATGCTCCTAGGAATCCAATGTCAATGCCCACTTCTAGCCTCCATGGGCAGACACACACATGTAGCACCCACTCATATGTAGCACATGCACACACACACACACACACACACACAAATATACATTTAAAAATAAAATCCTAAAGATATACTCATAAAGTAGGCAGAGTTTGACAAAACACACTCAGCCTTCATATCCTTCTAGCATATGTGTGTATGTGTGTGTGTGTGTGTGTCTGTCTGTCTGTCTGTCTGTCTGTCTGTGTCTGTGTTGTATGCACATGTATGTACAGGTTTTGTGTTCTCATGTATGTGCCATGAGGAGACCAAAGGAGGATGCTGGATATCTGTGATTTTCTATCTTATTTTTTAAGACCAAGTCCTCACTGAACCTGAAGATTACCATTTCCATGTGGGCTAGGTTAGCCAGCCAGCAAGCTCCCAGAATTCACCTGTCCTCACCAGCAATGCTGGGGTTACAGCATGTATGACTATGTCTGTTTTTTAAGTGGGTGCTAGGGATTCAAGCTCAGGTTCTCCCACTTCGGTAGCACACAAGCCATCTCCCCCTCCCTGTTGTTTCTATATTACATTACATTAGAAGCCTATGTTTATATATGCCACTGCGTAAAAAGCAAATGAGGACTTAATATCACATTAGTGTTATTTCAAGAGTCTCTGGGCTTCAGCAGGTAATTTTGCCTGGTAGGTTTCATGAAGATGTAGTTAGAGGTAGGTTGGGGCTGCAGAGTTGAGGATCTCCACCCATGCTGGAGGTCCAAGAGGGCTCTGTCATGTGCCTGTCAGCCAGAAGCTCAGCCCTCGTGTCAACTCTACTGCAACAACCAGGCTTCTCCATATAGCCTGGACTTTGTATGTGTCCCCTCAATAAACTCTCCTAAAGGCCCAAGTGGAAGTAATGAAGTTCTTATGATCTGACATTAGAAGTACCAGAATGATAAGCCTGCTGCCACCTCCCAGCTGACAAATTACTAAGGTCACCTCAGATTCAAACTCAGACACCGCTTCCTTTCCTGATAACAGAGCAGGACATTGGGGACTGTATTTAATAGATATTTCATTCTGTTGGTTTTGCTAGTCTGTAGTTAGTAGAGTCAGATAAGGTAATGTGTCTCTCTCAGTTCTATCATTTCTTAGATCTGTGACTTAACATTGATCTCATGCCAGACAGTTAAAAGTTACTTCTTTGTTTCTGCTTGCAAAGAGGCAGAGGGAAAGGCAAGACACAAAGCGAGAAGTGTGGCAGTGCTTGATGTCTGATAACTATGGTCAGGTTCCTGCCTAGAAGGACATCACAGTTTCTATGCACAGCTCCTGCTGCTTCAGTTGAATCTGGGCAACCTTAAAGTGAATGATTTACTAAAGAACTGTGCAGAGTATGATAGAACATGTGTGAAAGTCAGCAGGTTCCAATATTGGTCAGTGTTCCTTGTGGGACACAGAGAGAATTATAAATCTTCAAATAGGCCAAGACTAAAATAAATCCATTAAGAATTATGCATGCTCATTAATGTCGCTCTCAGACTTCAGTGCCTATGGAAACAACATTCTGAGAAAAATCTTACCACCTATAAGCTATTCCAGAGAAGCATATTTTATAGTTCCACGTCAGCGCATAAATGTCTATTATAATCTCAAGTTTTAGAGGCTATATATTGAAACTTCAGGAGTATTTGCTATAAACTGACTTTTACTCTTTGCTTGCCAATATAAGCCTGAACAGAAGGCAACACAGTTATTAAGGGGGAGGTAGAACCTGCAGAGACCACCTCTAGTAGACAGGCACGGCCCCTGGTCAAGGGATGGGGACACCTACACATCTCAAAGTTTTTTAACCCAGAAATGTTCCTGTCCAAGAGAAGATCAGGGACAAAAAAAATAGAACAGAGACTGAAGGAAGGGCCAATGGGGAACCGCCCCACCTGGGGATACATCAAGTCTGCAACACTGTTGCCATGGTCAAGAAGCACTTGAGGATAGGAACCAAGTGTGGCAGTTCCTGGGGATGTCCAGCCAGCAACTGACCAGTGCAGATGTGGATGCTTAGAGCCAACCATCAGGCTGAACTCAGGGAACCTGGTGGGGGAGCTGGGGGAAGGACTGGAGGAGCGAAGGGGGATTGCAACCCCATAGGAAGAACAACATAGGCTGGCCTTACTAGTCAGTTTTCCCAGAGACTAGACCACCAACCAAGGAGTGTACCTAGAGGGATCCATGGCTCCAGATACATATGTAGCAGAGGATGCCCTTGCCCAAAAGCATCTAGATGGGAGGTCCTTGGTCCTGGAGAGGTTTGATGCCCCAGAGTAGAGGGATGCTGGAGTAGTGAGGCAGGAGAGTATGGGTGGGTAGGGGAGCACTCTCATACAGGCAAAAGGGAAGGGGAAGGGCAGATGTAAGATGGGGGGTGGTGGTGGAGGGGTAACCAGGAAGTGGGATATCATGGGATGGGGATTTGTTGGAGGGGGTAACTGGGAAGTAGGATATCATTTGAGATGTAAATGAATGGAATGATTAATAATAATAAAAAAAATTTTTAAAATAAAGACAAAATAGGGAGCCAGAGAGGTGTGTTAGTTGGTAAAGTGCTTCCCATGTAAGCTTGAGAACCTAAGTTCAAACCCCAGCATTTCTGTAAAAACTGGGTATGACGATACACAGTGTAAACCCAGTGTGGGGAGGTAGATACAGGTAGATCCCTAGAGATTACTGGTCAGCCAGTCTAGCCTATCGGTGAGCTCCAGGTTCAGGGGTATACACTGTCTTAAACAAACAAACAAATAAATAAGTAAATAAATAAAGATGGAGTTAGTGAAATGGCTCAGTGTGTAAAGTCACTTGCCACCAAGCCTGATGGCCTGAGCCCAATTCCTACAATCCACATGATAGGAAAAAGAGAACTGACTCCACACTTTTTTTTAACTTCCATGTATTTGCTCTGGCATACACATGCACATATACACAATGAGGGAGCATGCGAGAGAGGAAGGGAGAGTGGGACAGAGAGAAGGAGGGAGGGTGGGACAGAGGGAAGGAGGGAGGGAGGAAAAGACTTCTGACATGACATTGACCTCTTGTTTCCACACACATGTACACATACAGGACTACACATATACACACATACATAAACACATACATATACAATCAAAAGACAAAGGAAAGGACTGGCCAGCAATGTGGAGCTCTGTATGCCTCTAGACTTGTGCTCAAAGAAATCATTTGGAGAATTTCCCTGCAGACTGAGGTGAGCATCTCTGAGAAGGACTTAGTGGATTCAAACGGTACCCATACAGTTAACTGCACTACAAGCATCTCTCTCAAGGGCAAGAAGTAGGGTGAAAAATGTTCTTATACTTATTCTATAATTTAATTCTATTGAGTGTTATAATGTGATCCTAAATGGACAGGCTTCTACGTGACCATATAATCCCCATCCCTGCATGGCAGGAAGAGGTGGAAATAAATATGCAGAAACTGTTCTATTTTGTGGCTGCAAGACTACCAAGCAGATGGGTACATAAGCAAAAAACTTTTCCTTATAAACATTGAGAAACCCTATCAATCCAAACCAGATCCATCTGTCCCAGCCCAGCTCTGTCCAAGAGAGAAGGCAGATAGATCTGTAGGTCTAATTACCATAGCATGAGAAAAATAGCTCCTTGTCACATGAACTTCAGATTATGAACTCATATATGAACTTCAGATGCTGGAGATCTTTGTGTAATATACATATAAATGGCCTGTTTAATATTTCCAATGTGGCTTGCTAACAACTACTTCACATCTACCTATGGAATGGGCAGTTATACGCATACCACATCCTGGGGTTTTTTAAATGAACTAAAACAGGTTTTGTAAGACTTGGTATATAATTGCTGTCACACCACAGCTGTCCAATAATTATAAAAATAGACTTAATAGTTTTCCTGGGATCATTGCCTTAAAGCTACTTGCTCTTCCCGAGGAAGAAATTCTGCTTTTCTCTTTCCCTCTCTGTCTTCCTGGTGTCATCAATTCTGTGCTCTTCATTGCTCTTTATTTTATTTCATTCAGTAAAACGTCATTGCTCTCCATGGGATGGACTGTTGAGTTTTAGCCTGAAGAAGAAAACTGATGCCAATGTCATACAGCATCTCTCTGAACAAGGTCACCTCTTATCACCCTTCCCCACCTATCAGCCTCAAAAGTTATTGGATAAGTTTTTTCAATAATTACACACGGTTTATTTAAATAAGACTAAAGTTATAGCTGGCTATCTGCCCTCTAATATAAGATAATTTAAAGATCAAAAGACTCATTCTTTCCTATGCTTCCCCTTGTCTCAGTCATACTTCCCTGAGCCCCTGGATTCCACAGAGAATTCCCTCCTATGGAACTTGGGGATGGAGGGGCTGTGTCAATGTCCCCTGCTTTAGCTATTGCCTTTAGATATGGCTCTCAAGCTGTGGCAGATATCTTTTAAAAGCTGAGTGCAAACCTCATTCCACTCCAGCAGCCTTCTTGCTCACTTCAGGAGTATGGGAGAGATAGAGGGAAACTTCTAACTAACTTCTGTCTCACACACTGGCCTTCCGGATGCTTGCTAACATTTTTTTTTCTGTATTCTCTTATGCTAACCCAGCAGTAACATATTCCAATTTGTCCCCTCACAGATAAGACAATTCTTCACCATTTTATATCCCTGTTGCTCCTCCCCTAAATGGACATTTAGTTACAGTAGATATGTTTATGTGCATGAGGAGGGGAAAGGGGATAGGTGAGCAAGGCAGAGGAGAGGAGGGAAGATCAGGGATGAAGGATTTTCAGGAAAGATGTTGATGAATAATTATTGGTGCTGGGTTCTTCCTGACATGAAACACAGCAGGGCCATAAATCTAGTGGCCTTTCCCATTCATTTCTTCTCTTCTGCTCTGGATTCCAAACCACACCCCATGTGTTAATCAGCTTAAGCAGTTGTACAAAGCACTTTAAGCTGGTTGGCTTTGAGGGGCTGGAAAGTCCCAGATCAAGGGGCTATTGGGACCAGTGTCTATTTCAGGTTTAGTGATGGTCATATTCTGGTTGGATCCTAAGATGAACACAGACATCATTCTACTTCCTCTCTTCTGTCTCTCTTTATGAGTGCATTAATGCCATCATGGGACTCCAACATGAAGAGTTAATTTTCTCTCAAAGGTTCCATTTCCAAATACCATCACACTGGGTACTGTTGAGTGCAATCTGTGATTGGGGTGGACACAACAAACCTTGACACTATCATCCTGTCCACTGCTCCTTCTCAAGGAGCCCTGTTCCAGCTGCACTGAACTTGAAAACTATGTTTTTAGGATTTGTCCAAGATTTCTTTCTTTGTGTGTCATCATACAGTATGTCCTTAGCCAATGGCACATAGGCTTCAAAGTTAGAAAGACTTCATTTCCTTGCTCAATCACTTCCTGGTTTCAGAGACTTGGTGACATTTAAAAAAAAAAAAAAACTTTTTAAATCTTTGTTTTTTAGTTCTGAACAAAGGAAACCTTCTAACACTATGTCTTCTAATCCTATTGACCATCCTGAAATTGTGGGAATGATCCAGAATATCTCAAACACCCAGACTGAGCCCAGTCTCTGGTTCTTTCTATTCAAAGGAAAAAGTGAGAACTGTCCACTTGCATTAGCATAGGCATGCGGACCAACCACATTTACTCACTCACCAGAGACTTCAGTCTTGAAGAGTCAGCTAGGGGAAAGTCTCTGGTGGCAATCAGCTTGAGGCTGATGGGAAAACATAGCGTTTCAGGGCTGAGTGGCAGCAAAGCTGAATCCCCAAGTAACAGTGTCAGCTGTGATTATCACTCTACTGCTCACTGGACCAGCTCTCCTGTTAGCTATTGCTCCCACAGACTCGATCTCCAGCCTGGACAGACTCTGGGTTATATCATTACAATAAAACGTTCTTCTGAAGAATCAGTCTTGTGCTCATGACCCCTGACTAATACAATAACATCAAGAGCTTAAGTGCAGCTCAGCATAGAGGTGTGATTGTGATCTTTATGGCTCGCATACTCTGTCAGTGTCACTTACAGAATAAATTACTTCTGCTGTTAGTTTTCAGCGACTTATTCTCTGGCAGTTAAAATTAATTTCTAGGTCCTTTCTGATGTTCTAGTGATCTTTGGGTCTGCTTCCGATAGCATTCTATCTCAGCTATTTTAATCTATATCCATGAACAAGAAGTCTCTCCCATTAGTCCTTGTTTTTCAAAATTGCCTTTATGTGGTCTCAATATTCTTATATATGTTTGAATTCACTGAAATTTTCATTGAAACAACAACCTGGCACTAAATCAGTCTTAAAAATGGATGTCTTAACATTTTAATTCCTTGCATCCAATATCTTGACATATTTTCAAAATATTCAAGTCACATTTTATATCACTTATTATCATCTTACTCTGGACACATAGGTTCTAGTTCATTTCTTGTTGAGTATGCACATAATCACAGTGGGCATAGGGCATCATTTCCAAAACAGTCTCCAGCTGTTCACTTCTACTACCTAGATTTTTATTTTATATTTGAAATCTCCCTTGCTGATTTTTTCTTTCTATTTAATACTTATTGGACATACCTCCTACCTAACATCATGAGTCCCAAACCATGACTATATTCCCCCACCTCCCGAATGTGTTATAAACCATGTGTTTTCAAAATGTGCTCCAAAATCTCCTGCTAACCTACACTGTAATTTCTCATTAAAGATTCCAGCGAGACCCATCCCTCCTTTCTGAATCCAGCCTATGCAGGTGCTGTGATTCTTTCATAACTTGGTTGTCTGCTTTGTTCACCTGCGTTGTCCTCCCATTTGATTACTGGAGGAGTTCCTATTCATTATTTAAAGACCAGCTCAATGTCACTTCCTCTCTGCATCTGGCCCTGACCACACACTCAGACGGAATTAATTTCTCTCATCTGTATTCCCGCAGCAGTACCTACACACCTCTGCTGTAACACAAGACACATCATATCACTTTTTGCCCCATGTTTCTGTCTCCCCCAAAGAGGCTGTGAGAGATCAGTATCCTCCTCATCTCTCTATCCCCGGTAATCAATATGTTTCATAGAATAAACAGTGGGATGATTAATCAGTAACAATTTTTATGATTTAAATAAAGCCGGTGATTTATTGTTTCTGGAAACAACCATTTTCCCCATTTTATCTTGTTCTCTTTCCATCCCTTCAAGGTATCTGGCAGTCTCTGTGATTTCTAAAATATTACCCTTTGTAATTCTGATCGTGTGTAGTCTTTCCCTTGGGCTATAAAGCAATGTGTTTCAATCGAGAATTCACCTTGACTTCGAGGCTAAATACCTCCTAACCTCTTCCCCCTCCACCTTTGCTTTAGACAATATTGCTTGTAGCATGGAATTATCTTTTTCTCAATGGGAAAATCATTTCCCATGCTGAACTGGATGTCCAAACCAACAAACTCATTACTTCTTCAGTCAAAACTACTAAAGTCTAAGCCAAGAGCCAAAAACAGAGGCAAGTGCCACAGTGAAGGCAAAACACGACAGAACCTGTGTCAGACGCCTACAGTTGCTACCATGGGCAAACAGGGAAAGCTCAGCTCCAAAGCTGGGGAGACAGGGTAATTTCCTGGAGACCATAGGTCAGGTTGGAAAAATACAGGCTAAAAATAATCCAGGAAAAGCAATTAGGTGTTTCCTCCACTGAAATCTCAATGTTGACAAATATCTTCATTCCTAAGGAGCCTGTTACTCCTCCAGTCATCCTTTACAATCTTCTTCCTTTAGGTCTATTCCCAACCAGCCACCGAGGCCTGCTCAGTCTAGCTAAGTACCTCTGAAAATCACCACCACTTGAGCCCATTGCCTGGTCCTGAACCACTCACAGCACCATGTATCCAAGAATTAGACATTGTTCCTTGCTGACTCCAAACCACTTCCCACACTGTGACAACTACTGCCCTTGTAAAATGCCCAGTGGGTTGGCATCTTTCTTCCTTAGATACATCTATACTTCTGTAGATAAATGAACACAACTTTTAACCAAACTGCCTTTGAAGGCCATGAAAAATCATAAAAAGTTCCAAAGCTTTAAAGTAAAAGACCCTAAGCCTATACCAACATTTTTCTCATTTAAAATATGGGTGAACTTTGGGTAAGATAATTAGCCTTTCCTATCTTCTATTTTTCATCAGTAAAACAGTCATAATAAAATTATTATTATTATTATTATTATTATTATTATTATTATTATTATAAACATATTATGATAAAGAATGACAAGGATAACAGATATGAAAAAATCTGTCAACTATAATGCATTATGTAAATACCAGTTAGAACTTAACCCCTAGTAAGAAATACCAACCATCTGGCAAACACATACAATACCATGTAGGCATTGAGATGCATGTATGAACTAATACTTGGAAAGAACCCAAGTTTAAGCACAGAAAGAATTTTTTTAATATATTGAGTATTCAGGAGATGAGATAGTTCAAGACAATGAGGAAGATCAGGGGGTGAACAACAAACAAGAGCGATAGCTTACTCCTAAAGAAACAGAAATTCCACTTGCTTGCCCTTCAGGCTTTAATTTATGGCTTAGCTGGAAGAGAAGCCAATGCCACCAGTATTTTAGAATTACCTGTAAATACCTATTTACAGATCTGTAGTTTGGATTATCGTTATTTTCCTTCTCATAGTCTACTTTTAAAAGATTTGCTGCCTTCCTGGGGGGTTGCAATAATAACTAAGGACAGACTTCTGTTTCAGAAGGACTAACCCCCTATGTAATCATGGAATTCAGTAAGAAAAATCTAGAGTTTAAAGAAAATTAATTTCATGGCTTATAAAGAAAATGTGTTTTACTTCCTCAGACAAGTGCACCTCAGGAAACCGCTGAATGAGCGTTGTGGTGCTGAGGTGAACTGATGAGAGACTGCTACAGGTGGGCCTCTTCACACTCCCTCTGCCTTTAGCTCAGGTACCACCGGAAGCTAGACCTCAGACATTTCCCTAAATAGAGCAGGCACACTTTCTCCAAGGCACTGCTGCCATCTAGTGCTTTTTGTAAAGAGTTCAGCCAATATGTGGGATAGAGAGATGTGACGCTGAGGGTGGCAGAAAGTTAAAACTTTTGGTTCCTCAGAAAATTGGACATAGTACTACCCGAGGACCCAGCAATACAAAGTATAGAAGTATATACTTCTACAGAAGTATAGAGGTATCTAAGGAAGAAAGATGCCAACCCACTGGGCATTTTACAAGGGCAGTAGTTGTCACAGTGTGGGAAGTGGTTTGGAGTCAGCAAGGAACAATGTCTAGTTCTTGGATACATGGTGCCACTCCTGGGCATATACCCAGAAGATGCTCCAACATGTAATAAGGGCACATGCTCCACCATGTTCATAGCAACCTTATTTATAATAGCCAGAAACTGGAAATAACTCAGATGTCCCTTAACAGAGGAATAGATACAGAAAATGTGGTACATTTACACAATGGAGTACTACTCAGCTATTAAAAACAATGAATTTATGAAGTTCGTAGGCAAATGGATGGAACTAGAAAATATCATCCTGAGTGAGGTAACCCAATTACAAAAGAACACACATGGTATGTACTCACTGATAAGTGGATATTAGCCCAGAAGCTCGGAATACCCAAGATACAATTCACAAACCTCGTGAAACTGAAAAAGAAGGAATACCAAAGTGTGGATACTTTGGTTCTTCTTAGAAAGAGGAACAAAATACCCATGGAAGGAGTTACAGAGACAAAGTGTGGAGCAGAGACTGCCCCACCTGGGAATCCATCCCATATACAAAACCCAGACACTATTGTGGATGCCAACAAGTGTTGGCTGACAGGAGCCTGATATAGCTGTCTCCTGAGAGGCTCTGATAGTACCCGACTAATATAGAAGTAGAGGCTCACAGTAATCCATTGGACTGAGCACAGGGTCCCCAATGAAGGAGCTAGAGAAATGACCCAAAGAGCTGAAGGGGTTTGCAAGCCTTTAGGAAGAACAACAATATGAACTAACCAGTACTCCCAGAACTCCCATAGATTAAACCACCAAGCCAAAGAGTACACATAGTGGGACTCATGGCTCCAGCTGCCTATGTAGCAGAGGATGGCCTAGTTGGTCATCAATGGGAGGAGAAGCCCTTGATCCTGTGAAGGCTCTATGCCCCAGTGTAGGGGAATGCCAGGGCCAGGAAGTACGAGTCAGTGGGTTGGTGAGCAGGGGGAAGGTCAGGGGATAGGGGGTTTTCAGAGGGAAAACCAGGAAAGGGGATAACATTTGAAATATAAACAAAGAAAATATCTAATAAAAATGGGGAAAAATCATTTAGAAATACTTTGGTGTTTTTTGGTTGTTTTATCTTGGTTTGGTTTGGTTTTTCGAGACAGGTTTTTCTGTGTAGCCCTGGTTGTCCTGGAAATCACTCTGTAGACCAGGCTGACCTCGAACTCAGAAATCTGCCTGACTCTGCCTCCCAAGTGCTGGGATTAAAGGCACGCGCCATCACTGCCCAGCTTGGTTTTTTTTGTTTTTGTTTTTTGTTTTTTTGTTTGTTTGTTTGTTTGTTTTTTGGTGTTTTAATCTGCACATTAGTTGGTAAGACGTGCAGGGTCATGGGATACAATATGGGCTCCTGAATTAAATGTCATGGGGTAGGTTGCAGAAAATCCAGCATCAGGGACTCAGAAGCTCCAACCAGGTCTTAAACTTTCTGCAGGAAGAGTCCAACTGAGCACAGAGGGAGAAGGGTGTGTATTCAGATGCACATATGCCTTGCTACAACCTCAATTCTTGAAATACTGTGATACATCCCTTCCAGGACCTTCAACAAACTCTCCCCTCTGTCAGTGGAAAGGCCTGCCTCAGGACCTTCAACAAACTCTCCCCTCTATCAGTGGAAAGGCCTGCCTCAGGACCTTCAACAAACTCTCCCCTCTGTCAGTGGAAAGGCCTGCCTCTGGACCTTCAACAAACTCTCCCCTCTATCAGAAAGGCCTGCCTCTGATACCTGTTTGCTGACTTTTCTTTACTCCTCTGTCTCCTTTTATTACCAGCAACACTAAGAACTCTCCTCCAGACCCTGTCCTTGACAGTATTCTGTGTCCTGAAAACGTGTGGCAAGCTTAGCTACACTGGAATCTTGGAAAGCATGAATACCTTTCTAAAGACTAGTGAAATATCAGGTTCAAAAGAAGGATTGGGGAAGCCAAGGTTGGCAACCATTCATTTCTGAAATCATTTCAGATGATCACAGATGAATAGAGAGCACCCAATCCTAGTGGCTCCCAACCATCTGTAACCCTGGTTCCAAGGATTCATCACTCAGCTGCTAAATCTAGAAACTTAAATCATCTTCAACTTTATCTACTCTCTTCTGTCTCCTTCACCCAACACACTTCACTCACGCACACATGCACACACACACTACACTATACACAATACACATACACACACTATATACATACACACAAACATATACTACACACTACACACACACACATACATACAGAGAGAGAGAGAGAGACAGAGAGAGAGAGAGAGAGAGAGAGAGAGAATAGGTTCTACCCTCCTAAGTCTATATAGTTTCTCTATTAACATTGACATCACATGTTATATAACATATACGGGTTATATATGAGTTATAGCCATTGTGTATCCTCCTCTTATATCCCTACATCCAATAATCATCTAGGCATTGGAATAAATTTTTAATGAATTTAGTAATGTTGCAATCTTAATCAATGTTCTTCAGTAATTTTCCTTGGTGTTTAAGACAAGTGTGCTCATTTAAGCACAACCTAAAATACCTTCAGTGATCTGTGCTTACCACATACACATGTCTTTCTCCCATTCACTGCTTCCTTATTGTTATACTGATCACAAATCATTTGTATAATTAGTTACACATCATCTGTTCCTAAGCCCAAATTTTAAGTGCTATAGAGTCAGATACCAAGCTATCTTATTATACTTGGGCCAAATCAGGCAATCAACCAAAAATATGTACTGAATGAATGGATGGGATTAATATTGTATCCAACAATTTTTGGTTGTTAACATTCTCCTTGTTTAAATATTAAGCTTTTTTTCAAAACTAATTTGTTCTCTCTGTCTCTATCTGACTCTCTCTGTTTGTCTCTCTGTCCCTGTGTGTGTGTGCGTGTGTGTGTGTGTGTGTGTGTGTGTGTGTGTGTGTGTGTGTGTAGGTAGGTAGGTATCTATAGAGGTCAGATGATATTGGTTCCAGAGTTACAGATGTTGGGAGCTACAGTGTGGGTACTGGGAACTAAACCCAGGTCTTCTGCAAGGATGACAGTTGAGCCATCTCTTCAGCCCCAGACACTAGACATCTTAGAGGCAAAGAGTCCTCAAATGTTGCAGACACATAATGTTCAGAGGACAAAGATTACCAGATATCACATTATAAGAGCAATCAATAAACTTGAAAATGTCATTCACAACAGGGGCTTGCTTTCTCAGAATCAAAGAGGAAGGTGGTTAATATAAGTTGACTGAATCTGGGTAGACTGAGAAGACAAAATTCAAATTGAAGGTTTAGAGGATAAAGAGGGCACAGGCATCAAATGTGTGGAGAAAATCAAGAGTGGGCTCAGATATATAAAAAAAAGTGCAATGGTTTGGTTAAAAAAAAAAAATCCAGCAAAAAGGTAAGTGAGCTCTTCCCCATAGAAAGCTGCACCACAGTTAATTAAATGTGCATAGTAGACATTTAATGATTTGACTTTTGGAAAATGCTTAGAAATGTATGTGGTATTTGCTAGAGTCAGAACAAGAGATTAAGTGGAGTTTTCTTCCATCATTGCTCTCAGGCAGCATTCCATGAGTTATACTTGAGACTATTTGTGAGCTGGGTCGTCATTGGAAATGTTCCTGGATTAAGACTCACCTGAGAGATAAAGGAAAATCTGCTAGCATATCTCTGACACCATTTCAGAGAGGATTAACAGATGGGGGGGGGGGGACCCTGAATGTAGGGGCACCATCCTGTGAGCTAAGAGCTTAGAAGGAGTCAAAGAGGAAAGGGGGAGGGGATCTGAGAGCCAACACTCCCCAGTGTGTGCTCACCTCTCAGTCCAGGGAGATATGAGGAGCCATACACGTGTGCCTTCATTCCCTAACGCAATAAACCTGCCTTCCAAACTCCCTACATGTGTGGCTGAATCAGCCTCTATTAGAAGCCCCTGCAAAGGAGGGCTCAGCCCTGCTGAAGATTTCCTCATAAAGTTGAGCCTAAATCTCTTTTCAGCAAATACCCTTCTCTAGAGATCTCTTCAGGTTGAAATTGCTTCAGGTTGAAATTCTTTCCTACTCTTCAGTCCTTCTGGTCTGAGAGAAGAGATCGTACCTTCTCCTGACTGTATTTGGTCAGTCACTCTGCTTTGAAGGTTTGCTCTTGCCTTACCCAGCATCTACTTCTGGGTATGGCTTTACTCCACAACAAGAAAAACACACAGCCGGCTTCTTTATTGTCTGTGACAAGAGATTTTTTTTTTTTAGATTATCGAAATACTTCACCCTTTAGGCTACAATAAAAAGAAAATGAGTTTATTCAGTACACTTGAAGGAGAGCAGCAGGAGTGGCGGCGATAACTGAAGAAGCAGCTCTATGTGGTAATGGAGCGTGGTGGTCTGCACTTTGAAGGGGTTCTCTGCTTGGTTAGAGCCAGCCATTCTATGGACGATTTCCCCTGGCATGAAATTCCTGCTATGTAAATGAGGGCAGGCTTCATTTGGCTGGTGGGGCAGTTATGGGGAGCCACTATGCATATAATTTCCTGTCATAAGATTCTCTCTGTAGTGCCAGGTTGTGTCTAGTTTTGGTTGGCCTGCACTCTGCTCTCCCACTGGTCTGCTGTTTGGGGATGCCTTCTAATGCTTTCTGAACAAGGCTTAGGTCAGAGAACTGTTCCCTTTAGTCTGTCAGTCATGGTTTCCCATTCACACTCTTGACCATTTTTGTTTTGTATTCTCTAAATCGAAACACAAATATAAGATGCAAGCAGTTGATAGCCAAGAAAGAAACCTTGCCTCCTCTTAAATCTTTTGCTTAGAATTAGGTTCCAAGAAGCCAGGGCCTCCTAACTTTCAGAGAATTGACACAAAGGACATCTCACATTGCCACCCTAGGATGGAGGAAAATCATGGAGTTGTTACATTCTGTTACATTCAGGGTCCAGTACTTCCTTCTTTACCTCCTGATAACAGTGACGCTTGTTACAGTCCCTGTCCTCTAAGCTGAACTGAAAAGCAGTCTAGCCCATTAAGGTTTACCTTGTATCTGTCTGCCCCCACTCTATGTTGAGGCTTGGGACCTGGGGGCAGGTCCCATGCCTGTGGGTGCATAGCACGCACATCACACTCCCTTTCAACAAGGATTTCTCTCAGAATATTGGATGGATGTCAAGAGGAAGTCACCAGCCATCTGGCTCTTGGAGATCAGCTTAGTGCAGGAAGTCGGATCAGACTGTCATAGGCTCAGCCTACCACAATCTGGCTATGGAACTCTGGGAAAATTCCTTCAGAAATCGAGGCTGAAACCTAGAAGGCATGGCTCCAACACTCTCTCCAGCATCAAACCACCACGCTAGGAAAGACTTGTACAGTCAGAATTTAGCCGCCAGCCGGAACTGATGGGCTGGATGGAGAAACATTTTAATGATTTAAGATGTTATTCGCTTGTAATAAAAAAGTAATTTTGTTTCTTCCAAAGCTCCTGATTATTATGGAAGTTTTTCTGCCTGAGTTTTATTCTAAAAAGGCATTATGATCATCAAGACTGACATAGCCATAAGGAATTGTGGAAAGTTTAATATCTGTTGATGGGGATGAGAAACAAAATTTTCCATTTTTAAAATCGTCAGATGACTTTTAAATGGATAACATTAAATTACTGTCAGAAATGTTCAATATTTTCTCATCTGCATACAACTGTTTCCCAGTGGATAAAAGCTTCAATCTGGCTCATTAGGTTGTCGAGGCCATTTTTCCACTTTGTCCTCAGCTTGCTACTGAGCTTCTACCCAGACTAAGGAGATGGTATTAAATGATGTCTGGGTGGCAGGGGGTGGGGAGGGTGCTCCGGAAGTGGAATTAAACAAGATCAGACAATATCTCTGAATAGACTATTGTTTAAATAACATTTTTGGGTTAAGAAGTTGGTTCAACCCATAAAGTGCCTGATGGGCCAGCGAAAAGACCTGAGTTTAGATTTCCAGCACCCACATAAAAAGCCTGGCATGGAAGCTTTTTGCCTGGAACCACCCAAGCACTAGGAGGAAGAAGAGAGGGAAGCAGGTCCTTTGAGTTCATTGACCAGCAGGCTAGCTACGGCCATGAGCTTGGATTTCAGGAAGAGATACTGTCCCAAAGAAAAGACAGAGCAATGGAGGAATGACACCAGTCTGGTTATCAAAGCCACATATCTGCATGTACTCCCACAGGCACTGCACACACCTACTAACGAGTGCATTTGCCACACATGGACAATATCCCCACACACACACATACATGCACACACACACAATTTTTAAAAAATAAGGATAAAATTAAATAATGAAAATGAGATGTTTGAAATGAAGAATGCAAAACAGCCTTTCTTCAGCCTTAAAGGTTATACTTGTGTGTGTGTGTGTGTGTGTGTGTGTGTGGTGGGTGTTGTTTGTTTGTTTTCATCCAAGGACACAAGACTGAGACACATCATAACGTTATCTTAGCTCTCTGCATTCAGAAGGAAGAAGACATGCAAGCATGGTGGAGCCTAAGGAAAATGAAAACTTTGTGATCTCTGCTGGGAATGCCATCTTCTGGGCTAAGCCTGCAGAGCCGGGAAGACACGATCACTTTGGGGATCATCTGCCAATCAATTCTGCTGCTGTGGCCACTTAGTCCCGTGGTTCTTGTGGCTGGCCATCCTTGTCTCTAACAGACCGAATGCCATTCCCAACACAAGCTAGGTTCAAATATTCTTGGTTGAAGGCTTGCTAAAAAAATAATAATAAATACCTAATTATAATTAAGGGAATTAATTTTTCTAAGCAAGTAAGTTTGGTTTTTATTTTTTTAACTTTTATTGGTTCTTTGTGAATTTCACTTGTGCACCCCATTCCCACTCACCTGCCCCTCCTCTCATACCCTTTCCCCTTCCCCTCTACCCTTGGAACTTCCCTCCACAAAGAGAAAAAAAAATGTCATTGTGGAAGCTGTCGTATGTCCCAGTGTATCCCACGGTGTACCCTTTTGACTATACTTCTTTGCTTGCAAAGACAGGCTGGTCTGAGGCCTCTGGCTTCTGCTACTCTATCTACACTGGAACCTCACTGGGACTCCTCTCAGATATCCTGCTGTTGCCCAGTGCCATGGAGATCCTGTAGTTTTGCATCTGTAGGACAGGCCCCTTCATGTACTCCAACAGCTCATAGATGGGGTAGATTTGGGGGTGGGTCAATTCAAATGCCTGGATCTGCCATGAGAGGTCTGAATGATCAGCCTGCCAATTCTCCCATTCTCACACTCCAGGGCTGGCTCACCAGCAACCATCACTACCAGGGCCAGCCCTATCCTGCTGCCTAAACAGACAAGAAGCAGAGCCAACTCTCCTACGCTCATGCCCTGGGCGCTCGTGCACCTAACAACCCACACATCCAGGGCCAGTTCTACTATGCTGTCTAGGAGCAGAGCCAGCTCTCCCAAGTGCTACAGCTGGTGAGAGGCAGGGTCAGCTCTCCTGTTCTCATGACCCCCATGCCAAGTCTCCCACCTGACACGGGGGTGGGGGGGAGGGAAAGCAGGCTATCTCTCCCTAGTTTGTGCCACTGCTCTGAAAACAAGTGGGAGGGCTAGGGGCAGGGTCAGCTCTAGCCCAGGGAGCAGCCCAGACCGGGGATGTCTGTTTGGCCTTTGGAGGTAACAGATCCCTGCTGCTTCAAGATCACATTGTGCCCCTCACCCCCTCACCCCCCCCCCACCCCTGTGATAACACAAGCCAGGATCCCACCATGGTCCCAGAGGACAGTTCCGAGTCCCCTGGCGCAGGACTGGTGTTTGCCTCAAGCTCAAATTTTTTTTCAGGGAATGTTTGGCTACTAATCAATTGTTCAGATGTCCATAGGTCAGACAGAGCACTTAGCATAGACATAGCCTTTCTCCTCTCTGCCACCTACTGACCACACGTGACACAGAAGCCATACCTGCAATGACCCCTAGGAGCAGGAAATTTTAGTTTTTAATTAATAAAGCTGGTAGAGTGGCCATGTTGTAGAGGAGGTAGGAAAGGGAGCAGGAAGGCGCAGAAGCTCTTTGTCGAATCTGAGAAAACAAATAAGGTAGCTTTTGTGTTCCCGGGTGCAGAAGATAGAACAGAAATTAGAGGAAAGAGCACGCATTTAGTGTCTACCACGTTCCATGCACTTGTTAAGTTGTTCAATGTTTTTAAATGACTTAGAGCTATTTTTAACCTCTTCCTGGTGTAGGATTGCCTTAGAAGAATGCCTAAGAGAGAAAACAAGAGGAAAATGGCTGTCCAACTCCAGCACAGGCAGAAGTCTCGATATCAACTGAGCCACAGTCCTTAAAGCTTTTAAATTTTTCTAAAGAACTTGACACCAATGTTCACTTTAAACAAGAGCCAAATATTCTTTAATTAGGAAGCTAGAAAGATGGCTCAGCAGCATTCCCTGGTCTTTCAGAGGACCATGGTTTGACTCAAAGAGCCCACATGGTGGCTCACAACCATCCAGAACTTCATTTCCATGGGATCTGATGCTCTCTTCTGGTCCCTGACGGCACCAGGCACACATTTGTATGTGTAGGCAAACACTTATACACATACAGTTTATAGAAATTATTTAATCAGGCAGTTTCATAGTGTACTTTTGAAGTTAAAAAAAGAAACATTAAGTACATGGTGGCATACATGTTTAATCTCAGCACTTGGGAGGCAGAAGTAGGTGGATCTCTGTGAGTTCAAGGCTGGCCTGGTCTACAAAGTGAGTTCCAGGACATCCAGACCTATGTAGAGAAACCCTGTTTCTAAAATATATTTAGAGAAAATATATAGACTTTTATGTATTACAGTGATATACACATAATACATGTGTCACAGACTATATCTTTTCTAAGACATACAATTGTTTTCTTCTTGACATATAATTCTTTAAAAGTGAATCTGTGCCAGTAACTTTAAAGCTAAAATCTTTTAGCAAACTTTGCAAACTATAAAAATGAGGAAGCACTAGCGACTTCCTTAGCCAGTCCACCTACTGTTATGGCGCTCTTTCTTTGCCTGGTGGTAAATGACATAAATCATGAGGGAAGAAAGACTAAAGGGGAGTAGAGAAGGGTTTGTGTTCATTAACATGATGTTAATGTTTACTTCTGCACAGTGGGCTATTTGGCATTTCATAATTTTTATTTCACTTACCTGTATTTCACAATAAGTATGTATTGCTTGGGTAAATAAGAAAGATAAACATAAGACATAAATAGAGAGCTGATGTTGAAAGAAAAATGTCATTCAACCTTCTTCCCCCATGGCCTGGTGTCTGAAAAAAAAAAATAAACACACTGCAAAGTTTTGGTTTAACAGAACAGACACACACACACACACACACACACACACACACACACACACACACCAGAACACGAAAAAGAAAAAACACAAAAGGATAGGTCCAAATGTTTATCTGGCCACACTAGGAAATGGCAGCAGGAGATACGCCATGCTTTGTTTGGCGTAACAGGAGAAAATGCACCCAGGTGCTCCTTCACCCACACTGCCTCATGAAATCCCCTGCCACAGTCTCTTGCCACAAAGGCCCACGCGCTCTCTCAGAACTCTCTTATTGGCTCTCTCTTTCCACACTTTGATGTCCAGTAGCTTGGCTGATGACCCCATGCCAGTCTTCTCTCAGTTCATAGAAGCCTAGCTCCTTTTCTCTAGACCATGTGGCTTTCACATGTGTCATCCTGGGTCCCCCATCGTCCCCAGTGCTTCTCCATGGAGATGCCTAAGTCACTCTCCAGGTCCCAATGAACATGTTGCCTTCTCAGCTTTGGCTGATCAGCCCACGCCTCCTGAAGAGTAACAGCAGTCACACCACTGTGTGCCACTTTTGTCCTTAACCTCATTGTCCTGACTCAGCCCCAGCATCGCTGCCTTCACCATGAAATCTGTCATGACTTGTCCCCCAGACACGTAGGTGTCTACGGGTTCTTTGCATTATTTTTTCTTCCTTTCTCAGTATGACATGAGGTCTATGAAGGAAAGAACGTATCCATCCTCACAGTTGTGTCTCTAACTGACACATGGTTAACGATCAGCACATACTTAAATGAATGGCCTTTGGGGCTACCTATCACAGGACACAAAGTAGGAATTGTCCCCATGTCTTGGGTAAGGCAATGACAGAGGTGACTTGCCATAAGCACACAATCAGGATGCATATTCCATCTTGCCATTTAAATCTGAGATTTGAGTGGGACTACCTTCCAGTTAAACAATATTGACACTCCAGATAATCACTGTGCCTCTGCTTCTCTATCTGTAAAGGGAGGGGTAGGAAAGAAGAGAAGATGTCTAGTTTGCTAAGATGATCCCAAGTGTTACTATATAAGAGGACTTAGCACAGCTCTTGCTCTTGTTTGAACATTAGATGTCCCCCAAACATGTATGTCTTAAAGGTTCAATCCTCAGAGTAGAACTACTGGGAATTAGTAGAAGCCTTAAGAGAGAAGGCCTAGCTGGAGGCTTCAGGCAATTGAGAGTGTGTTCTCAAGAGGATGAGAGCACGCTTTTCTCTCTGTTGCTCTGTCATAACGTAGTTAGGGATCACCACAGAGCTGCTACCATGTGTCTCACCCACACAGCACAGCCGAGGTTTACCTCTTCAGAAACTAACCCCAAGACTGGAGGGCCAAATCAACTGCTTTAAGTTGATTGTCGCAGCATTTCTGAATAGCATCAGCTCCACCCAGCAGGGTCTGTGCAGGTGGTCCCTGGGCAGCTTTACTGAACTCAGCCCTTCATCTGATGGTCATCCCACCATTTGGGTTTGGACTTTTTTTTTTCTCTAAATTTTGGTTAGGCTTGGTTTGTTACAGTGGTTCTTTTTCTTTTCTTTTTATATGGTTTCTTTTCAAAACCATGGGTGTCTCGTGTATCCTCCATAGTATAGAATTCTAAAAATATTTTGGAAAGCACTGTTTCACTTAAGTCACTTCAAAGCAATTTGAATTTTAAATTGTGGTTTATCTCCAAGTCCCCGTCTACAGGTTACGGAAGCTCTACTTCCCCTCACCTTCTCCATACACTACTCCACAATCTCTAAGGAACATCTTTACCTGACAGAGAGAATTCCAGAACGTCGGAGCTGTAGTTCCCTGAAGAGCACGGTAATCTGCATACATTTTCCAGCAAAGAAGAAATAGCAAAAGAACAATCTAAAGGTAAGTATAAATGTTTGGTGTGAGGGAGTCGTTGTGAAGTAGGACCCTGAGGGCTGGTGGACAGAATGTTACTGGCTGTCCTTACCACAGAACAACCCAGAAATAAGTAGCCTGATTCTATTGAGCAAACATCCCTAAACAATTTTCACTTCTCTTCAAAGCTTGAAATATAATAACGGTTTTAACTCCACCTTAGGAGCTCCAGGGGCTCTAATGCAATTTTAGTGAGAAATATATCATTCCGCAGAAAAGACACAAGTTGCTAGGAGATCACACATCTTGATGGAAGCTAGAGAATGTTCTTAATGAGTCTATGAACAGAGGGTCAAGAGGGTCGAAAGAGAGACAGGAACTGCCAAAGTAAAGAAACAGATGCCCCACCACAAGGTATCTGAATGTCTCCTTACCCAGGTCCCTTCTAAAAACCGTGGAAGTTGGCCTGTTCCTTCAGTTCTTAAAACACCTTATGAACACTTAGGGATGTTGCTGCCAAGTTTGCAGCAGGTACTAAAAGGCTGTTTTCTTTTTAACTTTTCTTCATTCGGCAAGGCAAACTCTGACCACTAGGTGGCACTGCTCCACCGATTTGTAATGAATTGACTTCAGGCTCCCACACTTACATTTATGACTACAAAAGTGTGCTTTTGCACCTTTTCTCTTAGAAGCATAAATCGATCGTCAACCCAATAATCTCGCCTTTTTAGCCTACTTTGTATCCGCTACTGGCTTTGGAGCTGGGAAGTTGGAAACAGTTCTGTGGGCCGAAATGTGCTCTCAGAGACGTGGTCCCTTTTTCCAACAGTATACCTACTAGGCTGCAGAGGTTAGCTCTGGCAGTGGGGAACCGAATCCTCCCTGGTAGTAAGTTCCTGCAAGCAGGTCAGAAGTATGACTCTCTTCTTTCCTACAAGGGGAAGGGGAAGGGGAGAGGAGATGCATTTCCAAAATGTTCTTTGGGTGCTAGTTTTAAAAACACGGGAGCTCAGTACCTTAAATTTTGTGCTGGCTAAGATTCGGATCTCAATTATGTGCCAAACTTGGCAAAGCCTGCCAAACTGGCACCCATGATAAATAAAGAAAAGAAAAAAATTTTTGGAAAAAAAAATGAAAATTATCTGTTTCTGTGAGCACTTTGGTATCTCAAGAAAGCATGTTTTCTTTAATCATTTAAAGCTCCCTGAACAAATAAATGTACAAAACTAAACCAGAGGTGAGGAAAGAAAGTGAGCTATCTACAGGAGTCCTACTCTCCGCTGCAAGTTTAAAGATAACAAACCCTTAATAAATATCAAATAAATATTTCCATGTTTAGTGTTGGTTATTCGGGCCACTTAAGAGGCAGGGAAGGCTTTCCCTTCGCAAACTTTATAAACTTTGTAAACTTTGTAAAGCCTCAAGGCAGGAAAGGGGGAGGGGCTGAGGAGGTCCAGCAACCAGTCCCCTCCCCCAGACCTCCCTGTCACAAAGATCATCTCCAGCCCCTCAACAGGACCCACCCCACATTATGCTACTTTTAGGTGAAAAGTCTAAACAAAAGCCACCAATCCTTGAATAGAAAAACCCAGCAGTCCCTGAATTTCCCACAGAAACCCACCAATCCCTGAGCACAAAAACTCACCAATCTGTGAACAGGAAAACACACCAATCCCTGAGCTCCCGAGATCAGGACTTGAAATCCCACCAATCCTCACCCTCAAAATTTCTACCCTAGAAATCTCCACTCCTCCTCCCCCGCCACCACGCCCTCCCAACCCCTATTTAAGCACTGTGCTTCCCCCTCATTCCCTGCACTGTCTGCTTTTTCCCCAATAAGCCTCTTTTTATGATATTTGCTGCCTGATGTGACTGTCTTATCAGGACTTCTCCTGATAAGACAAGAAGCAATGAAGAGAAGACGGGAAGAGGCTCCTGAAGTCCTCAGCTGGGCTGAGGATTCCCTCCCCTGGGAGCTGCACCTTCTCTGCTGAGAAGGCTTTCTCTCAGAGTTGCCTGGCTCCTGGGCTCCAGCATCTCAGGATGCCTTTCCGCTGGGACGCTCTTCCACCTCGGAGCTGTGTGGTTCCTGGGCTTCACAGTCCCAGGACACCCTCACATCCGATCAGAAAGGCCAACATTTAGAATTCTTATTCATGCAGGAAAATTAAATGTCTCTCTCCACCAATAACTGGTCTGGTATGATCTCAGGTGCTGAACAGAGAGGATCGTTGCTAACTTTTAAAACTTTTTCTACTTAACCTTTTTATTTGTGTTTATTGTGGACTCAAATCAGAAATGGTGCTGAGGTCCCTTGTATCCTGCCTGTTAGATTCTCTAATATCCGTGTCTGGCAAAACGAGGGTATACCAGCACAACCAGGATATTGGACCGGCACAGGTGTGTCTGACAAGAGCTGCTACCCTCTTTCTTTTGAAAACGTCACAATCCCCCCCCCACACACACCCCTCATTCCTAAAGCATAGTTTTGTTGAACAAAGAATTCTGGTTTAATAGTTCTTTCTTCTAGGACTTGAAAATTGCACCACTTCTGACTGTATCATCGGGGAGGTTTGTCATGCTTGGAATTAGTGTCCCCTTATGAGTGGTCGGTGGGGTCAACCTTCCACTGATGTCACAAGCTTTTTTGCTTTCTTTCAACAGTTGGCTGTGAAGTGTCTTGTGGGAGATTTCTTTGCATTTACTTGTTCAGAGTCTTCCCAGCTTCTTGAACCTGTACTGCTACATTTTTTACCAAGTAAAGTCTCGAGCAGGTGCTTCTGTTACTTTCCATTCATGCCTAGTCTCTGTTCCTCCGTCATTTCAATAATATAAAGTTAAATACTTTAATATCCCACAGGCCCCTGATGCATTGCATATTTTCTCATTCTGTGTTGGCTTTATTACTTGAGATGGGTAATTTTAATTTTGTAGCTCGCTGCTTCTTCCTCTGTATGTATCCATTGCATATGGTTTTATTTATGCCAGATACTCTAGTTTTAGCTCCAAAATGTCTATTCTTTTTTATTTTATATTTTATACTTCCTGGGTGTATCTTTGCTTCAAGTGTGTGTGTGTGTGTGTGTGTGTGTGTGTGTGTTTTAAGATTTATTTTATGTTTAGGAGTGCTCTATCTGTATGTACACCCACACAGATAGTATCTGTGCCAAAGAGGGCATCAGATCCCATTACAGATAGCTGTGAGTCACCGCATGGTTGGTGGGAATTGAACTCAGGACTTCTGGAAGAGAAGCCAGTGCTCTTAATCACCGAGCCATCTCTCCAGCCCTCAAGTGTGTTTCTAACTACTCATAAATCATTGTTATTTTCACAGGCTTTTAAATCCTTACCAGATAATAATCCCAACATCTCTGTCATCGTAGGGCCGGCGTCTATTGAAGACTTTTTTCCATTCAGTTCATTTTCTTATCTCTACTAAAAGTTAGCTATTTTCCTGGATGAATGGGAATTCTAAATGTTGACCTTTCTGCTCGGATAGGAAAGGGACATGGAACTTAAATTGTGGGATATTTTGAGTCTTGCATTGAGATTCTAATTCTTGTTCAAGCCTTCTTGTTCCCTCTTACACTATGTTGGCAGAAGGAAAGTTAGGGCTGACTGGATTCATGAGCTCCAGATAGGAACAGCACTATCTCCTACTTTGTCTTTAATAACCTTGAACAACAGTAAGAGCTGTTGATTATTGCTGAATGGGCACCAGAGTTCGGCCTCCCCAGGGTCTACTGTGGATGCTACTGTGTCTGCGAATGGCAGGGTATCTTAGTACTGCTACAGAAACTTCACATTATGGGGGGAAGGGGGTAGGGGCCCACTCTGGGCTTCCCTAATGACAGTAAGAAGCAAGAGTGTGAGCCAATGACCAGACCTTAGCTGTTGTAGATCCGACTCTGTTTTTGATGCCCTTGGGCTCAGCAGAGGCCCTCTCACCTGCCTGCCACTCAGCTTAAAGATCCCATGTTTTGCTTTAGGGAGTGTCTGGGTTTTACCTTGTTTCTCTCCTGTGCTGTGCTTACGTGGCTTCTCCAGCTTCAAGCTGGGGACATAAAAGGCAAAAGAAAAATGTTAACACAAGGAAACCACCAATGTTGTTTTTTAGTTCTTGACTCACACACACACACACACACACACACACACAAAGAGACAGAGACAGAGACAGAGACAGAGACAGAGAGACAGAGAGAGCCAATCTTTTGCTCCTGTTCTCATTTCAGCATGTTCTTTTGTCTATTTCATATATAATTCCAGGGATTTTTTTTAAGTTGGCTTTAGTGGGATAAATAAGGAAAATGGGTCTTTCCATCTTCCCAGAAGCAGAAACAAGTAAGCATTTTAAAACATTTTGGCAGTCATCAACATTAGTTTTCTTCTTGTTAATTCTCAAATCCCATTGTCCCTTCCTTCCTGGAAGCCTTCAGTGTTCTGTCTGACACAGCAGCGGGGAAGCCAGGTATTTTCTTTCTAATTTGCTTTAAAGGCACAAAATCCTTTTACAGACTTCTAGGACTTTTAAGTGTAGAACGCCTGCTAAAGACACAGGAAGATTATGTGATGTGATCTGGACAGGTTTTCCAGAGAGAGAGAGAGAGAGAGAGAGAGAGAGAGAGAGAGACAGAGACAGAGACAGAGAGACAGAGAGACAGAGAGAGAGAGAGAGAGAGAGAGAGACAGAGACAGAGAGACCTCTAGAGAGAGAGAGAGGACATTCTTCCTAGACAACAGGCAGGTAGGAACAAGGCGCTGTGAGACAAGACACTGAGACAGGCAAGTATCATCTCTCTCAGTCTTGAGCTCCATGGGATGTGTGCACTGTGCAGGCCTCTGGATAGACCTGAGGCTGTGAGGACAGATGAGAGTATCTTACAATAGCAGCAACAAGAGAAATCTCTGTGTGCTCTGAGCCATGGTAGACCACTCTCATAGAGGCAGTAGGGATGACGAAGGATATCTTGACAGCACCTTCAAAGGAAGTTTAGTCATTCCGGGCTGTTGTCACCTCCTATAAGAAATTAAGGAATAGGAATCTGAGACAGATTGGAGGGAGAGAGGAGCTGTGCACAGAGCCCATGAACCTAAAGGTCGGATGCATGACTGCAGGTGGGAGCAGATACATGGTGGAGAATAAGACGGACAGACAGAAGAGGGGTGAGGACCATCACACTGGGGCGGGAGGTGGAGGCCAACCTAGATTAGAAGCATCATCCCTCCTTCATGCCAAGCTTCCCCACCTTCTCAGAAGCTGCCGTAAGGAATAAATGATGGCATTCAGGAGGATGCCAGCAAAGGAGTGTGGTGGACTCCTTGGAGGAAGGGTTGTCCCTGGCAAGCAGCTTGAGTTTCTAATCAGCTAGCCTTAAATGCTAGATAATCACACCAGAAGACTGAATTCAGAACCAGAAGAGGACAAGGAACAAAATTAAAATTGTTTGATTTGATTTGTGAGGTATTTTTTTCTGCCCCCACAAATTCTCTCTGCTGCCAGTGACATTTATAAAGACTTTTTTTTTAGTTGAAATTTGCTATAAAGCTAATAATTTTCTTTTAAAGAGAAATTTTCACTTTAAAAGAAAATTATCTCATGCTAACATCTATAAGGTTTAGAGGGTGTGTAACTCATCTGCTTTAAATGTGGACCCTGCCCACTTAGAGGAGCATCTAGTCTAACTCATGTTTTTTATGAGAGAAAATAGACTATTGAATTATTATCTCAGAATCACAGAGCCAGTCACCAATAGCCCTAACAAGGTGCCCAGACAATGAGCATTCAAAATCCAGACTCGCTTTCACCCTGTAGCATTAGCTACTCCTGTGAACTGAGCCAGTCCCTCTTGGAGGATGTGGCGGGGCAGGGAGGGTGGTGTCAAAGGCTCACGAAACTAACAAAAGTTTCCACGAATCACAAGGTTAGATGAGCAGTCACAGTTACTGGGGGAAGAAGCCCCCCATGGGATAACTACCTACAAACTGCACAGGGACTCTATTAATGTAGGTCTGAGGAGGTTGGAGGTTACTAGCTGTACTGGGACAGGGCGTTCTGGTAGTGTAGCTGTCCAGAGTCAATCACTCTCCTATAAGTAAGCCCAGTCAACTATGGTTCATCAAACTGAGCTTGAATGGAATCATCTCTTCAACGTGTCATCAGTGTCCTATGTGGCGTGAGTAAGTGCTGCTTCACATCTCCTCAGAAAAGGAAATGCATGCACACATACACATCACACACACCCCACACATATACACACACCACACACTGACACACACCCACATACATTACACAAACACAACAAACTCACACTCGCACACATATACACCACACACATACACACACACATACTATACACACAACAAACAGACACCACATACACCACACACACACACACAAAATACCCACACATGCACACAAATACACCACACACACATAACACACATATACACACACTCACACACATACCACACACACATACCACATACACACCACACACCCACACATTCACACATACACACACACACCACATACTCACACATACACATACACACCACACTCACACATACACACACACCACACACTCACACATACACACACACCACACTCACACATACACACACATACCACTCACACACACACACACTCTTCCTCTGCTCTTGAGACCACCAACCAGCCATCAGTGACAGTACAACTGTTCCCTTAGCTTCCTCTCACTGTGGTAATTCCCTTTGCTGTGACATTCAGTTTTTGCAATGCCAGCCAGTCGTGACTGGTTGTGGCATCTTCGAGCAAAACACATTTGGATTCTGTTGTAAAGTCTCGTGGTTACATTGCAGTCCTAAAAATAGAACTACATTGTATCATCTGGTATTTTCAGATGACTGGTGACACCACTCCTCTATTCTCTGGAAATAACAGAGGTGGGTTTTAACATTCTGTTACCTAAGCAGTCCAAGTCACTGGTCACTCGTTCCACAAGCAGGCTTGGGTTCGGCTGTATGTACTCAATTCTTTGCTCCCAAGACATTGCCTTTTTACCTGTCTATAGCAATATCCCTTCGCTCTTGTCTCAATGCTTACTTTTAAGTTTTATTCCATTTAATTATAGGTGTGTGTTCTTGTGTGTGCAGGCACATATATTAGAACAGGTGTGTGTGCACACTTATACACACGAGTGTAGAGACCCGAGGACAGCTTGGGAAGCTGTTCTTCAGCCGCTGTCACCTAGTTTTCTTTCTGTGACAGTTTTCCAAGCACTGGAGCTTGTCAGGCATGTTAGAGTGGCTGCCCAGCAGGCCCAGCTCCTCTTCCACAGCTGATGTCACAGGTGTGTCCCACCAGGCATAGCTATTTGTTTTAAACATGGATTCTGGAATCAACTTCCTGTCCTCATGCTCACAAGAAAATACGTTTACTGTTGAGTCTCACTCCCCAGCCCAAATGTGTGGCTTTGTAAACCAGATTAACAAGATGTAGGGCTTGAATCAGTTTTCTCGCTTTCACTGGCTTCCACTTTACTCATATTCAAGTGATGTGCTCAAATAGTATCTGAAAGGCAAATGGAATAAATCAGAGAAGACCTTGTTCCAAGGACATAAAGCGCCTCTCACATAACTAGTAAGTTTTTAATTTTACAGGCTAGCTGTAAGCATACAACAGATATGTTGATGACAAATATTCTTATTCCGGCTATGCAGTTATGACTCCAGCATAAGATCCTAAATAAAGGAGTCTTGTGACGTGAAAGGGAGATTCAGCTACAGAAAACTCAAGGAGGACATTTTGTTTTGAGCTTATTTCCATTCAAACCATTCTCTCTCTCTCTCTCTCTCTCTCTCTCTCTCTCTCTCTCTCTCTCTCTTCCCCTCTCTCTCTCTTTCTCTCTCTCTGTGTGTGTGGGGTGCTTAGATAGAGAACCCAGAGAATAATATATAGAGTTCAAAATTATTTTTAAAAACTTAGAGCAACTCTAAGCAATATGGTTGCTTTCACAAGATCACACCAGTAGATATGGCAATGTAGATGAAGGAAAGGTTCACGAGGTCCCACCACTAGTTGAAGAGCTCTAGGCAGTCAATGGCTATTGGCTGAGGGAGAGACAGTTTTCTTCAGATACAAGCATCTTGATATGTTGCCAGAGCATAAACGATCAACACTTACTGAACACATACCAGCAATAGTGATTGGACTTAGTAGGTTTGTGTGTGTGTGTTTATTAGTGATTGTGTGAATGTGTGTGTGTGTACATATGTATGTGAGAGTATATGTGAGAGTATGTGCGTGCATGTGTGTGTAGTGTGAGTGTGTGTATATGTGTGTAGAAATGTGTATGTGTGTATATACCTGTGTAAGTGTGTATGTATATATGTATATGTGTGTGTGAAAGTATGGGTGTATATGTGTGTGAGTATGAGTGTGTGTACATATGCTTGTGAGGGAGTGTAATTGTGAGTGTGTACATATATGCATATATGAATGATTTATGTATGTGTGGGTATATATGTGTGTGCGAGTTTGTATGTATATATGCATGTACATGTGTGTGAGTGCGTAGATGTGTGCATGTGAGCACCTATGAGCATAGGTATGTATACATATGTGTGTAATTGTGTGTATGTATGTGTGTTCACATATGTGTGTAAATGTGTGTGTAATTATAGAAAAGGCATGAGTTGAAAGGGGGATATATGAGGGTAGGAGGAGTTAGACGGGGGAGAGGTGCGAGGGAAAATACCACAATACAGTATACTCAAGTGAGAAAGTCTAAAATTCATGGCTCATGAATTGCAAAACTCATCTACCACCAATCTAAAACCAGGCATGAGATGAGATCAGGTATGAGATGGGGTAGCTCTAACATGAGTAGATCGCTTCCCTTTTGATTAGATCCACAGCTTAGGGGCTTGCTTGGACAGTGCTCGAACAAGATAAATGACATTCTCTAGAACGTAAGAGAAACCAACCCTTTCTCTTTTGTGATTCTTCACACTGAAGCGACAAGCTCGAATCCAGTTTTAGATTTTGACTGCTCTATACTTTGTTTTTATCTTTTCAAAGAGTCCGTCTTCTTTGGCTTCTTCTAATTAAGGAACTAAATTGATATCTTAGCCAGAGGGGGCTCCGAGGAAGATTGCAAGCATTATACTGTACTCTGTTGAGCGGGTTTAGAATAGTTTATAATACATTATCATAAAGCAGATTGACATGAATAGCACAATTGCTGCATGAATAATCTCAGAATGAGCAAGCAAGGCCTTCCAAGGCCTTTGCACTGTAAACAATCATTACGCTCTCGCTACATAAAACAAATGCCCCCTGGGAATTAAAGAGAAGAAAAAGCAAGCCTCAGCTTTCTGTTTATATTTCTTGGCATCAACGTGAGATAGCTAAAGGATGAAAGATGCTGACTAGTCTAAGTACAGGGATAAAGTTGGACATAGCCAGTAGTTGTTGATGCAGTAAGCCTATGGAAAGGGTTGTGCATGCCACCAAGCGTTGGTAATGGCCGTCTCCATTACCATCACAATACCCAGAACCAGATTCGATTGCTCTGTCTTTTAACCTTATTCTAATGTAAAGAGTATCTTAGCACTATTAAGACCCCAGGATGGTACTAGATGAAAGGAGTAATGCTGACTCAATTTTACATGTGAGAAACAGACTCAAAGAGATTAAGAAAACGACCTGGGCAGATTAAAAAAAAAAAAGTATTCATAAGCCTCAATATGTCAATGGTAAAATGCAAAACAGGCACGGGACTCCCAGCTGCAGCTGTGCTTGGCTCCTCCTCGTGACCAAGCGAGCAGGAGCCTGGTAATTAGAGCTTCTGTTTTGTGCAGATGTTTTTCTTCACTTTTCTGCCACACATTCCCTCCGCGCTAATTAATTCAGTATTAATTTGCAATTAATGATTGAAAAATAGAAAGCTTTTTTAGCTCCTTTAGGCCAGAAACCAATTCTTGCTTTGTGACATTTTTCTTGCTCATTTCCATGGGAGGTACAAGGAAAGCACACGAGTTTCCGGATTGGATGGAGGGTTTTTTTTTCTTCTGAGAGCTCTGAGTGTTTGGTGTTTGGAGATATACATTGTAAAACTCTAAGATGGAAATGGCACTTTCAGATTTATGTGGCTACAAAGTCTCTGTTTCAGGGGGTGTGATGGACAGGAAACCTAACCACAGCCATTTTATGTGGCACAGGGAGAGTAAGGGAGTAGATGAAGTTAAGATTGCTCACTGGCAATCCTAGATTATTTGGGTGAGCCTACTATGATTCGAAAGGCACTTAAGATTGGAGTCAGGAAGGAGGGAAAGCGAATTTTGTAAAGACACGGAGATAAACTCTGCAACACTGCTGGTCTGGGAGAAGACAGGAGGCAAAGAAATGTGGGAGCCCCCAGAGTGGGAAAAAGGAAGAAAGCAAATTCATCCTGACAGCCCTCAGAAGGTGCACAGCCCCATAGAGACACCAGTTCAAGCTTTTCACCTCCAGAGCTGTTATAGCAAAACACCGAGACTGTGACAATTTATTCTAGTAGCCAGAGACACTAATACGGTGGGACACCTGTTCATATTGAATGAGCATCACCCTGAATTATAATTCTTTCTAAGACCTTTTTAGGAAAGTTGCTGTTCTACCTTGATAAAGAGCCCACATTAGACATTAGCAAATACCCATGATGGAGAAATGAATACCTTTCCATAACATGAGATTGGTACATGCTTGTTAGGCCAGCCAGTCTGTTTCCTCATTAGTGTCACTACCTGCCAATCTTAGCATCTTTTATACTAATAGTTTCTATCAGCCACTCTGAGTCAGGAAAAACATGCAATTTCTTTTATATGATGGCATGGCAGGACTGGTGTGAAGATGAAAAATGAGTCTTCTTTTCTTGTTTTGTTCTTTTTAGTGTGTGTGTGTGTGTCTGTATGTGTGTGTGTTTGTGTGATTGTGTGTATATGGGTATGTGTATCTGAGTGTGTATGGCTATGGGTGTGTGTATGTTCCCTACAAAAATCTAAAAGGAGTCTTTTTCATGAGACTTAATACTCATGCATCTCCATGAGCTATGGTATGATGGTCCAATGCATGTACACAGTGTGTAACACATTTAATCAGAGTGACAAGCATTTTCATTTCTTCAATCATTAATCATTTTATAAATTAAGAATTTTGTGCTCTTGCTTTCTAGTCAAATGGAAATATATTTTTGCAGCCAGTTTTTACCCTACCATTCTAAGGAAAATACACAAGTACGCCCTCATCTCTCATTGGGTTTTGGGGCTTCTACTGAACTTTCTTCCATCCCTCCTCCTCCTCTTCCTCCTCTCCTTCCTCCTCCTCCTCCTCCTCTTCTTCTTCCTCCTCTTCTTCTTCCTCCTCCTCTTCTTCCTCTTTCTCCTTTTTCTTCTTCCTCCTCCTCCTCCTCTTCCTCCTCCTCTTCCTCCTCCTCCTCCTCCTCTTTCTCCTTTTTCTTCCTCCTCCTCCTCCTCTTCCTCCTCTTCCTCCTTTTCCTTCTGCTCCCTTTTCTCTTCATCCTCACGAGCATTTGTTGTTCTTAGGTCTTTTCTGGTGACCTTCCATCTAATTTGAGGGAAACAGTGACTCATGGTTTTGGGGTGTGTTTCTCTGATGCTTGCTGAGACTGAAGACTTTTGTTAGCCATTCCTTGTTCTCCTTTGAGCAATGGCAATTCAGATTCTTTGCCTGTTTTGTGATTAGACCGGTTTTTTTTTTTCTTTACTCTTCAGACATTTTGGTTTCTTATCTATACTGGATCCTGATACCTTGTCAGAAAAATAGTTTGAAAATATTTTCCCCATCATTTAGCTGATCTGTAACTCTTTTGGTTATTACCTTCACTATGCAGAAAGTTATGAATCTTCTCAATCCAATTATCTATTTGTATTTTTGCTGCCTGTGTTTTAGGGATGTTATCCTTAAAAACAAAACACTGTGCCCAAGGAAACAAATCAGCAGCTAAATCACTTACCATGCAAGCCTCATGACATGAATCTGATCCCAAGTATGCATGTGCAGAGAAAGTTTGGTGCAGAGACATGTATCTGTAATCTCAGTATTGCTACTGAGAGATGCACCTCCTACAGGGTGATGGGGAGTGGCGCTCAAAACTCATGGGCCAGCTAGCATTGCATACAGCAGCAAAAGCAATACAAGGGATCAGGGCGGAGGACCTTGGAGTAATGGGAAATAGACAAAATCAACATAAAGTGTGTGTGTGTGTGTGTGTGTGTGCGTGTAATGTTCAAAAAATAATATTCCCAGGTTTCACCTTTCTCAGGAAACACACAGAGCAGGATGCTTAGGTAGCAAGTGGGCTGCACTATGCCACCTTGCGAAATAGTCAAGAGAGGATTTGGATCCAAAAGAAGCTCCCAATGATTGGTGTCAACACCCACGAGGAGAAGATGCGATAAGATTTGAGAGCTACATGCAGAAAATAATAATGAAGTTAAATCCAAGTACATTCCCTTTCCCAAGACTGGGGAATCTGCAACGTTCACTTACCTATCAGGACTTTCCAGGTGCCCTAACCCATGATTGCTATAAGCATCTCATGCTTCTCTATTATGGTGGGGAATGTTAACTGAGGGTGTCTTGTTTCTGTTCCACTACTGTTTCGTGTGTGTGTGTGTGTGTGTGTGTGTGTGTGTATGTTATGTCTGTGTGTTGGGGGTGGGGGAAAACAGTTACCTTTTCAGTTTAAATAGAATCAGAACAAAAGGAGCCACATCTGGGGCTGTTATAGATCCCAAGGTACTCTTGTGTACTCAGGAATCATCATCAGGGAAGCAGAAGTTTGAAGATCTTGGGGAAGATGGGTATGGGGGAGAAGGCAGAATAAATTAGTACATTGGATTGTTGGTTCTGGTTCCTCATTCTATTGTGTTTGAATTATTCTTAACACGATCTTGTAATTTTTCTTATAGCAAGGGGAAGGTGCTTCACTACTCCCAGCCTTCAGGCTGGCTAATGTGAGGGTAGACCCTGGCAGATGCTTACAATGTATTGTGAGGTTATACAAGTGAATACAGCCCTTAGCTTAAGATGATTCAAATTTGGAATGATTTTTACTCTGGGTGATGTGAAAGTGGATGAGCATCCTATGAAAATTGTACTTTGCATATTAACCTTTTCCTGGGTGGTCAATATACAGTGAGGTGGTTTCTCGAGTGGTTAGGCTGTAGCAATAAAGCTATAGCTGGCTCCCAGTCACTCAGCCATGATGGAAAACATTATTACTACCCAGAGTACTGTCAGGATGCTATTATGCTGGGTATAGTAAATACATTTTAGCTTACAGTGGGTTTATTAGGACATGACCCATCTTCAGTTAAGGATCATCTGTCTACAATAGGTCTGAGCCCAGATCCTCAGCAAAGGACAGCTTACCTGAAGCCAGAAGCATAGCCACACACACACACACACACACACACACACACACACACACACAAAGTAACATGCAAGCATTTGCAAAGAAGCAAACATGCTTTGTATTGTAATCTATGCCACCTCGTCCAAGTCTCAGTCCATTGCATTCTCCAGGTTTTACATCCTCCTAACTCATTTCTATGCTGAATCCTCCCATCTGACACTGCATGTTAAAATTACAAATTCCTGCACGGAATGGCAAATTTAAACAGAATTTTAAATGCTATATATTTTAAAAAGATTATACCTACCTACATATATATATATATATATATATATAATATACATTTATATTCTATTTCTGGTATCAAAAGATTATTTTTGCAATAGTGAGGTAGTTATTTTTATTTTGTGTCATTGAAAGAGCACAAACACACAAGCCTCATAAGCAATTTCATACACTGCCAAATTCCCCTGCCTCTGCCCACATACCTTACAATACAACCCTGAATCCTCTCACCCACGTCAGTAAAGACAATCAAAGGTTGTTTCTAGTCCCTACTGTGTAACAGTTCTCTCCATTACAGCACCAGTTAGCCAAAATGTCAAGATATTTACTTATGATTCCTGAGGTTTAAGTCTAGACTGAGGGTGAGGTAGGTGTAGATTAATTTAGCCTGAAAAGTGCAATTTAAAGTGATGATGGAATGGAATAAGATGGCTGACAATAATATGTCTTTTTCAAGAAAAGGCAGTCTGAAGATGAAGCAAGGTACAAATGCTAATGTGTGGTGCTACCTAGCCTGAATTCATGATTATAGAACTAATTTGCCTCAGAGAACTGCATATATCACTTCTTTAGTGACAAGCCTGGGCTCTGCTCCTTCTCAGCCACCCCCAAGGTCCTTGGGGAATTCGGGATAAGTTGAGATGTGAGCACGGGAGGTTACGAGGGCAAAAGGACTCTTCCGCAAGGCTGGCTGATGTCTACCCTACAGCTACTCTCCCATGTGCCTTTGCAATGCACCATGCTGCCTTCAAACCTGTTAACAGTTTAGCTCTTCTTTGTTCACACTAGTAAAGACCCCATGTCCAAAAGGAATACAAAAGATGAAGGAACAACTCCTTCCTTCCAAGACTCAGCGAGATGCACACTCAATAGCCACATCGGACAGGCTCTGAATCACCATGTTTTCAAAACATTTCTTATTCTGACAACAGAGTTTCATGAAACCAGCTTTTATTCGTTGCATCAAAGTCAAATAGTGATTTCCCAAAACACATTCTGATCTCAGGGAGTAAATAACTATTGCCTTGTTTCAGGCATATTAGAGATTTCTGTGGAGATGCCTAAATATTTTGATTAATTTGAAAGTAGATGAACTGATGTGTAGGTATTTACCGTATCAAAGTGTTCTTCTGATTGAACCGGTTTCATAAATGCAACAGAAAAGGTAAGATTTTCATCTTAAGTAGCAATCTGGAAATGGGGCTTCAGTACCCGGAGGCTTCCAGGCTCAGAGTGATCAGTGTGGTGGGTGTGAACGAAGGGCCTCACTCTGGATTTAATAGCCATGCTGAACGTAAAAGCATCTCCTGTGGCTTTTGGATACCTGATTACCACAGCAAAGGCCAGCGCCTATCTGAATGGCAGTCCATGTTCTTTGGCCCATGTGGTCTCATTTCATCTCCAAAGCATATATCTGGGAGAGAGATATCATTAGTGCTAATTGCTGGTGTGGCTGAGATTTCCTTTGCAGTTGCTTATAAAGGACTAAGAATAACTCATCCTTTTTTGAACTGAGTCTTATCCTTTGAGGTCAGAATTTCTGCAAATTGAACTGGAGCTATTTTTAGGCGTGGTTTCCAAAAGGCAGCTGTAATTCAAAGTGCCACCGGGTGAGTCAGCTGACAGATCTAGTTCGTGTCCCTCATCTCTAGACTCCCAGAACAGTGGCACCGAGGTATTTGTGACATTGCTGTAATTTGAATCTCAGAAGTGATCCAGAGATCCATAAAGTAAAGGCCTGGTTCTGAGTAAGGTCTGTTGAGAGCCAGTACACCCTTTAAGGGGTTGGACTTAGTGGGAAGGCTTTAAGTCACTGTGCTCCTGTACAAGATAGTGGAGCCCTAGTCCCTTCTTTCTCTTTTACTCTTTAGCCATGAGGTGAGTACTCTTTCATTGCCCAGTGGCATGCAGCTGCCACAATGTGATGCATCATTATGGGCCAAAAAAAGCAATGAAGCCAACCAGTCATAGATTGAAGGCTTTGAAACTGTGAGCCAAAACAACCTCTGTCTTTAAAAGCTGATTCTCTCTAGTAGGATTTGTTCATGGCAGTGGAAAACTGCCTGCTATAGCCACGCTATGCTGGGTGCTTTGCACACATACTAGATCTGACCAGCATGGCTACACACCCCTTGGGTTTTGTATTTGAAACCTTAGTGCAAAACTCTGAACAACCACTATGAACAAAGGTTCACTAATAATGAGCTTCTATGAGATTTCAGAGGCCTCTGTGACATATGCAATTCTGTCCTAAAGACCAGAGAGTGGATCTTCTAAGGACGCATAGTCCTGTTGAGACATTAACAGGAAAGACGTTGGAGATGAGGAACAGTTAGACCTGGCCTGACAGAGAAGTGAAAATTCTCTTTAAGTGCCTAAAGATTTCAAGATCCAAGACACAGTCAGTATGTGTCAGATAACAGTTCTCAGTTTGGGTGCTATTATTTCTTAAGACGCTTTTCAAGTACATGAGAGCCAGAAGAACTGCGCCTTCCCTCAGTGTCTGACTAGTCACTACTGTTTTCCTGGAAAAGAACCCACGTGCCTTCTCTTATCTTTACAGCACAAACCTGGTCTTGCCTAGCAACAGCAGGAGTGTAGACAATTTAACTGGGAGGGAAGCTTTAAGGTATGTTTCCAAACCCATGTCCAGTTTTCAAATCTTGTTGCCCAAGAATGAAAGACTTTGTAGGGTTTCTGTCAGGTAGTGACATGGACACATTTTGTCCTGGCCTTTCCCCATTCACAGGTACACTGAGTAGCCCTTACTTAGCTTGTTGCTTCACCAAGGGAGTACAGCTGGTCAGAAAGCAGAAATTGTCAGCAACCATTTTTTGTGTCTGTGTTTTAAAATGGGGAACTTAGAGCTGAGGTGGGGGGTGACGTCAGGACAAAATGTGTGGGAGGTGCATAGGTTAAAAAGTATTCATTTCTTCAACTCCCTCCCTAAAATAGAAGTCTCTATCTAGGTCAGAAGGAAGGAGTTTAAAGGGGAGGCAAGAAGAACCCACACAAAGATGGGCCCAAGAAGCTCTGTTTCCATTTTTGGGGAAGGTTCCCCAAAGAGATGGCCTCATCATGAATCTAGGCACACTAGTCAATTGCTTCATAAAGAATACTATCTAGGAAAGGAACCAGAAAATGTGCTGAGTGTGCACTCATGAGGATCCAACGTGTTTTGGATAGCTAAAGCAGAATGGGATACCCAACGATCAGAAGGTTCCTGCTCCCCCTAGTTCACTGTCCAAGGCACTTGGACAGTGTAAGGCCTTCCAGGGCCTTTAAAGATCCAAAAGTGACCTGATGTTGTTAACTATAGCCCACTAACACCACTTCCACATCCAGTTGGGTTAAAGGAAATATGGCAGCCAATTTCCTAGTTCAAGATAGCGTATGGACTTGAGATTCACAGATCTACTATGTATTTGAAGCTTCCATAACAAATTCATAAAAAATGGTCAAAATGTTATCTTTATTTATAGTTGGTGATGCTAACATTAGTAAATTTAAAGTCAAGTGAAAACCCAAAAGTTATTTTTCACTATGTAATGGTCAGCTCACTTGCATGTAGCTATATCCAGATGGAAATTAATGTTGGTTAAGCTCGCTCTTCCTTAAAAATCTTATTAAAAATTCTCACTAAAGTACGATCTGGTAGGGGCAAAGAGAAGAGATGAGGACTATCCAGGCCATAGACAAGTTCTTGGAAAAGTAGAGAAAAATATATGTGACCCTGACAAACTTTCCACCTGACTACATTTTCCCGTCTATTCCAGCTCTGCTGTGCTGCTTCTGAGGCTCAATGAAGACAGCTAATCTTTTCATTGCCCATGCAACATCATTTGATCTTCAATTCATAAGTTTACTCTCCTAATACCTGTTGCTATTACCACCACCTTCCTTATTTTTCTATCTTCCTGTCTAGGGAAACTTCTTATTTTTAGACCATTCTTTCTGTCTGTCTGTCTGTTCTCCTGCATCCTGGTAGCTGAGGACTGCAGCAGAAATGAAAAAAAAAATCATACATCATTCAACATACCCCTCCAATTAAATCTCAGTTGCTGAGGGAAGGTCCACAGCCATATAAGCTAATGATTGCCAGATCAACATTTCCAGCCCACAGCCTCCAGAGCTACATCCATAGACTTCTTCACCTACATCATTAACATGGTTCACTCAGAAGTCTCTAAAATATTGATTTGAGTTTTTTTAACTCCATCTAACAACCCTTGGGCTTTTCCATTTTAATGAAAAATATTACTGGTTTTTGGCTCTGACTTGCTCAGGTCTCATTCTCTCTAAGATGTTTGCTTCCAGCCTCCATTCAATAGTATGTGACCACATGGCTATGTCTCTGACAAAAAAAGAAAAAAATAAGACAAGCAATATGTTTTCACCCAATCCCTATTAAGCAGCACATCCACACATGTATTTGTGGAATGAGCAAGTCATTTCCATGAACTTCTGGGCATAACACTCTTCATCAGAAAGGAACACACTGAAAAGGTTCACATCTAATAACTAACACCTACTTCTTGTGCTCATTCCTTTCCATTTTTCACACTATCTTTTTAATTAAACTAATAAAATTTACTTTAAAATATACAACTCAATATTGACATTTTGTAAGTCATCAAAATAATTTATAATAGTTAAATACCTCTTAAATATACATGATATCTTCTGAAGCTAAAAGTAATATGCAGTCAGTTTTTAAAATCTATTTGGAACATTAAACATGATAGAAGTAGAAAATAATCTCTTATGAAATCCTCTGTGAAAGGAAATTGTGGTAGGTTCCAGATTAGACAGAAATTGTTCCATCTCCAAGGGAGAATATGCAGTGAAACTTTAGCTTCATAGAATAAATTGGGTAGTGTCCCTTCTGTTTCTAGTTTGTGGAATAGTTTGAAGAGTATTGGTATTAGGTCTTCTTTGAAGGTCTGATAGAGTTCTGCACTAAACCCATCTGGTCCTGGACTTTTTTTGGTTGGGAGACTTTTAATAACTGCTTCTATTTCTTTAGGGGTTATGGGACTGTTTAGATGGTTTATCTGATCCTAATTTAACTTTGGTATTTGGTATCTGTCTAGAAAATTGTCCATTTCATCCACATTTTCCAGTTGTGTTGAGTACAGTCTTTTGTAGTAGGATCTGACGATTTTTTGAATTTCCTGTTTCTGTTGTTATAGCTCCCTTTTCATTTCTGATTTTGTTAATTTGGATACTATCTCTGTGCCCTCTGGTTAGTCTGGCTAAGGGTTCATCTATCTTGTTGATTTTCTCAAAGAACCAGCTCTTGGCTTTGTTGATTCTTTATACAGTTCTTTTATTTTTGCTATTTGGTTGATTTCAGCCCTGGGCTTGATTATTTCCTGCCATCTACTCCTCTTGCGTGTTTGCTTCTTTTTGTTCTAGAGCTTTCAGGTGCGCTCCCCTTTTTATACTATAACAGCCCATTTAATAATCTACCTATGGTAAATATAAAATTCATGAAAATCTGTAAAAATAGGTACATTCTCTGTGTTGGAAATCAGAATAAAGGTGAAACTCTGTGTTGTCAGGACACGACTTCACACTAGATGTGTGACTCCTCCTAGATTTTTATTTGTGGCTGTGAAGCCACACCTGCCCTTTGCTCCACCTGCAGCTTTTGGCTAATTTGGACAAGCATTTCTTGATTTCCTGAAGTAGATAGTTCTGATTTTCTTACTCTGATAGTGACTTTGAGAACACATTTTCGTTGTTTGTATTTTTTGCAAACTTCTACCCTCTGAGTTTTGCCTTCTCTTACTCAGCTTTTTCACGTTCCTGTTTCTCTTTAGATTTCCCTCCGTGTCCGACATATGATTGCTTTGTTTCAAAATCTACTGTAAGATGTCAGTGATCACTCTGACAGACACCAGTGGCTGAGCATGCATTGGATACTTCTATGCATTTCCTGTGCTGTTGTCATTTCACAGTAACCCACCAGAGCAGATAGCACTGAGATCCCTTTGTTAGACATGAGAAATGAGACTTTTTCTCTCTGTCACAGAGCTACTAAACTGCAGATCAAGGGCTAAACCCAAGCCTGGATAGCTTAAACCCAAGTGCCAATGCACAAATTTAATCTTCTTTCCTATGAAAAGTTCCATGGGACTGAGTAACAGGAAGAGAAGTCTCCACAGGCACATAGGAGAAACTGGCATGTATTCTCTGCTTGAACAAAGATATAGGCATGTATCCTGTTCTGTTTGCTTGTTTTAATTTTTGCTTTGAGAGGAGATTTATAGGCAAATATCTCTTTATCTTCATGAAATAAGTTTTTGTGTCAGTAATGTTGAATGTGTGTGTCAAAGATTTTCAAATTCAATAAATCCAGGTCTATGTTTGAATCAGCCTTTTAGAATTTGTTATCCCTGTAGTGTGATTTTGAGCTCTTATCACAGGTACCCGGACCTGGAGTAGGTAAAGAATTTATATCTCTCTATAAATAATAATAATGTGAACTTGGTGCTGAGTGCCAGTGGACAGTGCCTGGAGTGGACAGTGCGGAAGAAAGGCCGAGATGAACCAGATGCAGAAAGCACAGTGAGGCCCGCAGTGGTCCTCAGGTGTGGATGCCTAAAGCAGCAGCAGCTCTTGGGAGACTGTTGGAAAAGTGACCTGGAGATTTTCTCTCTGATGAGTTTCTAAGATCAGAGCAGCCAGCCAGGAGGCACAGGCTCCACAAGTCCCAGGGGACTTGCAGGGCAGCAGGGATAGGATCCTCTCAGCTTCCAAGTGACAGAGGTGGATCAGTGTCCTTCTCTGCCCCTTCCCTGCAAGTGGAGGGAGGGCCTACCTCCAGGGAGTGCCTTAACTCAGAGACTCCAGTGAGAGCCACCATTTTCTTTCTGGTGAGTTTCTAAGACCAGAGCAGCCAGCCAGGAGGCACGGGCCCCAGAGTCCCAGGGGAGTTGCAGGGCGGCAGGAACAGGACAAGTTCTAGTCAGAGACACTAAGAACATTTAACATCAAAAATCAAGAGATGGCGAAAGGCAAACGCAAGAATCCTACCAACAGAAACCAAGACTACTTGGCTT